>NC_056525.1:132669537-132743491 GCF_019175285.1 Sceloporus undulatus | reverse complement strand
CTACTCATTTTTATTCAAGAAGAAGTCTCAGTGTCTTCACTGACATTTACTCACAGATAAGCTTTGCAGGATTGCAGCCAAAATCTTTTTCTTCAAACAGATTTACTTACTTTTCTTTCTGCGCTATTTTTTTTTTATTCCTCTTTTTAGAAACAATCTATAGAGAAAAATGACTGCTGGCTCCGTCTTAGCACCTCAAGTTATACCACTTCGAATCTCAACATCGGGCAAAGCTAAACATGAAATAGATACAAATACTCTTGTAGAAATTAAATCAGGTACATGCTATAAATTGCTTCATTTATTTGAAGTGTGTGTGTATTCATTTAATGATCATTTTTATTAATTCTTGGGTTGTTTTTTTCTCGTCATTTTTTTGTCCTTGAAATATATATATATCAATGTAATAATACAACATTTTGTTGTCGTATGCTTTTAGAGTGGTCCTAAGGCAACCCTATCATGGAGTTTTCTTGGTAAAATTTGTTCAGAAGAGTTTTGCCATTGCCTTCCCATGAGGCTGAAAGCATTCCTCATGCTATGGCCTCGATCTGGCATCTGGAGAGTGCAAAAAAGACCTGTAAAAAACAGCTCCTTTTTCTGCCCTCCAAGGGGCTCCATAGCCGTGGCGGTGCGGCTTTTTGCATCATATGGCGCACACCATGGGGACTGGTGCATGCCAAAATGTCACCATGGGGGGCAGAGTTAGGGCATCCAGCGTGAGGACACTGCACCCTGATTTTGCCCACAGGCCACCACAAGGTGCCAGTCTTGACAGGGCTTAAGTTATAAGAACTAAATGGGGACAGGGAAACACTGCATGATTCACATGCTGGCTTGTAATTCTGCCGCCTGTTTTTGGGTTAACATTGTGAGACATTCATTTTAAGGTGACCGATGAGCTCATATCACTTTCCTGTGTATGTGACTTGACACATTTTTTGTAAACATCCTCTGACCCATTAGGTCTTTTTAATGAGCTTTAATGAGCACTGTCACAGCCTTCCATGCTTGCTTTACTCACTGTATCAAGAAAACACATGCCTCTGAAAGCAGCGTAGGTAAAAAAAAATCATTTAATATTTGGGTCCTGAGCATACAGGGGAGGATAGCACAAGCTGAGTTTGTGCTATGCTACCCCTGGTGCTCACCTGGGTTAGCCCCTGGATCGGCGGGGGAAGGGGCAGGTATTCACACACTCATCCCTGCTCCAATCCGGGACCTGGGGGAGCTCCTAACCATTCTGGCATGTGATCCATCTAAGAATTCCCAGTTGCCCTGTCTGACATGGAAGCAGGGCCCCTGGCTGCACCCATTTGGCCAGGTACTAAGTTTCAGCATCAAGATGGAGTGGCTGGGAGACTTCTTGGATTGCATGTCAGAAAGATAAGGAGTGCCAGGGAGGGCTGTCTGAACAGCCCAGTTTTGTCATGGAGTTTCTTAGAAACTTCGCAGGAAACCAGGGCTATTTTACTCCGGGGTCTTGTGGCTCCATGACTGCACAGGCAGGAGTGGGCCCAATCCTGCCACAAGTGTTTTGGCCTACGTTATCTAAACTAAAAGCTGTGAAGCCTGGGGGGAAACCAGGGAAATGGGAAATCCTAATCTTTCAATAAATTTCAAATGTAGAGATTAGCAGCTTTAATTTAGCTCTAAAAAGATACACAAGAGAGAAATACTCAAACATTCTACATCATTAGTGATGTTATTATCTCCTAATTGGTCAAGAATCCTTATGGTAACTGTGGGCCCAAACAGGCAGGCCAAAATAAAGCTGCTTTGGGTCATTTTAGGTATGCTGTTTAAATGATGCATGCATCTTAAGAGGCCAGAAGCCACAAAAAAGCCACACTCCAGTCCTAAGGACTGGAGCGCAGCTTTGGCACAGCTTCTGGTCTCTCGAGATGTGTGTCTCATTTAAACAGCATACCTCCAAAGTGACCCGAAGCAGCTCTGTTTGGGCTCTGTGTTTTCCCCCAAACCTGCTACCTTCCCTGTAAAGCCCCTGAAAAGTTATTCTTGGGACATAGAAGGAAATCTGTACATCTGACTTAATTTTTCACACATTCATTTACTTTTTAAAAAAAATAGAAGCTTTTTTGCAGGAAAAGTTGTAATGCCTTTTGCAGATGAAAAAACATATTATTTTTGTGTGTGTCTTTCAGATACTCCTGATGTTACAATCTATTATACTATTGATGGTAGTAAACCACAGCTCTTTGGGAGACTTGGTTACAGAGATCATAATACATTTATGTATAAGGAACCAATCACATTACCTGATGGGAAAATAACAGTAAAAGCTCTGGCAGTTACAAAGTAAGGGAACATCACAATGTAATTTATTTTTCAAATAAAGGCAGATAAAGTATAGTCTTTTCTTAGTATGAAGAGCTAGTTTGCTACAAAAGTGAAAGGTGGGAATCAATATAAGCATTTAACTTTTTCTGGTATCTCATTTGATATATTTTATATTTGTCTCTAGCAGCAAAAATAAAGTGTCTAAAAGACCAGTGTATGTCAGAATAAATATAACATTCAACAGGGGTCCACAAGTATTATGTGAATTTAGTATATAGCCATTGTTTCTAATAGCTATTTAATATTTTTCTTACTCATTGCTCTATCAAAGTGAGGTACTAGGCTTCATGTTGTGAACAGTGAGGAGGGTTTACACAGGAGGATTAGAGAAGTGGGTATGTAGCATCAACACATGTAGTAACTCGTCCCAGAGTTTGAGGCTTCATCAGATCAAAATGACCAGCCTCAGTCATTCTGAGACACTCACCTTAGTGTGGTTGATTAGATTATATCATTGCGACTTGTCCTTCTAATATAACATTCAATAAAGGCTTACAGTATTAAGTGTGCTTAGCAAATAACCATTGTTTCTAGTAGCTAACTACTATTTTTTCTTATTGTTGCTCTATCAAGGCAAACTATACAGGCTTCTAATGCCTGATGAGTATTCTTGAACTATCTAAGGGGCGAAGCAGATGGTCATGAAGGAGTGGCCTCTGGCCACTCCACCTGCAATCGGCCTGCATTCGGCTGGAGATTGAAGTGACCTCATGGCCCACTATCAAAGTAGGCCAACACTCTGGTCCCAAACAGGCCACCAGCAGGAGTAGGTTTTTGCCACTCCTTTTACTGGCAGCTTCAGACTGTCTTTGGTAGCCTTGGAGTAGCTTCCATCCACTTCACAGGCATGTTTCATTTTAACACCACACCCCTGATGCAGCCATAGGGCACTCCTTTTGGCCTGTCTGTTTCAGGCCTAAGTCTTTATGGTATGTTTTTATTAGAACTATTAAGCTTCCATATCAACAGTATTGCAGTGGAGTACTGTACAATATCACTTAATTCTCAGACAGAGTGTCCTCAAACTTTCTGTGCTTAGAAGCCTGCCAACTGCAAAAAGCTTCAGAGTGGAAGTTATTGTTCAAGACCATGGCAGAGGGAGAAAGAGTGACATTTTTCCTCCTCACGCAAATATAAATTCTGCTCAGTATTTTATTTGGTTGCTACTATATAACAAAAATGTGCATATTACATGCATTAGATCAAATCTAGTTTGTTCTTCCATCACTTGAATTATTGTGAGTGAGCATCTAATTCAGAGCATTTTGTTTCACTTCACTTATAAAGTTGCATGATTAAGAGTAATAATTTTTACTTCTGTTTTCATTGATTTCGTGTTATTTTGTTGTGCTAATTTTATTGATTGGCTTTAGTTTGATTTTTTTTTTAAATCTTGTTAGCAACGGTAAGGAGTCTTTGGGCAACTGAGAGAAAGATTAAAATACTTCCATAAATATTATGAAATACCATAAATATCACACTTATCTATTATATTTCTACTGATATAAAACACACTTCCACAGTTTGCAACCATTCAAGTAATATGGTGCTGTCAAACCCTCAAGTCCCAGCATAGTACCAGGCAGGCATCAAAGAATGTCATGTGTTTTGAGCCACTAGTGGACTATTGGTCATGGCTGGTAGACTGTGTTTCCTTCATGGATTATAAATTTAACAGGTTTTATCTAGGGTTTCTTGATTCTTGAATTACAGGGACTACCGAGAAAGTGCTATTGTAACAAAAATATTTGTAGTAACATATGCACCTCCAAACACCCACGTACCTAATCAAGATAATGAGAATTTCCTGAAAGATCTTTCAAGAAAGGTGAGTTATAAAAATGATAAAGTTGATAGCAATTATCTTTAAATCTGAAGATCTTAAAATAGAAGGTCTTTAAATTTTCTTCATTTTTGTTGTGAAGATCTACTACAGTTAATTTAGAAAAATATCAAGTAGTACTGGAATTTCATGTATTGAAACAGGCCATTAGAATTCTCATGTCTAAAGTTTATTGTCAAATATGATTCTACATTCCTACTACAGACATCTACATGGCTCATATATCAGCAGCCATGCACAGTAGGCCCTTCAGGGGTTATGATTTAATGTTTTCACTCTGGTTTGGGACTACACAAAAGGAAAAAGATATCAAGCATCTGCAGAGTTTTTGATAAACTCTCTTAACACATGATTGGTATTCTCTATGAATCCTGTTAAAAGTGTATTGATGTGAGGATCTATTAGGCCTATAGGCATTTCTCATCAAGGTGAAACACAAAACGGCAAGCAGTTTCTTCTCAGTGATGAGTATTTTAGACTGATTTCACACAATCAGTCTGTTGAATTCTGTGTAAGAATAAAAATTTTGCTTGAGAAATAGAAACTTGCTGACCTCTGATGTTCTTCTATCCTCCATTATTTCCTTGTTGTAATTTCTAGCTTCTTTTTATTTGTGCTGGCTCTCGATTTATCGCCTGCTTCTGGCCTGCACTTTGAGTCTTACACCTGTCCTGACTACAGGTTAGACCCAGAATTTGATTCTCAGATTCTTCTCAGATCCTCAGGTTCATCTCAGAGTCCGTCCAACAGTTCAGCTCTTACAATGTGGCTAATGGAGAAATAAAAACAAAAACTATTAGCTGCAATTGAAAAGATGTCAGAGTAGAAAAATAGAATTAAGTCTGAAAATCATCATTCATATGAAAGGAGGTATCTCACATATGCAAGAAACAAAAACTATATCCTCATAATGATTCAACTTATGTTACCAGTTTTAATGTAACTTTTTGTTACCAGTTTTAATACCAGACCTAGTGTCTGTTATAAATCATCAGTTCGTCTAGAACACTAGATCTCTAACCATGTATGTAAACTATTTTTCTGTGTTTAGTAAGAAAGCCTTTCCAGAAGAGGAATGGGGGAAATTTTGCTGAAAGGCTCACAAAGATGGTAAAAATAATATAGGGAAACCAAGGTGATGGTGTCAGTGTCACAAGTCTGCATCTTATTACAGATGTTTTCTTCAGTGTTGTTTAAGATGGTCTTGAAGGCGTGTCAATGCAGATAGAAGCCACATATCTTATTAGTCTTAAAGTGATTTCAAAGACAGTAAAAGAAGGCAATAAAATTTCTTTCACCATTAACAGCACCAGAATAACTCCCTTTGACATCTGGGCCTGTAACTGTCCTATTGAAGCCAAAAGCCATTTCATAAAGTACAGTAAGTCCCTTAAGAAGCTTCTGCACTGTCAGATCTGGAAATGAATTTAGATGTTGTAACTGGTAAAGCATGCCAATTAAAGTCAATTAAGGGCAGATGATGTCTCCTGGGCAATTTCATTAACAGCAATGAAAACTGAAAAACTTTTGAAATCATTTATACAGAGCTGTTTTTGAGGGTTTGGGGCAACCCATACAACTTATTTAAATCTCTTATAGCAAATGTACCAGAAATATTCTGCATTCACAAGAAACTTCAAGCTGCCAAACTATATCAGGTTCTCTGTAATGGCTACATGACTAATTTGCTTTCTACCTCATGTTTGTTAAACATCTTATCTGGTGTCAGTTATCTCTTCAATCATTAGTTTCAGTCAGTTCATCTTAGACTGTGGTATCTCATCAGCAAGATTAAACACCATTAATGAGCACTATAAATAACAGGATTATAAAAGCATGGTAGAATGTTCCCAGGATTACTCTAATTACTATAAAACTTTCTCCTTTTTGATTCTTTTATCACTTTCATTCTCTGTGACCAAACCTTTTACACTTGGGCTCTTACTACTGAGGCCTTCACTTTCTGAATGAATACTGAGGCATACTGGCCAAATACCCTCAAGTATTTTAGGTTGGGTGCTCTGCCATATAACAGCTTATATGGGGTTTGATTAATTACACTGCACCATGACCTGTTCATAATGTGACAAGCAGTTCTTGTGGCTTCTCCCCACAAATTTGCTGGTGCTCCAGAATCCTCCAACATACAATCCCTTATTTGATTTAACATACCAATCCTGTGTTCAGCCAAACCATCTTATGGAGGACATCCGGGATTTGTAGTTTTGTGTTAGATTCCTTTCTGCCCAAACCACTGCTGCAAGTTATTACAAAGAAATTCCCCACCTCTGTCTGTCACAATAGTGCCAGCCTTGTAGGGAAACTCCCTTTCAACAAAATTAACCCATCTTTTGATCATGTCAGCAGCCTCACTTTTGGTTTTGAGCAAATGTAAATCGGGTATGCCTGTCTACAATTAGTAGGGTAAACTTGCATCCCCTAAACTCTTTACTTGATGTGGCCCTGATAAGTCTGCATGTACCACCTGAAAAGGCCTCTGGGTAATGCATTTACTCACCTTCACCATGGGGTAAGCCTTGACTTTGACCTTTTTGAACATAGCACAGCCAAGGTAACTATTACAGCCCTCTACTCTGAACTCTGGGCAAATCTTTTCTAGATTTTTCAAACCCTTAAAGCTTATGTGGCCCATAACTCTATTGAAGTAATGAGCACACCCATCATGCAGTAGTTTGTTTGTTACTTTCCCACACTGCACCTGTTCCACCATGTGATAAGTGTGATTTTTCTTTAAGGCTTTACCACACATTGCTCCTTCCTTGGATATAATCCCCTCATTTTTTTCTGAAAAGGATTTCATATCCATCATCAGTAAGAGATGCCACACTTACAAGGTTATTTTGCAACTTTGGTGCACACAAAACATGATGGAATACCTTTTTTAAACCCGGGATTAATACAGACCCTTGTACCTCTACACAGTCAGATTCACCATTTGCAAATACCACAGTGTCCGCTGGTGCTGACTTAGGGTGCTGTAGTTTTTTTCCTATTAGGAGTCATGGGGTGAGAACACCCACCGTCCAAAATCCAAACAGACTGGTCTTCCTTCTCACTTACAACTGCTTCTACATCAGTAGCAAGCCCCCTCCCACCAAGAGGCTTATCTTTCCTTTTCTTTTGTGAGTTTTGTCCTTTCTTTGCTGCAGAGACTTTTGGACAGTTCTTCATCAAATGTCCGGTCTCCCCGCAGGAAAAAACATCTCCGTATCCTGCAGACAGCAGCACTCCCCTCCTTTGGCAATGACATAGGTTGGTTGGTTTGTTGTCGCCTCCAGCTAGTTGCACCCTTGAAGCTCTCTTCAGAGTCTCTCCTCTGTACTTCTTCCAGTATTCTGGATGCCACAAGGTCCACAGTTAAATCAGCTTCAGCTACTCCCTGGAGATTGTACATCAAAAACTTCCAGTTTCTGCTTAAATTACTAAGTAGTATATGGGCCTTCTGGGTTTCCTCAATCTGGATGCCACGCTCACTGCACTCTGCGAAGTTTTCTTGCGTCTTTTTAAAGTGTACAATCACGGATTCATCTTCCTGCTGTTTACAACAATATAGCCTTCTACTGCACAGCATTTTGGACAAGGCTCCAGCTGGTTGGTTAACAGCCTCAAGAGCTTTCCAAGCTTCAAACACTGACCTCTTATTTCTAGTATGATTTAGCTGGCTTATCTCTATAGCTAAAACAATTGTTGCTCTAGCTTTTTCATCACCAGCTAGCTGGTCTTCATCAGTAGGATCTGGCTGTTTCTTTACATAGTCCCATTAGTCCTGCTTTACCAGTAAAGCTTGCATATAAATTTTCCATGAAGCATAATTCTTCTTGGACAGTTTCTCAAACTTGACAGCCACTTCCATGTTTGCACTGAGTCTGCGACTTAAACAGCTGCAAACAAACACTCCGATACTGATAACAGTCTGGGCAAGCTGCTAAACAAGAATAAACTTCCAAAAACAAACTGATAATGACAGAGTCCATGAGCAGACAGCACTTAAATCACTCCTCTTCAGGACTTTTCTCTTAAGCCCTCTAGTAATCCAAACACAGCTCACCAATTGCAGAACTAGATCTCCCACAGCTTCTTTAGTGTTGTCCATGCGGCTACTGGGCCCATAACCTTTGTTAGGGCATGGAAAGATGCGCTGTGTCCACCACGACCACCTACAGAGTTGAACCACGTTGACAGGACACCAGGGAGAAGGAATCTGGAGAGATGTCTGCAAAGGTATTCAGGCCAAGAAAGAAAATATTTCTTCACCACTGCAAACGGCCTTGAGCTCCTGGCTTGAGAAATAGCGACAAGAGCACTTCAAGCCTTCACTCTATACGAGGGCTTTTAATAAATAAGTTACTTTAATAAGTAAAATACTTTGCCAACCAAACAACCATAACAACAAAAACAGAGAGGCGGTTACTCTTACACCAACTGTCATAACTGACACTCTCTCTCAAAAGGACTGACTGCATCAACATTCCATAATGCAACTGTCAATTGTTAACTGCCAGTGGAACTTGACTGTTTACAATACTTAGCTCACAGCTTTATCTTGTGATCACATACATGTCATTTCCTGACAATGATAGCCCTGTTTAAATATTTGAAGGGATGTCATATTGAGGAGGGAGCCAGCTTGTTTTCTGCTGCTCCAGAGACTAGGACCCGGAACAATGGATGCAAGCTACAGCAAAGAGATTCCACCTCATCATTAGGAAGAACTTCCTGACAGTAAGGGCTGTCCAACAGTGGAACACACTCTTTCGGAGTGTAGTGGAATCTCCCTCCGTGGAGGTGTTTAAACAGAGGCTGGATGGCCATCTGTCGGGGTTGCTTTGATTTGGATTTCCTGCATGGCAGGGGGTTGGACTGGATGGCCCTTGCAGTCACTTCCAACTCTATTCTATGATTCTATGATCTACAGTTCCCAGAATTCCCTAGCATTGAGCCAGGGCAGTTAAAGTGGTCTTAAATGGGATTATTTCTGCAGTGCATTTTGGACCATTGTTTACAACAGGGTAGTAATATCATAGAATGTCATCATTGCAAATCTAATTCTCTGTGGATTCTGCAATGAAATGTAACACTGGGGACTAAAATGTCCTTGTCCTGGTACATAAAGATTAACAAAAGAGATGGAGAAAAATAATCATTCTACTTTAGCGTTTTTTTCTCTTTTCTAAGTATCAATTATGATAACATGGAAACTCAGTGAAATTGCCATTCCCTTCGGGAATAGAGGGAGGATAGGAAGGGGAAGAAAGGCTGCAAAGTATTGGCCATAAAATTGGGCATAAAATGATGGTGGGGTTTTCATTCTGGTAGTATTGTGAAAATCAGTACTAGCCACAGATGGCCTTGGCATTGTTGTCCCCATCTCAGCGGCATCCTGATTCAAGTATATGTGAAGACCTGGGAAAGACTCCGTTTAAAATGTTGTCAGAACTCAGGCTCTCATAGAAGAGCATACATGTGTACAGTGGTGCTACTGCTACCAAAACATGCCACTGCATCTTGGCCAGAAGAAGGATGCTGCAGCTGATCCACCTCTCTTCAGCTGCAGGAGTGCTGATCGCACATAATAGTCTGTTCACTTATAGCTGTATATAGTGCTGCCTATCTTCTCTGAGCTGCCAATCCTTGCTTATGGGAGATGAAGGGAGGCAAATCTAAACACAGGTGTTGTACTAATCACTATCAGCCATCCGATTCACTAGTGGGCTGTAATCACTGTTGAAGTAAGTTATGAATATATTTTAAATCATACATTTGTCTCCTCAGAAGTATATTCATTTTTCTAATAATTGATGGCTCTGAAATCACAATAGAAGAAATCGTAACATTTCTCCAAAGTATACATTATCCCTTTATATACATTGATTAGATGAAATATTTCACTTGCAACCAGTGAGGCATTGCATTTTATGCCAACAGATGCAGGGTTTGCTTATGGATCTTCTCACCTATCGTAATTTTCCTTCCCATTACAAATACCCCTTTTTACTCCAAATCCAAACCATTGTTAAAACATACTGATGAGAGGATTTCTTAAGACAGTTAGGATGTGCAAGAAGATGGAACTGGTATTCAGGGAACATGCATTTGTGATTAATAGATTTTTTTTTTAATTTTTAGGAAGTGGAAAATGAATTATCTGATTTAAGTCTAAGAAAGAACAAAGTGGACATGAAAAACAAACTCCGTTGCAGTGCTGTAGCAGAAAAATCACAAGGTAACTGTATTTTTAAGCTAAATCTAAGACAACTCTAAAATGATTGCTAGTTAATATAAAGTTATTTTAATGATAGTGACATACCTCCAAACATTCAGAAGGGCAGTAGTTCATTGTGATTTCTTCATTGGATTTGGATTTCAAATATGCCTTGGGCACTTTATGGTAACAGTCTAAACATGTTCCCTTCTGTGTCCCAATGTATTGCTCTGGGATAAACCTTAGATATTGTCTTTTTAATTTAAATCAGTACTACCATGGAAATTGGTTAAGCTGGAATCTGTCAGGGATGCTGTCAGGTGAGAACAGGAGACAGAGTCAGACAGGAGAACAATAAACTGGAGACATGCCCTCAGTATCCCCACTAATATACATGAGATTAGAAAAGTATAATCTGAACCTGGGTTTCAGCATTTTAGAGGCTTATTTTAGAAAATGTATGGCCCCAGCTGCATCACTTTTTCCATAGCCTATAACTAACCTGGGTATTCAGCATTTATCATCATGCTTGAACTGTAGGACGTGGATACTGGGGTGAAATATAATGCTTGGCTTCAGGTAACAAAGTGTATCAAGCCAGTCTCCTTTTGAGTATAAGTTTCCAGTTTCCTATCCATTTTGTGTCCACACACCCACATGTTAAAATTTTTGGCAGTTCAGATATGTTAAAAATTCAAGAGTATTGCAGGCTTAATGAAAATCTATTCTTTGTTCCTAAAACCATGTGGTTTTAAAACGCTTATTTATTTTAGAATGTGCCATCATTGCATTGAGGCTTCCTACCTGGAGTCTGTTTCTCCAAATGGTAATGGCTGTCATCAAAAGTGAACAGGGTCAGTTTGTGGAAGATAAGTGGGAGAAGTTGTGCTGCTGTGTCTGTGGATTCTGTTGTGTATATCTACATGAGGTTATGTTACATGTTTATGAATGTAACACAGAGAGATGGAGAGTAGCTGCTCACTTGCTTTGCAGTCTCTAGGCTCATTTTCTTTTTGCCAAGATTTATTTGGTACTCTTTTGGCTTCCGTCCTCAGTGCAAAAATAATCCAATTTCACACCACTTCAACTGCCATGACTCAATTCTACAAAATCCTGGCATTTGTAGTCTGGTGAAGTATTCACCCTTGTCTGTCAGAGAGCTCTGGTGCCTCATCAAACTACAAACTCAGGATTCTGTAGGATACAGTCATGACAGTTAAAGTGGTGTCAGGCTGTATTAATTCTGCAGTGCGGATGCAGCCTTCTCCCCCCCCCCCCCCCCCTTTTTTAGATATTTTCTGTATGATAACAACAGCAGTCTGCATTCTAAACTTTTGAACTTTGGACAACATCCATCATTGAGGCAATATGTGAATGACAACAGTGGACTACATTGTAGGTCTCATACACTTTTTGAACCATTGAATAAACACTGAAGCAATACAATTGAATCAACAATGAAGGAAGTAAAACAAATGGGGAGAATAATCAAAATATTGCAGGTTCTCTAATGTATAATTTCCATTAAGGTTGGTATATATATGTTTGTCAGCAATGAATCTCCTCTCATAAATAACTAGAACAGACTGAACAGAAGAATACCATGTTTTACAGTGAAATGTATGTGTGATTCTAGGTTTATCAAAAGAAAAAGTAGACATGTCTTTGCATCTCAGTAGACCACATTTGATGAAAAGTTGTTTGAGTGCCGCAAGTAACAAAGAAGAGTCTAACCTCGTCATATTTGTGCCTCAGTCACAGGTAAAAAAAAAGCAATTTGTTGAGTCCAATATTAAACAGGATGAGTATTTATGTTATCTGGTTAAAAATAATGCTACAAAAGAATTGCAATTCTTTTTTTTAAGTGCAGTTAGTGCCACAAGGCCAGCATGGACAAGAGAGTTCTGAGTTGCTTTTCCCTTTGTACCTGGTCATGCTGGGAGCAGCAATTGAGCAGCCAGTCAGCGAGTCTTCCTTTTGCTGTAAGGCCAGCATAAGCAAGAGGGAGGAACAAACCTAAGCCACTGCCTCTTCTTTATTCAGATATGAGAGGTTGTGGCAGAGAAGGAGGTGGTGGCAAGTTGGGCATGGCTGAGGTAGATGCCGCTGGCTGCTGCATAAACAGTAAACCTAATTCCAAAAAATAGGTGTTGGGGAATGCTAGAGTTGTCACCCAAGATGAAAGAGGGCAGTAGCCCAAAAAGGTTTGAGGACCTCTGATCTAAACAGAAATCTACATCAAACATATATAAAAGTAAAAGTCTTTGGTTAACTTTAAAAAAGATAGGGATATGTTTATCCATTTTTTTAGACCACAACGAGGGAATTTATCAGTTTTGGGTTTTATAACATAATATAAAGATAATAGTAATTTGCTTATAGTACAAGTGTAACTTGGATATGGTGTTTAGGAAGTTTAACATTGGGGAAGTTAGATATGTAGTGATTAGTTTATGCATGTATTTTGTATGTTATGTTGGGGATTTATTTATTTATTGTGTGTTTTTTAAAAAGTTTCTTAATGTATTCAAATCTGTGTGTTTAACTTTTTGTAAAAAAAAAATTAAAGGCAGTCTTCCATGAAAATCCTTGAACTTAAAGTACACCCTTGGTTATTTCAGAAGATGCATCGGTGGTGGTGGTGATCTTAATCATTTATATCATACCCTTTTTCTAATGGCAGTTTACAAAAGTTAAAAGAGATACTAATTTTAAAAAACAGATTAAAACACACAAAAGTTTATTGTTAAAAAAATAAATGAATTGTTTATAATATTAAAGCTGTTTATAACATATCCACTAAAAATAATACAAGCTGTAGAAGAGTACACTATTAAAGTCAGTTCCCCAAACCCTTTTGGAACATAAAAATGTATAGCTGCCAGTGAAAGGACAGCAAGGAGGAAGCCAGTCTAACCTCCCTGAAAGAGAAATTCTGGAGCCTAGGACCAGGAGAGTCTGTTCTCATGTTTGTACCGAAAGCTAAAAGGTGCTTATATGAGAGAAGGGCCACTGTTTAAGACCTCAAAACTCAAATATCCTCATACATGAAGATACGGTCCTTTGCATAGCCTTGAACCCAAGGTATGTAGTGCTTTGTAAGGCACAGCTAGCTCTTGGAAACAAACTAGTGGCCATTGGAGCTGTTGTAGAAAGACATACAAAGTTATTGCAAATCTCTTCTAATCTTGCAAAGAAGTTTAAAAGTTATTGACAGAGCCCTTGTTTTTTTTCTAAACATCTTTAAATGGCACACACACACACACAGTCTCCCTTCTCAGACGTTTGTCAGCTCCTAAATGGATTTGACAGAACAGAAAATTTTACCTAAATTGACTTATCCATGGGTCATTGTAAGTTCTGTACTGAACTCTTATTTAAAAAGGAACCATTCCTTGGTGAAAGGCAAGAATATGATCTGTCCTGAAAGCACTGACCATCCTCTACTCTCTCATTCATCCAGCCTTTAGTGTGCACACAGTTATGCTTGCTGGAATTTTGTAACTTATTTGGCATTGCTTTCCTTTCCTTCACCCTTTAGATCTTTTATTACACACCCCTAGGTTTTACCCTCAACTTATCCATGGGTCATGCCAAAATCTTTTGACTTATACTTGAGATTGACTTATAGTTGAGTATATACAGTAGTTCTGACAAATGGAATTGATGAAAATCAGTGGAAAATTTTGGACTTATGAGTCTCATCAAGGCCCGGGTGAGATTAGATGGCCTCTGATTCGTTTTGAGTTGAATTGGCCCATTTCTGAAGTACTGAACTGGGGTCCAAAACAGACATTGTACACACCAATAATATTTGTCTAAAACAACTTAGATGTTTTTGTAGAGACATCTGATAGTTCACCCTGTTCTGTCGTTTTGTTTATTTCAGTTTACTGTGAACAATAGTAGAAATCCTACAAGCAGTCAAACATTGAGAATTCAGAGGGAAACAGATTTCATGTAAGTAATTTTTTGTATTTTTAAACTTGTGGAATCATATGACACTCTTGTAAGATGCTAAGGAATCTTGGCTTATATCAATCAGGTTTTGACACTTTCTTTTATATTTACCAAGTCTTTATGGCAGTGAATAAGACTAGGGTTGTCCTCTGGCTGAAATACTAACCTGATGCCATAGCCTGAAGATGAGTGGCTGATTTTACAAACCAGCAGAGAGATGCCAGACCTTATAAAGCCTTCTTATCCAAGTAATTCCCTCTGCCTGAGCAACTTATTGCACTAAACAACAGTGCAATTTCTTGCCTTGCTGATGCCAGACCTCCACTTTGTCCCTGTTTCTTCTGCTTTTGGCATGTTATTGGCTTTGCTGCTGTTGTGCCATGAGCCTCATACCTGTTTGTCTCTCGACTTCAGTTTGTATGCTTTATCCTTTGCCCACCTGTGATCCTATCTTCTGAATCTGGTCCCTTCATCTACTAACAGCAGAATCCTGCTGTAAAATTAGATTTAGATATATTACCATAACATTGATCCAAACTATACTGGAATGTGGCTTTCAGTAGATGGTGTTTTTTTCTTAATGCCTTGTCCAGCACAGCTATAAATGTATGTCTAGTATCTTTTGGCTAGTTTCATTTATTGACCTAGGGATGCTACTGTAACAAACAGTGCTAGCCTACCGTATATACTTGTGTACAAGTCCTTCCCAGCCTCTCCTCAGCCAGGCTCCTTCTCTGGGGAAAGAGCCCAGCCGAAGAGAGGCTGCAAGGTGCACAATCGTCTCCCTCGCTGGGCTTTTCCCTTCAGAGGGAGGTGAGCCAGGGAGAGGCTGCAGGACAGTCGATCACCCTTCCCAGCACCTCCCCAGCTGGGCTATGTCTTGCAGAGGCAGCCTGGCTGGGGAGAGGCTTGGTCAAAGTACCTCATTGCCCCATGGATAAATCTACCTGGGATTTTGGACAACCTTTTGGAGCAAAAACTTCTCGACTTATACTTGAGTATATATGGTACTTCATCCTGGATTGGGTGAAGTAATCAAAACATGTAGTACTGTACTGTTACACTTTTCACTGTGAGTTCTGTTATATAGCTCTTAGTTGAGTAATTTTCACAAGATAACATTATTTCCAACTGATTTTTCACTTTTTAAATTTTCTGTTATTTCCTAGGTGTGCACAATGCTTAACTCCTCAGCCATCTGATCCAGTTTCTTACTTCTGTCAAAAATGTGGCTCATTGAGTCCATCTGTGCCTAAATGCAGCACTCCACCTCTTGTAGATGTTAAGGTCAGCAACAGAAACTATAACACATTAGTCCTGTGTTTAAAAATTAAGTCAGTCTCAGTATATTATACTTGCCTAGAACAATTATAAATCCAACAAGAAGGCAAAACAAAAAACAAAACCAGGAGCAAATATTTTTCTGCCTATTGAGTCAAACAAGAAACCAATTTGGCCATTTCCCCTAGCCCTAATTTCCAGAAACTATACGAAATTAGGGAAAGGTTTAACAGAGCA
The DNA here is from genome assembly GCF_019175285.1 of Sceloporus undulatus. Taxonomy (NCBI): domain Eukaryota; kingdom Metazoa; phylum Chordata; class Lepidosauria; order Squamata; family Phrynosomatidae; genus Sceloporus; species Sceloporus undulatus. The sequence goes on along the minus strand of NC_056525.1, from coordinate 132,727,586 downwards.
ACTTCATTTGATTTTTTGTAACTTCTTAGTGGCATGGTCACAGGGACGTTTTTAAGCATTATTATTTGCACTTTCCAAAAACTTGTTAAAATTATCTTGGGATTAATTTTGTATTGAACATTCAGCACAAATGTTTCAGACATCACAATATGCCTCCAATACAGTGATTAAAATAAATTCTTCTACCTTTGGTATGATATACAAGAAGCTTAGCAATAAATTTGGAAGAAATAATTTGTTAGTTCCTTGTTCCTCTTCTTTTCCTGTCCACTTTTCTGTTCAAGTACAGGTAGTATAACTGGTTGCTGAGAAAGATGTGGCACAAATTTAACATACTGAAGTGAAATATAAAGAAATGATGTTGGATGTAAAAAGAAGCCAGTGTTGAGGATTATCATGTATTGTTCATATTTGTTCCTTTGCCTTCCTTCTTTCAATATTTCTATTCCCCCACCCCCTTTTTTTTCTTTTATTTCTCTCATGCCACTATGCTTAAGGTGCAAATGGATATAGCTCCAGTTGCATTTGTGAGAAGCATGTTAAAAGAAAGGTATATTGATGGTATTCATATTTTTCAAGTTTTAGTGAAATATATGTATTTGTATTTGAAAGGGCAAAGTACTGTGCCATGTTTGTGGAGCAGAAAATCCGGTTCACATTAAACAGTGTGTGATCTGTGACAGCCACCTACATGAAGAGAAGATGGTAAGAAGAATTTCTACACAAAAGAAGCATACAAGCAGCCTTACACCACCGTATTTAACTTTAAAAGTTGAAGATCAGCTGACAACATTGTTTGCAGTTAACCATGGTCAGATAAGAAGTTTGCATATATCTACATATTTAGTTACACAGAAAAATCGTTATAAAATAAATCAAACAGAATTTAATTTTTTAAAAAAAATACCATCCAGTATATTGAACATTTGTTCTTCACAAAAGAGTGGATTAATTTGTTAGCAAACAAAACTACAACAGGAATACAGTATTACTGACAAAATGTAATATACATAGGTTCTACTATATTATCTTCCAAGTATGTCAGGTAATTATATTATTTCTTTGTTTGTTTGTGTGTTTCATTTCTATGCCACTTTTCTAACAGATAAGCAGCTCACAGATAAAATTGTTTAAGAAAATTTTACAATTAAAATTTAAAAACAATTAAAATCATCTAGTTTTTGGTTTAAAGTTAGACTTCTAGTTAAAAACAGTATAAAATGATATAAAACATGAAAGTTAAAAAAAATCTAAAGCAAACACCTTGTATAAAAGCCTCCCTGAAACAATTATATATTAAAAGCCTGCTTGAATAAAAATGTCTTTGCCTGCTAGTGAAAGGAAAGCAGGGAGGGGGCCAACCTAGCCTCCCATGAAAGAATATTCCAGAGATGGGAGCAGCTGCCAAGAAGGCTCTCTCTCATGTCCTCACCAAACAAGTTTGTGATGGTGGCAGGACTGAGAAAAAGCCTTCCCCAATAGATCTTAGGACCCTTGCAGGTTTGTATGGGCAGATGGGATCTTTCAGGACCTAAGCCGTATGAAAGAGATCCCATGGTGGTTCTGTGCAGAGAGCACAAAATAGCATATAATATGCAAGATCCTCATTCTGGCTAAAGCCATAGACAATATATCTAAATATTGTACATCCCATTCAAATAAGCAGATGGCATCATTTGAAACCTTAGTTCAGCAACCACTATGAAACTGGGGTTAAGCCAGAGAGCCTAAACAAATGGGCAGGATCCTGTGGGCCAACCCTGTGATATCCTGCCTGTGGTTCCACCTGGGAAAGTCTCCAGGCTGGCATAGCAACAAGCAGGTGGTCCCATGCCCATCTGCTGCTGTGCAGTGGAACCACCACCATTCGCCCTTTACCTGCTTCCACCGTTCATCTTCTCTAAAGTCCCCTGTCATAGTCAGTAAGGGCAGAAACTGGGCACCTGGCTGTAACCATATGGCCAGGTGCCTCCTTCTGACATCACAGGCTCTGGATGGGACCTGCAGAGAGGATGACCCTCTATATGGCTTATGTTAGATAAAGGACTGTATTTTTGCAGTGTTCTCAAACTCTAAATGTCTCTTTTTCAGGGGACAAACTTTGTGCTTTTAACATCTTTCAGAGCAGACATCTGAAGTCTTCTAAGCTGAATAATCTGTTAAACATCACTTGAGTTTAACTTTCTATATCAGACTAATCTCCATCATCTCCCTCACTGTCACGCACAAGTTACGCTTATTCATGTGTCCTGGTTTTTTATCCTCTTCATCTGAGGAGCTGTCATCAGAGCCTGCTTGTATTGGCATTTGTTTTATCTTTTTTGTTTCAGCACTCCTAACCTTTCCCTCTCATACTGGCTCCAAATAATTTGTTTTCCTCTTGCACCTAACGCAGTATGAGTCTGAGACATTACAATCTGATTGGGTTTTTTAGTTACTTTTTCTTATCTGCAAATAATTGTTCAGAATGTTATATTGTTCAAATTGGCTCGTTTAGAGGGCTTTAAAAGTGAATTATATAAATTAATACCGAAAATGTCTCTCAGTAGCTAGTATTCATTATGCCTATTTACCATTCAGAGGGAATATTATTTTCTGCACCGGTTGCTAGGTTGAGATGTAGACATCCCACAAAAGTCAGACATGTGTTTTGCATGATGAAGTCCACTTGATCTGTTGGCCACAGTTGTCTTTCAGAGCAGTTTTCGTAAACCTTTTGTAAACCTTTTCAAATTCAACAAGTTTCAATTTACATTTACAGATAATCCCTGTGATTGCTCCTGATTCCCTCTCTTGTTTCTTCTCAGCGTCAATGTCATTTCATTTGTTTCAAGTGTGGTGCAAGCAGTTATCCATATGGTAGATTTTGTGGCATTTGCAGTCTTTACACTGAACATTCTTCCAGACTGGACCCTGAGAATATGCTACAGTTGACTGCTGGAGATTACAGAAGGATTTCTGAGGTAGGTTTTCATAGACAAATGGCAGTCATGTGTGGATCACAGTATGCAATGATGAGCATTAAATCTCTTTGATGTGAGCAAACCCATGTGGCTGAAAAGAAAAGAATTATGTGTGCTATTAATGCTGTATGTTCTGGGTTAGACTGTTATTTGTGTTAGTTTTAGTATTCTAACTTTTTTCCTGGGACATAAAAGAAATATAGATAAAAATAAAATTCATTAAAAACATATAACAATATACAGTCAGCCCTTCTTATACACAGATGTTTTATACACGGATTCAAGCATACACGGTTTGAAAATGTTAAAAAAAAGTTTAAATTTCAAATATCAAACTTTGATTTTCCATTTTTTATAGGGGACACCATTTTGCTATGCCATTATATTTAATGGGACTTGAGCATCCACGGATTTTGTTATACACGGTGGATCTTGGAACCAAACCCCAGTGTATATATAACAAGGGCCCACTGTATAATTGAAAGATAATTAAACTATTTGTACAGTTAAAAACAGTTCAAAAGTCTACCTATTTAAAAAAAAACAAATGCCAACAATAGAGCAGATTACTAAAAGTCCTTTTCGAATGAGCGGTACGTTCCCAAAGGCCTTTTGAAACAAAAGTCTTTGTCTGCCTGTGAAAGATTATCATAGAGGGCTTCACACTACCTTTTCTAGAAAGAGTTGCAGAGCCTGGAAGCAGCCGCAAAGAAAGCTTTCTTTTAAGCCACTACCAAATGTGCTGTGAGAGTAGTAAAAGAGAAGGACCTCTCTTGATGATCTCAAAATCCAGGCAGGCTCATATGGGAGAATGTGGTCTTTCAAATAACTTGAACTTAAGTTGTGTAGAGATATCTGGGTTAAAACGGCAGAGTATAGCAAGGTCCTTTAGTAGTTGTGCTAAGGTAACCTGCACAGGATATGGCATTGATTGGTCTGAATACCCACAAACTGGTCGCAAGGGCTTACTCGGGTATGAGAAACTCTGGAAATCATACCCACGTTGGGATCCTTCTCCAAATGACCACAATGACATTGTTACCTTATTGTGAATGGAACAGAGGAGACAGTAAAGAAGCAACTTGCCCTGCTGCACCATTAGAACCAAAAAGGACCTCAACTCCGAACACTCAGCTTTCTACTTTTAATAAGATATGTAATTATTATAATAATAAAATAATAAAACAATTATTTATGTTTCCCCGCCTCTCCCATTGGATCGAAGCGGGGTTACAGACTAGATTTATGAATTATTAGAAACTTGCCAGTGACTTACAGTTGACTTCAAGCACCAAAACTGCTAAGCTGAAGCTGTGAGTAAAATGCCTATCAGCTTAAAACAAAGAAGTGCTTTTCAAATAAATTTTAAGTTATTGTAAACACTCATTTTAATATATTAAAAAGCATAGAGAAAGGAAAAGAAAATTAACCCTTCAAAAAGAAGAAAATTAAGATTTTTTAAAGTAAGAGGATGGTGATAGACTTGTGTTAGCTGAATGGGTAAACTACCAATAATCCTGAGAAAGAAGATAATTTACCTTTTTTGTAGTCTAAACATTGTGATTTCATGGTGGAGAAGAAGGAAATAATGAACCAGAATTCCTTCTGAATGAGGAATTAAAGGAAGAATAGAGGCTAGAAAGCACTGTTTAGGACCAAAAGCAACAGTGACACCCTGTGATTGAGAGTGAGAACTGTGGGGGAAATACAGTTCTCAGTTTGACAGCTATTGAAATACATTTGTAACTGATTTGTCATTAAAATGATGGCATCTTTCACCAGATCCAACACAAGACAAACTACAACCACTCAGTGACAAAGAAGAGCATAATTTGAGCAACCAATTAAGCCAAATGACTCTAATAAACTAATTTTGGAAGAAATTTTGAATGAAATTTATCAGAAATGGTTGATTGAATAAGGCAATAGGGAAAGAGAAGGCTTAAATGAATGTTAACCTAAGGAATGGATCAAAGATTTGAAGAAAGATTTACAAGTAGAGTTAAAAGATATTTTAATTTTTTAAAATACAGATCTCTACTGATATGCAACATCTTAATGAAAAATTTACGCCTCTGAAAAAGAGAACAAAGCTATAAGAACCTTCTGAAAAGAGAAAAGGATCTGGATGCAATGTCCATGCTGGAATGCAAAAAGAGAGAGACCTTTAAGACATATTGGGATTGAAGAATAGCTGGATGAAAATATGTATGACAGAGTAGTTGATGCCTTGGCCAAGATGTTAGGAAATCTTGCATTTTCTTCCACAACAGCAAATTCTAACAGATTGTGAATCTGAGAAACCACTGATTTGCTATTTTATGACTAGAATAAACAAGAAAAGTTCTGGTCATGTTTTCAGTTATGTATCTTAGTAGCTAAGAGAAACAGAGTCTATAATTCATCTTTCTTATAAACTTACTAGGCTGCTTTAAACTAGTACTGTAAGTTTCAGCTTGTCCTCTACAAATAGTAATATCTTTTTAAAATAAATTTTAAGTATATTCTGGCCTTTTCCTGATATAGGACCTGAAGTGGCTTACAACATTAAAACACACAACTAAAAATACACAACTAAAATCAATGTAGAACAGTTCAAAATAATTTAAAACATAATGAAACTAAAAATGCAGCAATCCCATTAAAAGACCCTTCTGCAATAACCAAAATACCAGCTAAATAAAATGATCTTTGTTTGCTGACAGAAAGAGAACAGTCCTGATCTACTTTACAAGGATGTGGTAAAGATTACGGCAATATTGTACACAGTGCATCCTGAACCCTCAAAATACTGTGCATGGATGCTGGATTAGATTGTGAGATATCAGAAAACACCAACATCTCCAAAATATATTAATTTGGTGTAGGGGAATACATTAAGATAATGTTGTTGTCTTTTGATAAGTTATATCAGTATAATTATAATTTGAACTCTTAACAGAATGAGAACTTGCAGACCTGGGAGCAATCACTTGTTTCATTGTCAGCATCAAGACCAGATTTATTAGAGAAAAAAGAACAAGGAACACAAACCACTGGCTTGTTCTATCCATCCAGCAAACTTCTAAAGAAGAAAGAATGTGAGATGATCGCTCAAAAGGAGAAGCAGAATAAGACAAATGATCACAATCGGCTGCTCACAGCTATCAGTCCTGGCAGAGGTAAACAAAGTTTAATCTTTCCTTTATTTCGAAATAGAGTCTCCATAAACTGGCTGTTGGATTTTTATTTTATCTGGGTTCTGTCAGTTTTATCACTCTTGTTGTGGAACTGTTGAATGCCTTTAAATGAGCATACTAAGCCATTGAACTTTTTTTATTCATTTCCTCTCCAGTTGATTTTCAGTTGCCACCCAAGTTTACTTCTTCTTCTTTACTTAACACTTATCCTTATAATTACAAATTCTTTTTAAATTTTACCTTCTTCTAAAGCTCTCTCCTCTCCTCACATTCTTCTTTTCTTACCACAGAATATCTTTCCTCCAATGAGAAGATTGATAAATTTGCAGTAGAAAGGAAATATGGCTTCTGGACCACATTGGTGGTGGGGAGACGGAAATCTAACTTTGTCATAAAGTGATATTCTGTCATGCTAAATGGATTTAATGCTATCTCCTATGTGAAGAAACTATTAAAATAACAAAATAGTCTAATCTTTCACTGGGTAGAACAAAACTGCCAAGCCCTATTTAAAGAAGACTTCTTTTATTTTGACCAAAATTAGATTTTTAAAAAGAAACTGGATCCAATAACTTCCAGTTTTCATTTTGTCTGGTGGCATACCTTGCCATATACTGATAATCGATCGTGCTAATTGGAAAGGATTTGCCCTCCAGACCTGCTTGTCCACTATGGTTTAATATAATTATAGTGGCTTACTAAAGGCTTTTTACTGAGAGTTCCCAAGTGAGCTGAATCAACATATTTCTCAGCTTAGAAATATTGTTTCTAACAATATTATTAGATATTGTAATGCAGAGTTATTTAGCCACTCTGTTAAACTGTTTCTGTGATATGGTCTTTTTTCTCACTTTGTTTTCCACATTACAGGTTACTGGAGGAAGCAACTAGATCATGTTTGTGCACACCTCAGAAGCTATGCACAGAATAACCTAGCGTTCAGAACCTTAATTGGAGAGCCTCAAATGGGGAAGGTGAAGACCATGTATTACATGACTTTGTATAACACATTTCAGCAAAAATACGTTCTCTTTAGGCAATTTCTATGCCCTTCAGCACACTCCTATGATACACATCCACTGGACTCAATCATAGAGTCGTGCTGGAGGACTCTAGAAATCTCTAGATCCTTCTCTACAGATAATGATGGAGGACCTAGAGAAAATGCCAGAAAGAATACCTAATTGTTCATCTCAGGTAGGAGAATTAGCCTTCTAGATTATACACAAAAGTCATATTATGTTGAGGATCCCAAAATAGACTTCTCGTGAAATACCTGGGCTGCCTGTATTTCAAAATTACAGGCAGTAAAGCAAGTGCTATAAGAAAGTAATGAAATTTAATATATGTAATACTAGCTTATCTGTATAGCAGTGATAAATCTGAAAATAGGAAAGTCACATAATTAGAACAACACAAAGGGCGAGAGATAGGAAGTCATTTTATTAAGATTGAATGATGTGAGTGAATGTAAGTAATATGGAATGTAAGGGACTGTATGTAAATTAATGTTTTCTATTATGCTTGTTTGGTTTTGTCTTTTTTAACTACAATAAAGAGTTCAACAGACTGCCCAGAAAGGGCGGGCTAGAGCCACCCATTTTTGTTCTTGAGGGATGCTGCAGCAGCCAAACCAAAAAGCGGGTTCTTTTTGGGGAGTACAGCGGATGCCATGAGTGCGCCATTGGCACACTGCCATGCATCGATGACACATGCATGGCGCCACGATGTGCAGACACTGCGCTACACTTGCATCATCATGGCGGCCCCCATGTGGACAGGGCCGAGCCATGATGGCGCCACCACCGCACGTTAGGGCTCGGGAACATGCGTTCACTCTGCATTCCCGAGCCCTAAAATCACCCCCAGACTGCTGCTTTCAGGCAGTCTGTACCGGGCCTAAATCTTTATTTAAAAAATTTGTTCTGGGAGAGATAACTGGCCCAGCATGGCATCATAGAACTGCAGAGTTGAAAGTTACCTCAGAAATCATAATCCAAATCTTGCCCAATGCAAGAATCAGCAGCTAGAGCATGTCTGACAGATGGCTGTCAAATCAGCCATCAAATTCCAATGACTCTATCATCTTCATGTGTAGTTCATTCCACTGTTAATCACCTACTTACAGTTGAAGAACGTCAAGATTACCCTTCTTTCTATTTTTTCATTATCTGGACTGATTCAGCAGCAATGCTGCTGTGGAAGACCAAAAATTAGTGATGATCCTAGCCTAGTTATGTCTAGGCCTTCAATGTACTGCTTTCAAAACAGTTTAGAAACTTCAAAAGACTGCTTCTTTCCTTGGATTAGGTCAGTATATGTACCTATTTTATTGGCATCCAATTTCTCCTCCCACTTCAGGATGCTGGTTTGAATGATTATTAGGGAATTAACTCAGTGAACTTCTCTCTGGTAATGAGTTGATTAACTCAAAGAGCAACTTTTCTCCATTTGAACCTCCAAGACAATAAAGGTCTATGAGTGGACTCCTGCCACTCATATTTCAGGGATGCCTTTGTCATTTGCACCCTCGTATAGTGGAATGCCATCCTGCAAAAGGTATGCCTTGTCTTTGCTTTTGCCTATTTAGCAGGGAAAAAAATAAAAAGACTTAACAGGTTTTTGCCCATTAGCCTACTGAGTAGTTTAAAAAACACAGCAGTCTAGTGGAATTAAGAACAGGGCATGGAAGCGCCTCCTTCCATTTATCCCAAAAGCTAGATTTGAAAATCTAGCAAATCCTCCACAACCTGCAGGGCTCAAGAGGACAGGGCAGAGGACTGGAGGAAAGTTGACATTTCTGTACTAGTGCAACACTTTTACTTAGCCTATTGATTATGTGTGATGTTTAAACTCACATTTTCACTGGTTTTGCATTCTTTATTTTAATTTCTAAAAAAGTGTACTCATTTTCTTTTCTTTTTTAATAAAGAGAAATTAAAAGCTAACTGCTGCTTTTTTTTTCTATAGCTTATTTCTGCTACAGTCCACAAGGATGATTATCAAATCAGTCTCCAGATAAATTATGCACTTGCTGTAAATAAGGTCTGTTTGTGAATCTACACTGATAATGATGGCTAATCGCATTTTGAGGGTTAACAGCTATTTAATTATTTTGAAATGGGGGCCAGACTAAACCACTATCTAAAATGGGCAGGAGTGCTGTAAAACACAAATTTTTCTTCACATCTAAAATATGAATTCATCCATTTCTGTTTTATTTACAAAGCGGATTTGGCACAAAAGAATGTTGTATTAACTGAACTAGGAATCAGATTTAGTGCAAAAGCAGACCATTTAGGAAAGAGGAAGGGTGCCCAGGGTTACATACAAATTGCCCAAGGGTTGAGGGTTGACCATGGGAAAAATTGATGGTATGCATACTTTTTTTTAGGCAAACCTGTCCTTCTGTACTGATCTTAACACTGAGAAACATTGATAAGCTCCAGGGCTCCCTATAACAGAATCTAAAAACCAGTGCCTGCTGTTATAATGTTTGTCATATCAGTATAAGCTGTCGTTTAATTGTAAATCTATTGTTTGTTATTCTCCAGGATATTTTGGCCAGCAGACCCATGACATTTGACGATTATGATCTGAGCCCCAGCAAAGCAGGTAGAAAGGGATTAAAGGAAAGTCAATCCAGTTAGAGTGGGTGTTATAGTGGTGATTTAATGTAAGGGAATTCAATCCACATAACATTTCAAGTTGCTTGTTCAGACAGTAAAATACTGATGAAAAAGTCTAATGATCAAGCAGGCCTTGAACAGAGTGACAGCCTGGCAAGAAAAAAGTGAAAGTAATAGCTGCTTTTGAAAATACTGTTTTAATGTCACGTCATTTTCAAAACTGTTAGGTATTTACATCATTGTAAACTGATTTACAAACAGGTAAACATTAAATAGCAACAATGTACAATGGTCTAAATACTCAAAAGGCACCAGATCATGTCTGATTCAGGAAGCTAAGCAGGGTTAGCCCTGGTTAATGCTTGGATGGGACATCACCAAGGAATACTAGGTCCTGCAGGCCATAGTTCAGAGGAAGGAACTGGCAAAACTATCACTGAGTATTGCTTGTCTAAGAAAACCCTATGAAATTCATAAGATCAGCATAAACCAACAGGTGACCTGAAGGCATGCACGCACATATACAGACACACAATGTCCATATTCTCAGAAGAGTGGCAGAGTCTTAGCCGAGACTCTTGGGACCATTGTGCAAGGGGAGCCAGCAGTGTGCCTGTTTTACAGTGGGCATCAGTACTACGAGTCCCATAGCACAATGGTACACTGCACAACACACCCTGATACACATTGTTGCAATTCACTAGAGACTTTGCATATCATTTCAGAGGTGTAGCCACATCCTTGTAAAGGTATGCACTATAACCTCTTATGCAGGATCTCAAATGTTATTCTTTAATACAAAAATGACATAATTTGATCACTTAACAAGTCAGAATATGCAAGCATTCAGAAGGTCACTCATCCATCCAATCATTCCTCTTGCTTTCTCTCTTTACAGAAACCAAATCCAGCATTTTTACATAAAATATACACATTCTAGACTACATTTTATTCTGGGTGGAAGCATATAGGATTTGTTACAAATCTAGATAAACCTAGAAAATAATAAAATGCAACTGAAATATTTATCTTATTAAAATTTTCTTGAGAGTGAAAGTGTTTAATGCATCACTCTCATGTTGTTGTGCTGTACTATTAATATCACTTGAATTTCAACATGGTGTTCTCTGTTTTAGCAAGTAAACTTTGCCAGAGAATATCAAGCCGCAACAAGATGACAGAAACAAGGAAGTCTCTAGAAAAAGAAGACAGGCTTAATGTATGTATGATCTTTCAATTTGGAGGTTACACCTATGTAAGCATGCTAAGACATAAGCAGTTGGCTTAAAGATGGATCTCTTTGGAAAAATACTATTTTAGGGAAGAAAAGTATAGACATTTGTACTGCTTCTATTTTTTTACTTGTTTTTCTCGTAATTTTGGTGTACAGATTTTTCTTTGCATTCCTCTTCACTTTAGACTGGGAGCTCCCTCCAAAACACCTTAAAGCGATTCTCCTTTATTGAGGACATCATGAAAGTCTTGCCTTATCTTGAGAGCACCTCTCTCTAAGGAAGCAACTTCTGGGCACATCCATTTGTTGATTTTTTAATTTTTTTTAGGGAGGACAATCATACTTTCTCAGACTAGACTGGGACAGCTTCTTGTCTGTTTTTCTTTCATATGTACAATTTGAAGGTTGCAAGAAATTATGTGTATATATTGGTGAAGCAATCATGGTAGCATTGAATGCCAGGTTTATGAACTAGGTGAATAGGAAGCTACCCATCTAGCCCTGAACCAGACCAGGAATAGAGTAATTTCTACTCCACTTCCATTTGTATGGAATAGGGCTTGAGGACAGAAGACTATAATAGCTGAACAATATATACTACACTTCCTGTCACTTGCCCCCTGGAATTATTATGATTACCTATTCCAGTTGAAAAATACCTTAAATACCATCTGAGATACTTTCTATACTGTTGAACTACCTATGGGAAAATGAAGATAAAATCTTGTAAGATCTGGCAATTTATTTATGGCAGCAAGAATTATATTAGCTAAAGTACTGGAAAAATTCTGGTATCCCTACTGTTAGAAAGTCAAGGGCTTGATATTGTTCATGTTGATACAGGTATCTCCTGCCTTTCGACACCTCGCTGTCTGATGCCTCAGTCTTTCCATTAATTTGATTATGGGTTTGCTCCTTCGTCAGAGTAGGAATTTGTCTGAAGCATTGAAAGAGCAAGGCGTCATCAGTAATACATCCTTGGACTTTTTAGGCAGTGGGTGTGTTATCCTTGACCCTGGATCTCACCAAGGCTGCAGTGCCTCCAATCCCCACCACATTACCCCCTAGCCTCTGACCTGCCCTAGCCCTGGGACAATATAAAAGCTTGTCCAGCTACTTATTGGGACAACAGTCCTGTCCTGATTGCTTCTTTTGTGGCGGAGAGAAAGAAAGTTTGGTTTCCTACCGCCATGGCACAATATACAACAGAAGCAGCTGCCCCTGGCCTTTTCAAGCACAGCTGGACTCTTCCATGGTTGCAATCCTAAACTGGGTAGTGAGTAAGCAGCACAACAAAGCAGAAGGTGAAGAAGAAAGTGGTTTGTTTTGAAAGCCTTTCCTCTTGCCCCAGTCAGCTGACTACATGATCCCCCATTTCTGAGGAGCAGACCCCTTTTGGACAATGCTTTGTGATTTTCCCCAGCCTGCTTCTCAAAGGGGCTTATGCCCACTGAAGACAATAACTCTGTTCCCCAGAAGCAGAGGGATCATGAATCACTGTCTACAAAGTAGCTTGTGCCTATGGAAGGCAATAACTATGTTTCCCAGAAACAGGGAAATCAAATAAGTGATTCAAAAGTGGATTGTGTCCATGGAAGGCAATAATTGTTCCACAGAAGCAGAGAGATCATGAAGTCCCAAAGGTGTATGTGGTGGATCACTCCAAGTGAGTCATTGAGGACAGTACTGTGGCTTTTAAACCACAATTACACTGGGAAAAAACAGCTTTGACGATATTGATCGCACAACGACAGTTCCAACCCATAGCTGTTTGCTCCCTGACCCATCCTTTTTCATTGATGGGGGAAACCCGTGAATGGCCTGGCAATCACTTGAAATGCTGCTCTTGTGGCAGTTGCACAATTGCTGGTTGCATAGTGTCATGATCCCTCCTCCCCGTTCCCTTCCCCCTCACTATTTGCAAGCACCCCGATTACCTTTATTTTCCTATTTCTTTTAAGACTTTAATCACATAAGGAGAGCTCCAAAATTGCATGAAAAGGGAGGGGGGAGACAAACAAAAGCTAGGCTGGGCAGGGCATAAGGCAGGACAGCGGGGTTAAAGGAGAAGTCAGGGAGAGAGCACAATGGGGGAAGCAGTCCCAATTGCGTGGTTTCTGACTTGAAAGCGGTATGTTACCATAAATAATAATAAATAATAAAATAAAACTTTTATTTTTATCCTGCTTTTCTGTGACGAGACAATCAAAGCAGCTCACAACACATTAAAATATCCACATTCAATATTATGTCCCAAATTCCCTCCCCCTTAAAACAGGATTAAATATGATACAATTAAAATTGGAGATTAAAATATCTGTTATAAAAATATAACCAGGACAAAGTGGTGGGCTAATACATGATGTGAGGGGCCATAGTTTTAAACTAGTGTAACTGTTGCAAGAACAAGCCTTGTATGGAAAAATCCTAGGTTGAGACAACACCAGCCCCATAACTGTACACCCAGTCAAAGGAACATGTGATATTGTGTGTCCTCCCCATTTTTTTATATGCCACATACTTATGGTATTGTTTTTGACACCTAAATAGCTCTCCTCCTTCCTGTATTTGGAACACGTAGCATACATTCAATACTGTGCGAAGTCTGGGGACATTTATATCATCTTAGCAGGAATAAGGAACCCTGGACCACAAGGCCCATACACATCCCTTGTCTGAGGCACTGGCTGACAGTGCGAAAGGGACATGCCTTTGATCAGTCACAGGGGATCCTTCTGCCAGAGGAGGGACGTAGCTACCTCTGAGGAAGAAATAGGAGGAATTTCTTGAAGTCTACTGTACTATTATTCTTCTTTAAAAATATATATTTGTTCTTCTCTTTATGTTTAATTTTAAAAAATTATAAAGAGGAATTTTTGTAGAACAGAATATGTCCTAGCAGACTGGATGAGCGTGAATTTCAAAAGAAGAGTAAAATGAGGACATCAAAAATTAGCACATCAGCTTGATGTGAATACTTCGGAAGTTTCCAGGGCAGATCAGTGAACGATCAGTCTGTGGGCACTTGCAAAAAGAATGATATGATTAGTAAAAGCCAGAAACAACTGAAGCCATTCTAATCCCTCTCTCTGATAAAGTTATCAGTTTGGGAAAGAAAGGGAATACTGTGGTTGTAGTGTATCTTTATTTCACTTTTTGACATTGCTGTGGACAAACTGGTAAAATGTGGGCTATCTATCTCTGATAGATTTGTAGTTGGCTTAGGGACCAAACCCAAGGGTCTTCATCAGTGATTCATCATCATCCTGGGAAGAAGTGACCAATGGGGTATCCTTAGCTCAGCTTTGTTCAACATCCTTATAAAGGTGGCCATCCTTATCCATGGATTTTTTATCCACGTATTCAAGTATCCATGGCTTGAAAATATTCCAAAAAAGTATAAATTCCAAATAGCAAAGCTTGATTTTCCATTTTGCTGTGAGCATCCACGGATTTTATTATCCATGGGGGACCCTGGAACCAAACCCCAGTAGGTACCAAGGGCCCACTGTAAATTACTTGGATGATGGAATAGTGGGCATGCTTATCAGATTTGTAGATGATACAAATTAGGAGGGATAGCTAATACTCCAGAGCAGTGATGGTGAACCTTTTACAGACCGAGTGCCCAAACTGCTACCCAGACCCCACTTATTTATTGCAAAGTGCCACGTTCCTCTGGCTTTCTAGTAAGAAACTCTGGCAAACTCTGTGCTAGGGCAACAGCATGTGTGCCCACAGAGAGGGCTCTGAGTGCCACCTCTGGCACGCGTGCCATAGGTTTGCCATAACTGCTCCAGAGGATAAGATCAGAATTCATTTTGACCTTAACAGGTTGTAGATCTGGCCAAAACTAACAGATGTCTATAGGAATAAATGTAAGGTACTGCTACCTGGCTTGACCTAGCACATTTAAAAATGCTCTAGAACTCTTGTTAACCTATGTCAAAAGTTTGATGTGGCAGCAAAAGAAAGAAGGAAAGAAAGAAAGGAGTCCAGTGCAATCTTAGGCTACATCCATAGGGTGATACTATTCATATCAAGGAGCATAATGATCTCACTTCATTCTGCTTTGATCAGACCTTACTGTGCCAATATCTAAGAATGATATTCACAAGCTGAAACATGTCCAGAGGATATGGCAGAAGTCTGGCACAGAAAAGTTGAGGAGCTGGGTATGTTTAGCCCATAGAAGAGAAAATTGAGACGTGATATGATAGGCGTCTTCAAATATCTGAAGGACTGTTGTGTGAGGAATGGCGTGAGCTAGTTTTTTGCTTCTCTACGGGGTAGGACTTAAATCAATGGATTTAAATTACAAGAAAAGAGATTCTGTCCAAATATTAGAAGAACTTATTTACTGTAAGAGCTGTTCAACAGTAAAACAGATTCTTTTGGAAGGTGGTGAACTCTTTCATTTGAGGTTTTTAAAAATGAAGTTGGATGTTCACTTTTTGGGAGCACTCCTGAGGCATATTCCTTTATTGGGAAGGATTGCCCTGTGATTCTTTGTATGTCCCATGAGACACAGGTAGTTTGTCATTTGTCTGTGCCAGTTTTGTGTTACTGGAAAATGTAATAGGTATTTCTTCTATGCCCTCATCCACGTAATTTATTTTAAAAAATTATTGAACGGCATGAAGTGAGACAAGTTTCATGACACTCCACCTAAGGCCTACTTTGAGGCTGACACTTTAATGAGCACATACTAAATATAGTTTTTTATTTCCACTTTTGTTACAATTATACTTTGTCACTTCAGCCTTATAAAAATTCCTGATCTTCTTTCTTGTTTTTCAGTTGGTACCACAGATGTTCTCATGAATTCTCTTAAAATCCATACTTGATTATTGTGATATGTCATATGTGACTTTCTTGCTTTTAAATTGTTAAATTTATTTTGTTGTTATTGTATGTTTCTTTATCTCTGTTGTTTCTGATCTACATTTGTCTTCTGTTGCCCTGTAGGATTAAATTTAAGGAACTGTCATCTCACAAATACGTTGGCTTTTTAACTTTTTCCATATTTTCATCTCATTAAATACAAACTCTTATCTGTTTTCTTCCATTTTATATCCTTCCCTTTTTAGTGAAATAGATAATAAGAATGGAGCCAGGACTTTTCTTCGGTTTATTTAATTTACATTATCTGGTTTTGTTAGTTATAAAAGAAATTTCATTCCTAAATCATGAGAATAAATTACCACTGACACTGATTTACATTTTTTGCTTTTGGAAATGTTGTTTCCCTACATAAAGGGATAGACTTATTGATGGCTGTAGGCATGGTAATAAAAATGTCAACATTAATGGAGCTTTGACTATGATAAACTCAGGATCAAGCTAAATTGGATGGATATCACATTAATACCATTCTCAAGAGGCAGCTACTTGGCTGGCTAGTCAGTGCTTATGGACAAAATGCTAAGCTCCATGGAATATTGATTTGATCTTGTGCATTATTTTTGTCTTCTCAAAAGTAGAATCCCTTGCATTGTCTATAGGGATTTAACTGTACTTTTGAAAAGCTTTTATTTGTAGGATTTGCATAGATGTGCTGTATGTTAACAGCAAAGTGACTTTCATCAATAGATGCAAATAGACTTCAGTGTAGAAGGAATTATAGATAACAACAGTAATAAAAAAAATAGTCATGTGCATGACAATACCAGAAAAAATAAGATACGGGTTTGTTACTAAGCATATTATCAAGAATTCAGAGGTTCTGAGGAGTGTACATAATTCCTGATCCACAAGTGATGAGCTGGAGGTTTCGAGAGCTGTATATTGTGATTAATATAGTCTATGAGAGAAAACCAACATTGCACAAATGGTTTTCGGTTCATAGGTCCCTATACTAGGTGACTTTTTTTTTCTGATAGATTCTCCATTAACCATACTTCCCAGACTTTATTCCACCAGTTTTCAAGATTCCCTTGTTTCCAGTTTTTTGGAATTTCAAGTCAAGTAATTAATAGGAAGAACCAAATTAGATCTTCATATTTTACATTTTTGTTTTCACCTTGGAAAACTGAGAGTAATTCGAGCAGAATGTAATACTCTGTTTAGTGATGTTGAAGATCAGATCAATTATTGTAAGCCAGAAATGATGTATATTGTATTTTTATTTTTTGTAGGAGGGGGTATCATAAAGTTTTAATTATCACCTTTAAAAAAAATCTGACAGAAAGTTTGTTTTGATTTGTAGTTGTTAACTTATCTCTGTGTAGTCACCATCCAGATTTACACGTCTTTCTCAACGCATTATTGGCAGAAATGGATTTGCAGATAAAATATAATTTTGTTTCTGTGGTTAAATAAGACATTTTACCTGCACCGTACATTAACAGAAAAGTCTCTATTTGTTGTTTCATTTCTTCTTTCTTTCAGTCTGAGTCAAGGCAGTTACTGAAGGAGCTGGGTCCAGAAGGACATGGAGATCCCTTTTTGATAGAACAACTGATTGATGAGGTAAAGTTTCATTACTGTCCCAGCAGTCTATACTATTTTTTGAATAAAAGATCACTAGGGTGTGGAAAAGCATATTCTCCACAATATGGTATCATTTTGGATGCAGGAAACAACAGAGCCATATTTTTCACACTTTCATTTAGCTTCTCTTTTAATCTCAGAGTTTTCACCAAAATGTCAAGGTTATATCCTGCAGACCAGGACTGGGCAAGTCTATACATCTAGGGCCAATTCTACCCCTAAATTAAAATAAAATAAAACAAAACAAAACAAAAATAAACAGAAATATTTTTAAAACATCAAAAACCCAAGTACAGTTGTCCCTCCATATTCGCTAGGGTTAGGGGAACAAGACCACGTGAATATGGAAAAACTGCAAATAACAAAAACACTGTTTTTACCAGAGAGGACACCTCTCTAGGAATCTCTAGGTCCTCCAGTGCAACTCTGTGGTCAATGTCCAACAGACACTGACCATAGAATGCCACTGGAGTAGCTACAAATGGTCTTTCAGTGCAACGTTTAGTTAAAGTTGAGCACAGAGTTGCACTGGAGGACCTAGACAGTCCTAGAGAGAACATATTAATGAAATCCGTGAATAATCAAATCCGCAAATGTCAAAGCTGCAAATATGGAGGGATGACTGTATATGACTGTAAGTCTACTTCCAAATTATATTTTTGGGTTTCTGAGATTTTTAGGGAATACAGTATGTGACATGTTTACGTAATTAAGGTCAAAACTGTCACTCCTGAATGCTTCTAGGAAAAAGGAAAGATGAAAACAACCAGTCAAGTAGTTGAAAAGCAAATAGAAGTTGAACAGTTTTGAGCAGAGTATATAAACATTAAATAAGCTGAGAGTAATATATTTACAGATGTGTGAGCAACAAAGAATAGTATTGGAAGCAGCAGTTGTATAACAAGAAAATCAAAATACCGTAATAACTTTCACAAATAGACCAGTATATCAAGTAAAAGAAAATGAAAGGACTTAGTATAGCAGTGATGGAAACAGGTTGTAATGGAAACAATCCACAATGGAAAGATTTATATAAATACTACAAAAATGTAATTATAAATTAATGTCTAAAGACAACTGAATAGGTGAAAGCAAACCAGTCCGAAACACTTCGAAGATATGATAGATCAATGAGTATTTAAAAAAACAACAGTACACAAAAACATTTTGAGTGCATCTATACTGTAGGAATAATGCAGCTTGACACCACTTTAGGTTCTGTAGCTCCATCCTATGCAAACCTGGGATTTATAGTTTTACAAGGTCTTTAGCCTTCCTGCCAAAGCATGCTGGTGCCTCACAAAACTACAAATCCCAGGATTCCATAGAATGAAGCAATAGCAGTGGTGTCAAAATGTTGCATGGTGAATGGTGCTGTAGCGGAGAGGGCTCTGTGTTGGCCTCCATGAGAGGAGACCAAGGGACTTTGTGCTTGGCTCATGGGGCCAAGTGAGATCATGTGCAGGGGTTGAGAGGGAGGCTATTTAAGGGCTCATCACCCCTTCACATACCTCCTTTCACCAGATCTCCACAATCCACCCACTTGGCCTCAGTGCAGTGTGAACACTGCTGGTCATCTTGGGACAGGTAGGATTTTAACCTTTTTTTTAATTTTGGTTTGGTTTGCTTTTGCTTTTTGCCAACCCAAAACCGCATCTGGTGGGACCTTGACAATTAGCTTGTGGTGGGCTTGTTAAATAGGCATCCAACTGGCAAGTAGTTGGAGGAGAAGATATCAAATTGGTGTACACCTTGCCTGCCCACTCCTTGCTCTTAATGTTTTTCCATAGAGCCTGAACTGCTGGAAGGGCAGGAGGAAAGGGAGAGCATGGAAGCGGGTTGTCAAAAAGCAATCCAGCACCCCCAACTGGCTTCAGGTGCACACAGAGGGCTCTCTTTGAGTTTCATATTTGGTGCCATATTGGGAGGAAGGTAGGATATACAATCAATAAACAATAAAATGGTTGATTGTCTCCTTTTTTTCTATATCCCAGGGAGCTGACCCCAACTGCACCAATAATGACGACCAACCAGTTTTAACGTTGGCAGTCCTGAACAATCATCATGAAGCTATTCCTGTTCTTGTACAAAAAGGTGCAGACATTGACCATCAGTCAGGATTGTACGTCAGCCATCTTCAACT
This sequence comes from Sceloporus undulatus, assembly GCF_019175285.1. Taxonomy (NCBI): domain Eukaryota; kingdom Metazoa; phylum Chordata; class Lepidosauria; order Squamata; family Phrynosomatidae; genus Sceloporus; species Sceloporus undulatus. The sequence goes on along the minus strand of NC_056525.1, from coordinate 132,707,946 downwards.
ATTTCATGCTGGTCTACTTTTTAATATTTATTTACAAAAAGCATCTGTTAGTATAAGGTGAACTATAAATATTGTATGGGAAGGGGAAAATCTAATTGGCTCTTTCACAGTCTGAATATGTCTATATACTTTGAAGCTTATGCTGATATCTCAAAAAATTGCTTTACTGGGATCTTATGCTAATATAAGAATATTTTTTCTTATATTCTTCTACCGTTACACAAATTGGCTGGAATCCTGTCACTGTCTTACCAATGTGTAAGTTCACCAGTGTAAGTAGTTGGACATTTTTGTCCCATGCACAACTTCAGCATTCAGTTCAGGGTCAGGAAAGTGCAACTGCACATGCAGTGCCATTGTGTATGGGGATGCACATTCCCAACCAATGCATATGTCTGCCCTGTTGTAATTGCTGTAAAAACGTACAGTTGGCCCTCCATTTTCATGGGGGATCTTTTCCGGATCCCCCCCCCCCCCCATGAAAATAAATACTCACACATATTCAAGCTTCATAGGCTTGAAAGGGGCGCATGCCCGTGCGTGCACTTGTGTGTGTGCACCCATTAAAAATAGCAAAGGGATCCCCTCCAGATTTACAAGGTTGTGGACCAAGATCCACGAGTTAGAAGAGGCAGCTGTACTCCTTCAGTTGTTCAATTGTGCAGTGTTGCCATTTAGCACAGAGGTCACAACATGTGTGTTTGTGTTGTGTGCCTTCAAGTCATTTCCATCTTACAGCGACTCCAAGATGAACCTATCATGGGGTTTTCTTGGCAATATTTTTTCAGAGGACATAACTCCAAATGAGGGGGATTTACATCATCAGCTCTCAGTCCTCCACCTATTTTGGACTTCAGCTCCCAGAATCCATGACCACTAGCCAAGCTAGCTGAGATTTTGGGCACTTGCTTACTTGTCTGTCATGGGGAAATAATGTGGTATGTTGATCAAGCTGGAGTAGCACAGACCCACTCTCAGAAACAACCACAGTGTTAATCCCAAACCCACTGAAGTAGTCCAATATATATGCATTGTATGCCAGGCAAAATAGATAAATACTGGGGCTGGTAGAGGAGGCATAAGAAGGCAGAGTAACAGAATGGTTCTGTGGTCAGTACTTAAGCAAGAAAAGCTTAGGATAAAGCTTGCTAGGGTTTCTATGTGCATGTATTTGTGTGCCTTGGTGCTTCCAAGTGCAAATGTTCACCTCCCTTCAAAGTGGTAAAAACAATGGCTAAATTAACCTCACACCAGCAGATGCATTTGGTAGCCGAACATTTGATATGCATTGGACAACATTATAGTTACAATGTGAAATTCCATTCTCTAACAGGCATTTCAGTTTTATTCATTTAGCATTAGGTCGCTGATTCCCTGAGCTTTGGAAACTTCATGCAGCCTTTGCATGTGTCTCTTCCGTCTGTTTCCAGAAGCTGCATTGTTTTGTCCTTTAGTTGGAGGCAATTACCATGATCCCTGCCCCTAAAAAGGAAAACAGCATCTCACAAGTTACTACATTAAGAAGCATATTGTTTAGTAGACTGTTTTTAGCTATTATTTTAAAGTATGTTGTCCTTTGACAACATGTGTTACAGACTAAACTTGTATCAACATTTTTGTGGTTATTTAAAAATGTAAGTGGAAAAAGAATGAATGCTAAACAGAGTGGAGGAGAAACAGAAAGCTAACTCCAAAATTGGCCAATTTTATGGATTGCAATAAATATAGCTTCCAGTTCTGGAAAAGATTAACGTCTGCTGCTTTAGTAAAATAGTTGCCGTGCACCTATGAACAAACTCCCATCTTTCCTTGTATTACAACTGATGGCTTCTGATTATTCTTACTACCTTTCCTCCCCTACCTCATACAGACTTAACAACACAGCTCTTCATGAAGCACTCTTGCTTGGTCTGAAAGGATGGAAGTGCACTGAAGTTTTGTTAGGGTAAGTTAAGCATCCCATGGAAAGTCCTTGATTTGGAAGTCATGTTCACCCATTCAAATATGGTATTCTGGCCTTGCAATCCTTTCTTCCCTATAGTTCTAGCAACTAGAGCCTTTTCTTAAAACAGATATTCTCTCCACAGATGTAATGCAGATGTTAAAAAGAAGAATGCCAGTGGATTATCAGCTTGCAGTTTGGCACTGAAGACTGGAAGTGACAAAATAATTTCCTTGTTTGCTAATAAACTAGAATAGAGGAAGCTGAACAAGCCTACCCCATCCAAAATAATTGTTAATCTCAATAGTTTCAGAATTCATTTTTGTTTGGAAGACTAAAGTTATGGAAATTTTCCTCTTGATTTATATGGCTTCTAAAGTTAGTTATGTGTAAGGCTAACTTTACTAATGGCAAGTTTCATGTGAGATCTATTAACTTTACTGATGAATGGTTCATGCAACAATTTTTTCTCTGGCTGATGGTAGCAAGGTGTGGTCAACTAAACATTTTTCAGTGGCTCAACTGTGATTCTGTTGTGCTCTGAACTATGCCTATGAATTCACAATTGATCCAGGCTCAAGATAGCGTTGCTACATGCAGTTCACAGTATCTTTCTGACACAAATCATTTTCCATTCCTTAGAAAGATATACACACTCAAGTTTAATTGCTGGTTATGCAGAGGTTACTACTTTTGTTTAGCAATCATATTAGAAAAGTATTGCTCCACAGCATTACCTTTATTGTCTTGGTTACTTTGACTTTCTTGGCAAGATTAATTCAGAGAATGTTTACCATAGTCTACTGCTAAATCTGAAAGAATGTGATTTCCTGAAGGTCACCCATTGGGTTTCCATGGCCATGTGGGGATTTGAACCCTAGTCTCCTGGAGTCCTAGTCCAACATTCAAAGCATTATATCATGCTAGCAGTCCCAGCACAATTTCAGTTAAATACTTGTATTTCCTTGCCTTTTATGTATCCTAGTCTTGGAATCTACAAGTAAATGTAATATTTAAAATGTCTCCACACAAAAGAGAAGTCAAATCTGTGCTTTAAGCAAGAGATAGTTTAACAAGGCTTCCCCCTGAGTAGAAAATGAGAAGTTGGTACGAGCCATGAATGGTAATTTTTGGTGGTCCAGAGGAGCAATCTACTTACCTATGAGTTTCAGATTTTTCTAAATTATGGTGATCCCAAGGCAAACCTATTATGGGGTTTTCTTGGCAAGACTTGGTCAAAGAAGGTTTACCATTGCCTCCCCCTAAGGCCAAGAGCATGTGACTTGCATAAGGTCACCCAATGGGTTACAGAGCCAAGCTGGGAACTGAACCCTGGTCTCCAGTGTCATGGTTCAACACTGACCTTCCATCCTACTGACTCACAAATATCCTCTAACAATGTTGCTAAAGAATATGTATGTGTAGTTGCCATTGATCTTTCAGACTGGGCCCAAATATTAACTGGCCTTGGTTTGTTCTGTAATTCATAACATAGGCCCGTTCCGCATGGGTACCCTAGTACGTGCTCGGCACGTACTAGGGTTAGGAAGGGGTGTCCTTTCCGGACGGTCCTAACCCTAGTACGCCGAGCACGTACAAGATGGCGGAGCCCATTCTAACGTAGCGGATCCTTAGTGTCTGCACATCTCGGCACGGTAATGACGCTGCAAATGCGCCATTGGTGCCTTGCTGTGTCATTAGCGCATCGCAAAAAGATGGTTTTTGCGGCTTTTTTGCTGCGTGGAGGAACCGCGCAGTTTGGCCACTGAGGCTCCTCCGTGCAGCAAATGAGGGCGCTTTTCAGACCGCCCTTTTGGGTGGTCTGTAAAGCGCCATAGGTGGATACACACTCTTATCCACCTTGAAATCAACCTTTTTAAGCTTCATGACCTGTTGTTCTTGGATTAAATGATATGAACAGTGCCTCAGTACCTATTGTTTCTCATTCTCTTGACATACAACTATACTGCTCTACGCACAGCCAATGCGTGCCATATTTACTCCGTTGGATGTTTTGGATTTGAGCAAAAAGCAAGCAAATGCACTGTTTTGAGTTTTTCAGCCAGCGAACAGAGTTGTTAGAAAGAGTCTAACGTTAGAACCAAACTGTCTTCTTTAAAATAAATTCTCATTAGTTGCGAGTGCTGCCAGTTTTGAAAATCTCTAGGTAGATGTGATAGCACTAAGAATGCTATTTTCAAAGTGTAATGTTTCTGATAGCAACTCAAACGCTCCAGTCGTCTCTCTGGCCTTAGATTTAAATCTCAAGAAGGAAATCTGTGTGTCGTTCTTGGAGCCTTCAGTGTTGCTCCTCTTAGGAATCATTTATCGTGAGGGTATGACGATAGATTTTGACCCTCAAATGAAAGTCCTGTTGATAGTGCAACTACTTGATGCCTTGGTGTATTAAGGTTTAATCCTTATCAATTCCTACTTGCAGAAATTCAAAGACATTATCAATTGAAATACTGTTCCCAGTAATATACTGTGCCACACTATTTTGAAAATGCTTTTGGGGAAGGGCGGGAGTTGATTTGAAAAACTAATATATAATTATATGTGTAGTGTTATGATAATCTATGTTGTCCTTTGTTTTATGGTGTTTGTCTAAATTTTGTCTTGTTTTTGACTTGCTTTAATGAATGAATAAAAAAAGATTAAAAAACAAAGAAAATGCTTTGATTCCCTTTGAGACAATAAAATTGTGTCCATTACTAATTCAGAGTACCCTAGCTTTAATAATTAATTGTGCTCAAAATCCATTTGTTTAACTTTAACCATATTATATTTAGATTGTTCCAGGGCCATACAGACAGGCTAAAATAACGCTGCTTTGGATTACTTTGGAGGTACGCTGTTTAAATGACACACACATCTTAAAAGGCCAGAAGCTGCACCAAAGCTGTGCTCCAGTCCTTAGGACTGGAACATGGCTTTGGTGCGGCTTCTGGACTCTTAGGACACATGCATCATTTAAACAGCATACCTCCAAAATGATGCGAAGCAGCTTTATTTTGGTCTGTCTGTACGGGCTCTCAATGAACCCTGAACCAACAAATTCTTTCTCTCTTTTTTAAAGATTCATTCTTATTAATTTTTAACACAACCAATCTAATTTACAATCAAAATAATATACAATCAAAGAGAAGGAAACTGGAGAAGGGAAGAAAAGAAGGGGGAGGAAAGAAAGAAAGAAAGAAAGAAAGAAAAGGAACACACACTAGGGTTCTGACCCCTCCAATGCTGGCCAGGCTATTCTCTGGACCTGGTTTTCTGTGCCAGGTGGAATGATGGTGATCTTGACATAGAAATTTTCAGAATTGCATTTGTCGTGGACTACCTGGTAGAGTTCAGACTCACTTGGACTCAGGATTTCTTTAAGGAGGGAGAGGCTGATTAAGAACTACGATTATGTAGTTGGAAGGCAAGGCCAGGGGAACAGGATGGTTTCAGTTACTTTGGGAGAGTTTCCTGTCACCTCAGCAGACAGTTCTAATTCCTGGTGATCTAGAATGGAAAAATGGTCAGGGCAGCGGACATGATACCTATTAAGCAGGAAGACTAGAGCCCCATTATTTTCTAAGAAGTTGGCAGCAAAGAGAGATCATGGTTGAAGTGGGGAATGGTAACTGTGATGAATGCAGGGCCATATCACTCTCCTGCAGCAGCCCTTGCCACTCCATTTCTGCCCAATTTTCAGCCAAAAACAGAAGCAGAGAACCTGCATTTCTAGTCCTGGTTTCTGGCAGGACCTTTTTGATTTGGGTGATGGTGTAGTCACAGAAGGGTTAACTGCTGCTTTTGGATTTTTCATCCAAAAATTTTTTTGCGGGGGGGGGGGGGATCAGGGGTTTCAGGGTTTTTGAGAAAGCCCATGAGCTGCATTTCCCCCACTCCTAGACTAGAGTGAAGTTGGCAGAAAATACCTCTAAAATTGCAATGTATTGGAGCAGCAACCGTCTCCATATTTTCCTGAGCACATGCAAGCTATCTTTCCCCTTCCTCTCATGATGTACAGCTGAAGTGTGACAAAATGAAATTACTGCAATATAGTTCAGTAATTCTGGTAACAGAATGGAAAGGGCAATTCTGTCTTTGACCTCTCCTGATAAAATGACTTTCTCGCCACTTGCTGTAAAGAAAAGGACTCCATTTGATATCTTCAGCATACCTTTTGACTCCATTTGTCACCATAATGAATTAGACACTTAATAAACACAAATTCACATGCAACTGAAGTTACCATTCTACGTTACCACTATACAACTACTACGGTATTTCCATCCACAATTACTGTATGTAGTTGGATATGCTGTAGTTTCACAGATTCCACATCTACTAGTGATAGAAAACCTTGGTCTGCTACATTGCTACTGAGAACTGCCCAGCTCCAGGGCCATAAGGAATCTGCAACTAACCAAACTTCAAGATGGCATATCAGTATTGTGTAAATATTGGTTAAAGGAACACCACCTTTAACAGGTGAAATTTCACAGGATTTTCAAGCACGACTGAATAGGGAAAGCCTTTATAAAGCCATTATAAAGGGGTTTGGTTAATCAAATTAATTACTACATTAGAGAATCTACACATTTCATGGTACTCTGTCAGTTCCTAAGAATTGCAAATCTTTATTGTGTAAAGTTTTTTTTAAATTATATACTACATCTGAATTTTGAGGGATAGGAAGCATGTTTCTGTCTAATAAAACTTACAGCACCTAAACTGATTGATGCAAGAACTTTGAAAACATTGAACAAAGAAAAGCTGGAAAATTCAACATTGGAACTACATTATTACTATTTGAACTGTTCTCAAAGGATGTGTTTCTATTCACTTCTTTCTTACAATAGACACGTTTCTGTTTTTCTGTCTTAGGGACTTCATGTAAACATTAGAAAGAATCTTTTTATTGCAAGAACTTTTGAATAGTGGAATAGGCTGCTTCAGGAGGGGTGACTCTCCTTTGAAGATACTTAAACAGATGGTAGATGAGCATCTTCCAGGAGTGCTTCAGTTGTGTGTTCCTGCAAGGCAGAGGATTGATTGGACTGGATGGTTCTTGTGGACCCTATCAACTCTAAGAAAACTCTAAGATTATATGATCTCTCATGAAAATTTTCTTGGTGGTTAAGAATTACCATTCTCAAAAAACGTCAAAGACTGAATTTATTAGCATTAAAGGCAACACAACATTACAAATATTCATAACAGAAACACTGGAGCGATTTTTCCCCCCTAGTGACTGGTTTTCCGTGAGTCTCCCAATGAATCCTTCTATCATCGTCTCAACCTGAGAAAGAACGCGTGCTTGCACTCCTTGCTATCCAAAGGATAATATTTGTCATAAAAATCTAAGATGTATTCTTCAGTTTTAAATCCAAATTTTTGGTATAGCAGCATTGCGGAATTACTTGCTGAGACGTGAAGGGTTGCATCTTTGCCCATGCAAGTCTGTCAAAAATAAACAAGAATTGCATCAAACATTATGAGGAAAATGAGGAAATAAAAGAACAATGATAATAATGGAACCAGCTCATGCATTACAAAGAGAGAAAGGGGCTGTGCAGATGGCCATTAAGGCTGACCTGGGGGCAGAGTTGGGGCATGTGCCAGGGCATGGTGTCCATACAACACATGTCTTGACTCCGCCCCATGGCGGTGTGATGCTGTGCACTGCTCCACATGGTGTGTGGTGCCAAGGTGCTCCTCTGGCACTACTTTTACATGACATAGCACCAAAGGAGCACCTTAAAGCTGCAACACCGCAGCTATCGCACCCTTTTGAGGGTGCAAAAAGAAGCCACTTTTTGTGGCTCCTTTTTGCACCCTCGAAAGGTCAGATCTGGGCCACACATAGTCTCATTAAGCCAAGTCACCCCCCATCCTATATCTATGCATTTCATTTTCCCACCCTAAGTGCAGTAACTTAGATTTCTCTGTGCTGAAATTAATTTTGTTAGTACTGGCCCAGCTTTCTAATCTATTAAAGTCATTTTGAATTTTGACCTTCTCCTCTGGGGTATTACTACTACTCCTAATTTGGTGTCATCTGCAACCAAATAAGCATGCCTCTATTCTTTTGTCCAAGTCATTGATAAAGATGTTGAATAGCACTGGACCTTCGTATGTGTGATTAGAACAGAGCTGTTAGTGTAGTAATATGCCTGTATTGATTTCCAGATCACTGCAGAATTCAGCACTGACATGCAGTAAATAACCATATAACATGCTCAACTGTTGTTTGTACCAGAGGTCTTGCAATAGTGAAGCCTAAGAAAACTCTGGTTGAGAATTTGAAATGCCTCTCTCTAAAGTGCAAATCTCAGGATTCCACAGGAGGCAGACTTAGCAGTAAAAGTGGAATAATACTGCTATAACAGAGTAGTGCAGTATTGTCTGTGTGTGGAACCTGACCATAGGTCTGCAAAATACTATGCTTCCAATTCTGCTTCAGTTTGATCAATTTACTTGGTACCAGCTGCTAAGTGTCTTTAGCTAAGTGTCTTCAGGACTGCTCTTGTGATGACGAGGAAGCAGTGACTAAATCCTAAACTACATAAACTCGTAGTGCATGTCTTTTCCCTCTTCCACAAATCTGTAAAGCATTGTAGAAGAAATAACTAAACAATGAATTAAATAAGCTGCACAAGCACTTGAGTACATTTGAGTACTATTTGCATTTGTTCTTAAAATAAAAAGAAAACCTCATATGGATCAGAAAAACAACTACTTTTCAAACTACCTGAATAAGATGATAAATCATAAAAGTTGCAATTCCTGACCGTCTCCACTCAGGATGAACAAACAGAAAAGAGATGTATGCTTCATTGTATTTAACATCTGGTACCATAAAACCAAAAGCAATTATGACTTTTTTGTAAAGGACAACCACGCTGAAATCTGGATACTGCAGGCACTCTGACAGGTCAATCCCTGTGGGGTGAGAAAAGCAAACTCATGAACAGTCATAGATTGGTGATGAGAGAAGTAGTGCCACTCTGAAATACAATCAATATTGGCTGAGATTTAGAGGAAAAACAGCAAAATTTTTGCAATTTTAAAATCATATGAGGACCAATTTCTAATATCAAAAAGTAACACTCATTAGAAAAACTGACTTAATAACAAGAACAAACATAAAAAGATCTTTTAAGAGGCTCAGACATCAGCCTGGTTAATGCTGTATATACCCATTTGAACCATTAGGTAGGAGACCCATGCACCAGTGTCATGGGGGCATGGACTAGGAAAATTTGTAATCCTCTTTAAAAAACACTTTAGTGGGAGTCTGTCTCTGGTATCTCAGAAGAAACGTGTCTCAGACGAAAGCTAAAACTAGAGTCATCATCTGCCTACATAGGCTTCAGACCTAGTTCAAGACCATCCTGACAAAACTAACACCTAATCAACTGAGAGTGATGGGGACAGAGGTTGCTGTTTTGGCACCACATGGAGAAGTGAATGTAGATGTACTGGTACATTCTACAAGAAGGCTCCTAGCACAGTATCAACTACTTTAGAGGACAAAAAAGAAAGCCTTGGCTGAAGAGATCTGGACTAAACTTCAGCAATAGTAGGTCTTTAGTTTTAAACAACTGATAAATTAGCTGTGTGGAAGGAAAAGGTAAAGGCATTCCTCTTTAACAGGGTTGTCAAGACATGTCCGACTGTACTGGGCGGTGCTCATCTCAGTTACTAAGCTGAAGAGCCAGCGTTGTCAAAGACTACTCTGGTACACCCATTCTCTGGAGGGTAAAGATGCAAGAATCGGTAGAGGTTGCCCTTTCCTTTTAATGTATAAGGACTTGATAGACTAGTTCTGCTTATTTGAGAAACAGCATGCATATAGGAAATACTGCCTGCCTATGCATGCATAGCTGAAGTAAATCATGAGTAATGTCTAGAAGTGTAAGCATTTATCCACATGTAAAAGTTTTAGATTAAAAAGACTGAGCTTGGACCAAAGCAAAAACTAAAAACACTCAACCATCACATCTTTGTACCAGGTGTTCTACCCAGACAGACTGGTGCTGATATTGATATTCATTATTGTCTGGTTTCCAATCCAAGTTTTCCTTATGCAACTACACTAGGGAAGATATGTGCTTTGGTGAGATTGACAAAGGCACTTTCCTGCTGCTTTCAGAAGGTACTTGAGAGGGTGAACAGTCATCTAGAAGTGTTATGGGGTGATGTCTCATCTACAACATTAGGTCGAAACAATACCTAAGGATGGCCAGTAGACAACAGAGCAGAGAGCTGCATTACTTGAATGAACAGTGTATACATATTCTTTGCTCAGTGCATTGCATTACTGATGATGCCTAGATACTGTAAGCACTAGTTGAGTATATATGATCTTTGTCATTGACAGGGCTGTGCTCCTCCATATATGATACAGCAAGTTGTCTGTCTCTTCATTTCCTCAATAGGAATCAAAATATCATGCAACAAAATGTAAGCTTATACATTTTTCCACTTGAAGCCCAGAATGACTTGCTGAAGTTCAGATAGTTGTGGTCAGACCAAAAGACAGAGCACATTCTTCATACTGTCACTCCCTGCAGGGGAGAAACTGCTGGCATTCTGAAAAGTTTCTTCAACAGAAATTTAAGTTACTAAGAGCAATCCGCTTCACAAGAACTCCTTCCCTATAGAGCTATAAAAGTAGCAGCAGACACTGGATTCACTGGAAACACTGATCTAGACTCTCTCATAAACCCTACCTGGCCAGAAGAACTCGTGACACATTGCATTAATTGTGGGAATGTGATTAGGGCGCACATAGCAATAATCAATGGGTGCTTCTGGTTCTGCAGTCCAGTTGGGATCATTCTTGTGTGAATGGGCTCGAATCTCACTCAGCAGCTGAAGTTTGGGAGGCTTGGTTTCATAATCACGTCTGGAAGGAATAAAAGCAATATTAGAGCACAAGAGTAGTCAATCGCAAGTCAAGCCTGATATTAAGACATTAATGAAGTACACATAGAATGGGCATGGACATGTCTTTATTGCTGCCTGAATCTAATCACCAGAGGCAACTGTAAAAGGGCAGTTTAGGAGACTGGGTCTAAATCCAGTTATTAGACACACTGTACTGCAGACACACTGCTACAACCTGACACTGAACTCTGTTTCTTCAGTCTGACTTCACATTCTTCCAGTGCTCTCTGCTTAGAAACATCCAGCTAATTAGAGAATGAAAAGGAAAAGGGAGGCTGCAGAGCATGAAAACACTGTTAAAAAGGAGCTTTTTTGTAAGAGACTTTAACTGAGGCATACCTCTCCTGTGTTTATCTACGACAACTGATAATAAATCTGAAAGGAAAAAAAGTAGTGTGCTTCCAAACAACAGCTTAGAGATCTTTACCTGATATAAGGTTTTAAGACCCGAGAGGTGTAGGGACTGATGATGCTATGGTCTGATAAGGCATCTTCTGAACCCACAAGTCGGCATAGAAATGTTGTTTCTGTTTGTCGAACCCCCTTTACAGCAGACAATTTAGTCTACAAAACAAGAAAAATGACACATTAGGAAAGCAGTTAACAAGACAGTAACAAGATATTGTGAATACAAATGACTTCAGCAACTATTATGTGCAAAAATGTTTTGCCACTTGCCAGGTCTCCTCAAGAATTTACCAAAAATTAGCTTCTGAAGTCCTAAAAAAATTACTGTTCATGTTAATTTTCTTCAACAGATAGAGTTTACATAGAAATTTGTTACTTGCTACAACTGCTTGTAAGATATTACTACACAAATTATTTTGTGTGTGGCCTTTCTGCAAGAGACCTTTCCCACAGTCTGGGGGCATAATTAACTGAACAAAATACAATTAGATATCCAAGAAGCCACTAAATTCTTTTAAGAGTAAATTAAAAACCAGTGGATGCTATAACACCGAGCATCCTGGCAATATCATCCCAGAAAGAACCAGTTTCAGCTACTGATTCAGGGAGTTGGGGACAGCTCCAAATCTATACTTCAACAGTAAAATGTGTCTGGTTAATCTTCACCCATTCAAGAAACCAAGGATAGGAAATCTTTTCAGCTTAAGAGCCAAATTCAAATCTGAGGAGGGGGAGGTTACAAGGTACACTCTAGAAATAAATGGGACCAAGTTGAGTCAAAACATACTCTGAATTTCCTTTTCACTCCAGCACCGTATGCCAAAATCACCCTTACCTACTCAAAAGTAATGCTGGAAAACTGGAAATTGGTTTAGATACCTACTGTGAAGTAAGTAGGATAAAATGTACCAATTATACTTAATTGTGTCTAAACATAAAGCAGCACAGGGATAGTGCCTATCAAGAGCAGCTCTAGAGACTAACCAATTACTCTAGAGACCAGAATACACCCTGGAAATTTAAAAAAGGTTCACAAAAATGTAGTATCATTCAAGGTTGAAAGGATGAGGGAAACTTTCCAGCAGTCTTTAGCTTACTGGAAAGACCTGGTTGTGTGTCAATAGAAAGAAGAGTAACATCTGTTTAAACCAAGTTAGTGGGCATGGTCTCAAAGATAGACACCCCTCAAGTGAAGCAGCCCCAAGGGCTAGATTAAGGAGCCTTGTAAATTCCAGGTTACGCAAGGCTAAAGTAGGGAGACTGATACCTAGCGCTCAAAGATATGCAAGTTAGCATAGAGGGATGAATGCATTTAATAACAACAGCAACAACAAAAAAGCTAATTCAATTGCACTTATGCTAGAAAAGGGACATTGTCTAAAGGTTCTCAGCCTGTTTTCCATGCTTTAAGTCACTGGTGTACACATCCTTGACATATAATGCTGAGATTCCAATTTCAGTTGAACACTCGTTTTGTTTTTAATTTTTAAATTAAGTTTCCCCTCTTCATTAGAAACTATTCAATTTCTTAACTTTAAATTTTAATTAGGCATCCCCTTCTTTTTGATGGATCATTTTTGGGCATTTCACTATTACAACAGATTTAAATTATAGATATGTACCACACTTTTAATCTCTGGTCTGCTCTTTTGACCACTGTTGCTGCTTTTTTCCCTCTCAGTCAACTCTGTACATTGTTTGTTTCTTTATCTCAGTCTATTCAGTGAGTTGTTTTTCTCTCATCCAAAAAGTTTTTTTTACTCAGGATGGTGAAACGTTTTTTGTTTTTTTACTGAAACATCTGTACACCTGTATAAAATAAAGACTATTGCCATGGCTAGGTAAAGGGGAGGTTAGGTTAACTGTACTTTTTGTAGATACTACTGAGGCCATAAAAATGCATAGATGCACTTTGTATTAAGAGGAATTGTATCCGGAAGGAACTTGCAAAACCATATCTGAGTATTCCGGGTCTAAGCAAACCCTATTAATTTTATGGGGTCACCTTAAGTTGACAGGTGATTTGAAGGTGCATGTATACATTGAATAATCTCATTACAACAATAGGAATAATCATTTAGCTATTGTGTTTGAACACCTGTAGAGAAATACATCCTGCTAAGATGCAGGTTCCATGGATTCTTAGACAAGTACTAAGTCTTTCAGAAAGATTGAACAATCAAGCCCTCTTAAGGCTGAGCTCAATTTTACCCAGAGCTCTGAATTCACAAAGCCAAGGACCAGCAGAATAACAGGTTCATCTGAAGGAAAACTGTTTAAAATGCAACTAGACTAGCTAACAGGTATTCCACTATTGTTCTTGACAGTCTCACCTCCCTTGGACAAGGCTTCAATATTCCCAGAAGAAAACATTTCTATCCTTGCTTGGGTCAGACCTGAGTCTCCTTGCTAATTAGATTTTGAATAAATCTGAACTGTGACCTATGTCGTAGTACTAAAACCGAGGCATTAGGACTCATATCAGTGAGAGGGGGTTGGTCCAATATGTGACATATTGGACAATGTCACAATATGTGACACTGTTTCAACCAATACAAGGGGTTGAACCTGTATCTTAGATTGGCACTGCTGCTTGTGATCTTTTTTGGCAACTACTAAGTCTGGCCAGAATGGAGACAGCAATGGAAGAGCTTGGAAAGAGAAAGGAGAAACTTCATGTGTCTTTTGAGGCTTGCCTCTTCCTCACTTGAGTTAATTGTGTCCCCTCCGGCTTGGCATAAACCAGGGAGGCAAGCGGCAATAAGGCATCCACAAGGAGAAGGATATGTACTTTAGACATATATTTGGGGGGAGACTGGAGTAACAATAATTATTATTATTTAAGCACATGATGGTGGAACTAGCCTATTGGAAGCACGGTTATCCCAATGTACCCACACAACATGAGGGGTTTAACAGGCACTCTTTCAGTGCCTGAGCCCTTTGCTTCCACTGCTGGGAAGAGTGCTTCTGTCCTCCTTTATTTGCATGACCAAGGAAGGTTGCTTTGTGCAGTAGCTTATGTCAGCCAGTTGGAAGACTACTGCTGCATAGGAATGCTTGGGAGTCGTTGCTATTTAGTAATAGGAAGCGTCATGTGCTCATGAGTATGCCAGCTCCAACTACTGGCTGTGAGGTTTAGAAGTAGAAAGTCTTGCAAGTAAAACCCACTCTTAACACCTACCATTGATTTATAGAGAAACAGCAACCATCACCCAGAAGTATGCTATATAGTCAAGAAGGCATCTGTTTCTTTTGCTAACTATCCTCATTCACTGTAAGGGAGCTAATTAAAAATGACTGCATTAGAATCATTAACCTGGTATCGATCCAAGATTCTGAAGTCTTGGCTGGTAGTCCTGTACGTTGCATAACCTGCTGGCAAACAGGGAATATTGTCTCCCTCCTTAGTTCCATAAATCCGATCAATCAGGAGAACAGCTGCATTCACAATGTTGTCCAAGTCGAAGAGTGGTAGGCCTCTCTCTCGTTTAGCCTGTCGGACTATCAACTTGCGCTTCAACCTCCGGGCCTCAGGGGTCATAGCCACAGCATTTGGATATGCTTCCAAGTTTCTCAGAAGAAGCTTTTCTTCATAGATACTAACAGGTCCATACTTGGGCATAGTGGACTTATCATTATGGACCAGTTGTATCTTCCGCTTGTCCTTACGCTGGTCCTGAAAGACTCTGCGGGTATTGTCAGAGTTTTCAGAATCACCTTCCAGTTTTTCTACTTTTTCTTCCTCACTCTCCAGCTCCTGCTTAATCTGTTCAGGTATCTTCACCTTCTTCCGGATCATGCCTGCTGATGTGTTGGATGGTGGAATATATTCTATTCCTGGATCTATGACACCACGACCTTCCATCTCTTCATCATCTATAAACGTAACAACACATTTCTTTTCAATTTATCATGACAGTCAAAAATATTGTGATACTACTATAAGCAATAAAACCAGATGCTCTTTAGGATACTGTAGTTTTAAAGTGAAACGTGTATACATCAATTCATAAACTGCAGCACTAATGTAAAAAATACACAGTAATTTTCCTATATTAAAGACTGATAGTACCATACCAATTACCCACTTCCCCATTTGCCACTCTAAAAAAAAGTTGATTTATCAAAAAGAACTATGAGAGAACAGTAAACCCAGCCCTACTATGAATAGGATATTTAATCCAGGAAGGAAAATGAACCTGATAGCAGAACTGGTGATCAAGCTTTCCTATTGCAGATCTATTTCTAAATTCATACTGACAAGCTGTGCCAAGCAATGTGCATATAACTATTTGTTGACAGCTAGACTGTCACCAAAATGGTAAACAGACAACAAAAGATTAAGCCCTCTCCTAGTAGAAGGCACAGCCAATAAGCTTAATATACTGTAAACAGAAAAGAGAGGATATTGATATAAGTTGGAATCACTATCTCTAATTCACCTTTTATCTCACTTTCCATGCCCAATATACTTTATTTATTTACAGTCTAAAAACCCGACAAGGTAAGCAGCAAAATTTACAGTATTGAATAGAGAAAAAATATATATATAAAAAAATGAAAAAATGTAGAATGTAGGTGAATAAAATGCACTAGAAATGTAAATATAAAATCAAAGGATGTCAGGAGAAATATAATTATACATTTGTACTATTGTGTAATTCAAACAGTATGATTGAATTGCTCTCATAATATGCCACTAGTACCCTAGTCAATTTTTGATACTTCTGTCTCTGGTCTTCATGACCACTGACAGGAATTTAGTGACCGACATACATTTGGACATCGATCCTCAAACAAAATTTTAACATAAAACTTTTCAGAGCAGCCCGGCATTTAGGGGCTCCTCAGTAGGGGAGAGATCAATTGTTTATGGATCTGACTGTTGAAGGTATACCATAACAGAATATGTGACATTGTTTCAACCGCATGAAACCCACAAAGGCAGAGTCTTGCAGAAGTGGGCAACCCAGCATACCTCCCAAACAGTAGTTCTGACTGGAAAGCATTACATCTGGCCTTATGAAATAGTACGTGATAGTTTGCAGTCAAATTATGTAATGGAAGGGTCCGACAAACTGGATATTTAAAGCACTGGGCAAACAAGATGAGGTGGAATTAGCCTGAAGACTACATAACGGAATATCCCATAATCTTTGTTTGACAGCTTTTAACTCCATTTTAAGAGCCAGATTAGAGAGAAAGGATGGAGAAAAGGCAACAGAAGCCACCTTTTGGGCAATAAACTTGGG
Source organism: Sceloporus undulatus (assembly GCF_019175285.1). NCBI lineage: Eukaryota > Metazoa > Chordata > Lepidosauria > Squamata > Phrynosomatidae > Sceloporus > Sceloporus undulatus. The sequence continues at coordinate 132,691,395 of NC_056525.1, read as the reverse complement.
CCACCTGCTAGCATGGTTGTCAAAGCAAGATGGCCTAGTAGACCTTTACAAAACTTAAAAACAAATATTCTGAGCCACTGTTTTACCACTATCATCAATGTGTTTGAAGAGAGGGCACTTCCTTCTATTTCCAACAACAGAACTGAACAAAGAACACATCTGGTAGTATAAAGGAGGGCCCTTAAAAAATTAGCTTGAAAACTATCAACCTCAGAATGTATAACTTCTGTCCAGATGTCTGCTGCACAGAGCAGCTGAGATGCAATCTTCACATTAAATACCTTAATGGCAGGTGGGACTAACTGATTTCCTTTCACAGAATCTTAGGATAGCTGTTTTACAGCCTAAGGATCCATTCAGCGCTAGTGATCTGTATGGAGTCCACAAGACTTTGTGACGGAAAACAAGCCCGAGATATTGAAAACCTTTAATTTGTGCCAAAGGACAGTCATTTATACTCCATCTGCACTGATGTAATTACTTTCAAAAGCCAAAACTTTGTATTTTGTAGCATTTATTTTACATTCATTCCTAGAGCAGTAATATGAGTATTTCTCTAACAGGTGTTTAAGCCCCAGTCTAGATCATGAAAGAATCTCAGTATCCTCACCATAAAGTAAGAGTGAGATTTTCCTATTGCGCCCAATCTGGTGGGTTGACCATTTTCATCCATCATTTCTACCTCACAAACATTCAGATAAAGATTGAATAGAGTGGGAGCAAGGATGCATCCCCATCTCACCCCTTTCAACCTAAGTATACCTTCAGAGAAATATCCCTGTGAGCCACACCTTACTCATAGTTGACTATTATTATAGAATGCCTTCATTAGGCACAGAAGTCTGTCAATGTAGATTCCAATTTAGCCCATAGCTTAGATTTCAGGATGGAATAAAATGCAGCCTTTAGGTCCATGAATGCTACAAAAAGCTTGCTGGACATAGTACTTGAATACTTCTTTGTTCTCTGTTCAGTAGTAGAACAGCTTTCTCTAAAGGCTGCTTGAGCCTCAGATAAAATATCATTCTGTTTTAGGAAGAGAATTAGTCAATAGGAAAGAAAATGACTTGTTACATTTTGGACATGTTTGGGTTTTTTGGGGGGGAGGGGGTGTCAGGATCTAAATATTGCAAATCTGTGAATGTCACCACACACACAACAGAGATCATTGTGGGAGATAATTTTTTAATACAGTCTAAAAAGCCGAAGAGACTGTTAGGAGACATCTTGGAAAAAACGGTTTGACTGGATACCTGACTAGGAAGGTGCCTGGGGGGGATGCTATTAAAATTTTGATAAAATGGCTTTGCTGTGGTTGTGTGCCTTCAAGTTACTTGTGACTTATGGTGACCCCAAGGTAAACCTATCAGGGGGCTTTCACGGCAAGATTTGTTCCTTATCTCTAAGAGTGTAAATTGCACAATAATATCTAAGGGATTTCCATGGCTGAGTGAGGATTTGAACCCTGGTCTCCAGAGGCCCCACCCAATACTCAAACCACTACACCAGGCTTATTATATGCTTAAGTGTTATATCTTGGTCTAAAAAAACCTGGTAAAGCTATTGAACAGGTAGCCTGGGGAGCCTTGCCCTTTTGTTCCTGAAGCGTATTTTTGTGGATGGGGGAGGATATTCCCCTACCTCTAATGCTCCTATCTGCCTTGGCTAGTATGATTAGGAAGAAGTCTGATTTTAAATGCTTGAACTGTGGGGAGAAAGGAAATTCCCAAAGCTTCTGCCTTCTCTCTGGAGTAGTCTGTTTCATTCCCTTATCATTTTTGTCTATTTCTTTTGAAAAATGTATAACTCAAGAAAAGTATTAACAACTGACTGATAACTCCCCCCCACCCCCGGGAGTAAACTGCAGCGCACTTTGAATTAATATTGAAAAGTGGAGGGGGAGAATGAAGATAATCCTGCAAGTTAACTTGTCTCAGTGATTGGAGCAGTTAATGTCTTAGAACTCAAATCTGAACAGTCTATAGGTTATTCACATTTTCTACACTGCTGTTACAATTTTTGCCTCGACATATATACTGCAAGCTCAAATATTCAGGCTTCTTATTGCCAAGATGCAGGTAAGGTGGATCGCTAGTTGCCAGCTTTTTGCTCCACTTTCCATTTCTGGTGAAATGGAAATTTTTGTGAAATAACTGAAATTTAATTGAAGAATTTTACCAACCTAGCCGGTGCGTTGTAATGGTTTGAGTAATGGACGACTCTGGAGACAGGGTTTGATTCCTTGCTCAGCCTTGGAAACCCCCTGGGTGACCATGGCAAGTCACATACTTTCAGACTCAGAGCCTGAAGCAAAGGTAAACCCCCTCTGAAGAAATCTTGCTACAGAAACTCTGATAGGTTCACCTTAGGATTGCCATAAATCAGAAACAACCTGAAGGCACACAATAATAAATTTTACAAAACAGGAGCTGGGTGACATTTCAAAGTCCTTGAAGCTACATATCCTTTGAGCAGGAAGAGAGATAAAGGTGAAATCAATCTGAAAGGTTCTCACCCTCTCAAATGAGAGAAGTGAAAAGGATAAGAGGGGGTGGATATTTTGAGTGTCCAGACTCTCTCAGCCACAAGTTTGGTACCGTTGCAATGCTACATGTATCTCTACCTACCCCTCCCATGAACACAGCTCCACCTACAATCTGGATCTAAAGCATCTAGTGAATAATGACAGCTCTTAATGTTTATGGAGGAAAATCTGTGACTGAAGACAGTAATTGTAGAAAAACAGGAAGAGGAGGCACAGACTAGAAGAAGCTGAGTCTGACAGTCTTGGACATGAATCTGGGCTAGATTTAGGGTACTGATTAAATTAATAGTTAGGTACCTTCCAAATCTCTCCTGATTGAAGAGGCCTAACTGCACAAAAGTGTGCATATGAGAGATAACAAATGATCTGATATCATCTTTAACAGAGAATAGACTTCTTACTAGATGTGGGTTTTTTTAGGGGGATAGAAGAGTTTTGATCTGGTAATATCTGTGAAGTTTATGAATTTCATATTTGGTAAATTAGTGGTGAATTTTAATATTTATTGCCTTATCTATTTAGTTTATCATTTATCATATATGAATTTAACATATAGTCCGTATGATTGTTTTTGTTACTTTAACATAATCCACACTTGTACTCATCATCGAACAGCTTCTCTACTGAAACGTAGTCCAGAAATCAATATTTGAATATTACAATTTAGCAAATGATAAAAAGGAGCCTAAAATAAATGGGTGGTAGATGGATCAAGAGATTATAGATCTGTTTTCAACATTCATTCATTCATTCATTTATGGTATTTATATCCCACCCTTCAGCCCTAAAGGCTATCAGAGCGGCTTTATAGTCTGAGGTTTTAAAACAGTTTAACAGTTGACTTTCCAGCAGGCTGACACTCTGTATAGCAACAACAAATTGAGGCACATGGGGCTGGAGTGGTAGGGAAGTATTTGCAACATTTTACAAGTTAGAGAAGAACTGCAACTGATCATACCTAACTTGCCAGTGAGTTAATTAGGGGGAAATCCAAGAGAAACACTGAGCAGAAATTCAGTCTATTTTGAGAGCTGCTTTGGATTTAAGCAATAGTGAATACTATGTCTATGCCAACATAAATAGAGAACCAGTATTAACACTGAAAGATTCTGATGTGAAAATTTCTATTATAGTGGGCCTACTGTATTGACAGGCTAGCCATCCGCCAACTGAGCATTCACAGATCGACTCAACCCACTATTGTTAATAGGAGTGCATGCATGTCGCCATTCACTGGCGATAATGGAGTTTGAGTGTGCTCTTTTTTTTCTCATCTGTGTGGAAGCCCAGAACCAAACCCACACGGATCATATTCACCAATATATGGTTGATGTTTTAAACTAGAACTGCCAGAGAGGAAATCTTCTCCATTGTGTACTAACCTTCCACTCCCTGCACTGAATAGAAAGAGGGGGAAGCAGTTTTAAAATAGTAACTGGAGTAGAAAAAAGTGGCAAGAACCAGATCCCTTCTTCGTTATGGATCTAAAATAATTTCAGTTACATCCTTATAGAAAAGAAATGAAGAAGGTAGGCTTAAAGATCAGTATAGCCTCAGAGAGATGATGGTTAATAATACTATCAGTAATGCAATATGTAAGTGCCTGGCTATATACTAACAATTACATTACTCAGATATCACAACTGTTCATAGTTGAAAATTAATAGCACTCAGTCATGTATGTACTTCTCATAGATGTTAACCAGCAATAGCAATACAATGATCAAAAATGGTTTTGTAAATGAGATCTAATAGTGTAATAGACATGGAAACTTTAAAGTTGCCTTTACCATGAAACAGGGCTTGGGGTGGCATTATATCTGGAATAAGGTCTGCTTCTGAGAGCAGGCTAGGTGTAGCTGAGTGTGAAGCTGGTGTTCCAGGAGCAGAGAAGTCTGGAGATGGAGACGGAGAAGGGCTTGTCAAAGGAGTTCGATCAGAGGAACTCAAGGAAGAAAAATCAACCACCTCCCCTTTCTCAAGCATAATGTCCGGACGCCGGCTGCGACTGATGAATTTGACTGGTGTGGAAGATGTACTCCTGTCCAGAAAGCCTGCTGCCTCCTTCTGAGCTCTCCTAATGTCCTTGGCTTCCTGAGTACGTGACCTCTTCTCTTTCAGTTCCATGGCAGATTCTACTGGATTGCGACTCACTCGTTTTCTAAGCCCCTCCACTGTAATGATTGGATCCAACGATGTTTTTGAACCTGCTAGAGAATAAGCAGTGTGTTTTTCTAACAAGCATTGTGAATGTTGACTTTAGGTCTATATGGCAAGGACATCTACAGTCAGCATTCTTCTTCCATGGGCTTGCCATCCATGAACTGGGGCATCTGCAGATGGCCCTGCTCCGTTTTCCCCAATAGCTACGCATGCACACAGCCCTGCCAATGAGTCATGTGTGCATCACGCCACCACTGGAAACAACAGTGCTTGAAGTTTCAAGGATTTTGCAATCTGAGAGGGGCGTCCCAAATGGAACCCCCACAGATATGAAGAGCTGACTGTACTTATGTAAAAGGAATACAACATAAACCTAGATTTTTAAAACAAGACAAAAAAGCAACATTTAGAAAGCAACACTACTATAGACAAAAAGTTGCTAACTAGCATATTTAAATCCACAGACTGCTTTACAGTGTGGGAATAAACTCTCCGTCATATGCACTGAACTTTTAAACACAAGTCAGAAAGCAAAAACAGTGATAAGATAAAAGAGATAAAGGGAGAAAAGTGTAGGGGTGGTGCTGAGTGGTGATAATTAGATGAATGTAATTATCTATAAGAATAATTAGATTAATAATAATAATAATAATAATAATAATAATAGTAAGAGCAGAGATGAAAGTAAAGAATGTCAGGGGAGATAATAGAGCAGGAAAAAGATGGGAAATGAAAGATGCTGAATTCTCCTTCACCACTGAACACTCTCACCTATCCCATGCAGGAATGTCACCTACAATATACACACATTTCTAGATTTGAAGTACAGTAAACCATTCTGATATTAGTTGAAACTGACAGATGATCAAGAGTAGAGAGAAATGCAACTCACTCTCTCACTCCTACCAAATCCTCACACACATTCCCATCCCAAGTATCTTTCAAAGCTAGGCTTACCTCACCACTTAAATGTGGAAAGCTGTGTATAATTTCCAACCTATTACCTTTAGCTTTCAGGGCAGATGCAGAGAGTTTCTCTCCTTCAGGCTTCATTGTAGGGGGCCTATTATGAACCAGCTTCCACCACCCTGGTTCTCCAAATTCCTGAGCCCCTGAGCGAAAATACAGGGGGCTTCCAACAGAAAGACAACCAGCAACAGTGCTCCACCAGGTAGATGTCTTCTTTCTAAATGAAAGGAAGGAAAGTGAAATGTAAATGAGAGTTAAATGTGGCCAGGAGGCAGCCAGACACTACTTAGGCTTGCCCAAGACATTCTGGAGCTTATGGCAGAAAATCCAGATGGCAGCTGAACACCTGCAAGTGTTTGGAGAAATCATTTTCATTATATGGTTAGTAGAAACTATACAATGCAAAAATATTTCTCATTCAATGGTAGCCTTTACCATCAACTTAAAGATGCCAATGGAACAGGTGTGTCCCTCACACACACACCAAAAAACCTAGGGCACAACCTGCAACTAGCAACAGATCAATAATGGCACCTGGCATTTCAAATCTGTATGCAAAAGGATCTTGTAGCACCTTTGAGACTAACTGAAAAAAGAAGCTGGTAGCATGAGTTTCTGTAGAAACACTGCTAAATATATAACAAGTTAAAAGGTACTAAAACTGAAACATCCTCCTTTTCTCCCGTTTTTGGGAAAGTATATAGTTTATTTCTGTCAATTCTGATGTACTTTATTTGGCTCTGTCAAGGAAAGAACTCTTTAGCTAGTTTGGCAAAGTTCTGACCTGCAAGTTCATAAAGTTGTCAAAGTTTTTATTTCATGTAGCATGAAACTGCCCACTGTAGTAACTGCTGGCAAAGTTATATCAAGCACACTTCAATTTCAGTATGGAATTAGAATGCTGCCAATAAGGAAAAGGGATCTGTGCCTCTGCTAAAAAGCAGCCCTTGATTTTGCCATTTTATATAAGGAGCACCATTTTGCTATGCCATTGTATTTAATGGGACTTGAATATCCACAGATTTTGGTAACAATGCTGGAACCAAACTGGAGCAGATATCAAGGGCATGCTGTATATATTCCCTCTAATATCTAGTTTTGTTTGATTTTTAAACAAGATAATTCTGATATCATCAGTCAGACTCTTGCAAATATTTAATTCCCAGAAACAATGTGAGATCAAGAGCTTAGAGACTCTTATGAGTTCTAGGCACAACATTTCTGAAAAATACATCCACAGATATTCTCAAATGCGGAAAACGTTTATTAAGAAAAATGGGCAAGGGTTCATGCATCCGTTGTGTACATATTCCGGAGTTGAATGACCTTCTGCTCTTTCTACTTCATCTCTTTCTAGAAATGAACAAACTGCTCTTTCTAGAAATGAACAAACAATTCTGTTTTGGTTTATTAGAACTGGATGGCATTTTCAGTCATAGTGACGTATTATGAGAGGATCATGTCTGCCAAATTACAGACCAATAGGTGGAAACTGCTTTGTGCTATGGACCGTCAAATTTTATTAAAAGGGTTTGTTTGTTTTTAATTCTTGGCAAAAAAAAAAATCTTGGCAAAATATTATGCATAGTTAAGGATAATTTGCTGTATGTTCGTGTTCATTTCCTGTAAAACACAGTGTAATTATCTGACTGAAAATATCCTATTCCTATCCACTATAGGTCACTCAGGTACTTCAATGATTATACAGTTGCCCCTCCTTTCTTGCAGACTTGGGATCCGTGTTCTTGATTACTGATGGAGGGGTGACCTCCGTAATCCTCAATGGGGCACACCTCTGTGTGCTCACAGGGGCATGCCCCATTCAAGCCTATGGGACTTGAATACGTGCAAGTTTGTGTGGTGTCCGGAATGGATCCCCGCAAAAACAGAGGGTTGAATGTACAGTACATTTTATTTCTTGTTTTACAATGTCTAGTTTTCCATAATTTGTGCTTCTAACATTACATGTTCCTATAATAATGGTTGTGCAACTTCAGACTTTCCTATGAGCACATCAACAACTAAACATTCTTTTGGCTTGAATTAGCCACTACACTATGCATATTTGTCCTCTGCTCTTTCCCAGTAGTTCACTGAATACCTTCTAACCTGGGAGTCTTATCTACTGGGACTATAGCTTATTTCATTTTCAGTTGTCTCATAAGAGAGTTTTCACTGTACAGCATCTGATCACTGTAATTCCTCCATTTGATATCTTTTTCTCAGTAATTTTTATGGAAATAAATGTGTTATATGTCTACTTGACACTATGGGAGACTCAAGGAGACAAAAACATTTTCTCTATTTTATTAATGTTGACAGTTTCTTCTATTTTTATTGCTTTTTACCTGCGCCTGTGGCAAATCACAGATGTTCCTTACAATTCAGGACCATGTAGCTCCATTTGTGACAAAAAATTAAATCTTTAAAAGGGAATTCAGTTTGTAATCATTGTCTGTACTTTTACTGTATCAAACATTATACTATGTCAAAAAACTGCATAAATGTATCATAATACAGTATGAATACAGTGGACCTTGTTATCTGCTGGGGTTTGGTTCCAGGATCCCACATGGATACCAAAATCCATGAATGCTCAAGTCCAGTTAAACACAATGGCAGAGTAAAATGGTCTCCCTTATATAAAATGGGAAAATCAAAGTTTGCTATTGGGAATTTATCCTTTTTTAAAAAAAAAATATGTTCAAGCCATGGATACTTTAATCCATGGATGATGAATCTGTGGCTACAGAGGGCCGTCTGTAAAAACCTTGTTACCAAAACTGTAGGAAGTCTCAAGAAGGCACCCACAAATTGTATTAAATGGGGAAATTAATTTAGGTCAATTGGGAGTAGTGAGAGGACTATGGCAGCGATAGCTGGGATCTCGCCTACGTATAACAGGTCCCAGAACTAGAATTCTCAAGGTGCAAAGTACAAACTGGTTTTATAGATTAACAGGAAAAGGGAAAATCACCATTTCCACAATAGCATTCACACAAGCGGGCACACAAGACCGATGAAACTAAAGGTAGTAGTGCGTAGTGAGTTTGAGGTAAGCCAATACTATACCAGTCCAGGCGTGGAGCTCCAATGAGGGGATTAGAGAAGTAACAGTGGCTCAACAGGGCTTCCTGAAAGGGGAGGGGGAGCCTGTTTTGAGAGATCAATAATGCAATCCGGAGGCGTTCCTGCCTGAGTCCAGACTGAGCCAAAATGTGAATGCCAAGGCAAGCTTTTTATAGACTCTTGAGGCAGTTGGGTGGATTTCCCAGGAATACAAGAAATCCCTGGCTGATTGTTTTAAATTTAGAGTTACAAAAGGAATATTTTGGCTGATGGCAGTGACATTGATTTAATCAAGCAGTGATAAGGTAAGGGCAACCCCAGGGAGTTTGGGATAGGATCAAGTGTAGGAAAATATAATGGTGTGGGTAGCAGTTGACAAGCCTTTGGCTGTGAATATTGCACAGCAGCAAGGGATGGGAAAGCAGCAATATTCACAGCCATAAAGTTACAGGTGTCCATTCCACATGCCCTCAGGTCTGTGACCTTTCGAGGTTCAGGCTTATGGCCTCTCTGTAACTGCTATTATAACAAAAAATAACAAAATATCCATATCCCAAAATAATGCAAGGTATGCAAGATGTAGTAACACATAGTTCCTGTTCCAAAAGTAAAAAAAAGTGATTTTCAGTCTACAGGGAAGAAAAATATCACATTTCTTTCTAATTTTTGATGCAAGCAGAAAAAATGGCAGAGGGAGATTCCTCATGCCTTCAAAACTTCCAGAAATATTACATCTCTACTGCTTCCTGCCAGCAGAAGTGGCATGTGCCAGACAAACAGCTATTATGGCTGAAGGCAGATCAGGATATTGGTATTTAACGTGAAGTTTTTTTCTGCAGTAATAGAGAGGGAATCCTTACATCAGAATCTCTAACAGAGTAAGTGTAAACAGCAAAACAGAAAGAAAGGTGGACAGCAGACAAGGCTGCCTCACCACTTCCACTCAGCATGTTTAAACAAAAAAAGTTTGGGCATCAAATAGAAATTGGAAAAATCGAGGCAGGTATTTTGGAAGAACTTTTAAGTCATTTCTAGAAGGGTCAAAACAAGCATTTTGTTTCATTTACCATGCACATATTCTTAGTTCTGGAAAAAACTTGGTTGAAATATTTTGAACTACTCTTTTTTTGGATGGCACAGGCACCTATCCCTAATCTTGCCATGTTATTTCTCCCTCTGGTTTCTGATTTTCTGTTAAAGACGTAATACTCATGAATTTCATTAACTGAAGCATACCTGTATTTGTATTTTTGTTCAATTTAATTTATTTTCACTTTTAAGACTGCCCAGTGACATTACCGGTTTCCTAATAGAAAACTCCAGTGTTTTTCAATGAAAGCACAAATATCTTCCTTCCATCTGAAATAACCTTGGCGACCGGTTCCTTCCAGGGATAAATTGTACATTGCCAACATAACAACCTGAAAAACAAATAGGAGTGCTTCATTTACAAGTAGTCTAAAAGGATCATCCTTCTGGTAAAAGACAACTTCCTTTCTTCTACTAACCAATTTTATTTACAGAAACCTTCTAATTTTTGCATAATAAAGCTTTGAAATTTAATCTATTATTATTAGTATTATTGTTACAATTACTATTATCTTACTTTCTTCCCAGTTCAAGATTCAAGGCATCTTACAAGAGATTTCAACAAGTTAAAAATCAAAATACAAAAGTTAAAAATGATTAAATTATCAAAATTTAAAACCAGTTAGGACATAGAAACATAGAGTTGGAAGAGACCACAAGGACCATCCTGTCCAACCGCCTGCCATGCAAGAATAACAATGTGTATTTTGTTTAAAAAAAAGCACAGCAAAGAAACAGATTAAAAATCAAGCACATTGTACAAGGACTCTTAGCCTTAAACGATTTGTAATCAAAGACATGTTGAAAAGTCTTCATCCATTTACGGGAGACTCCAAGTCTAATCTCTGTGGGAAGGGAGTTCCACAGTCTGGGGAGAGCCACTGAGAAGGCCTTCTCCCATGTCCCTACCAGATGTACCCATGAGGACAGTGAGGCAGAAAGAAGGGTCACCCCGACAGATTTCAAAACATAGGAAGGTTCGTAAAAGAGAACACAATTCTGCAAATAAACTAGATCTGAGTTGTATAGGGCTTTATAGATCAAAACTGGCACCTTGAGTTGTGCTCGGAAATGAACCAGCAGCCAGTGGAGTTGTTGCAATAAGGGAGTTGTGTGTTCCCTGTAGCCAGCTGTAGTTAGCAATCTGGCTACAGCTCTTTGAACTAGCTGAAACTTTCTGAACATTTTTCAAAGGTGGGAGCCCATGTAAAGTATGTAAAATCCAAATAAGGTGTAACTAAGGCATGTGTCACTCTGGCCAGATTTGATTCTCAAGGAATGAGTTCAGCTGATGCATAAGCCTTAACTGTGCCAATAAATTCCTAGCCACCATTGAAAACCTAAGCTTCCAGGCTCAGGACTGAATACAGGAGTAAAACCAAGCTTCAAACCTGCATCTTCAGGGGAAGTGTCACCCCATCCAGCAAAAGCTGAAACCCTATTCCCTGATCTGCCTTTCAGGTGACTAGGAGCACCTCCATTTTGTCTGAATTAAGTTTCAATTTGTTCACCCTTATCAAAATGCTTACTGATGACAGGCACCAGTTTAGCACCAAAACAGCTTCCATGGACTGTGATGAAAAGGAGTATTAGACTTGGGTGTCATCCATATACTCATGGCACCAAACCCCAAAGGTCTGGACAACCTGTCCCAGTGGTTTCATGTATTTATTAAATAGAATGAGGGGCAGAACCAAACCAGAGCGGTCCCACAGACCAACAGCGAAGTGGTAAAACAGGAGTCCCCAAGTACTACCTTCTGAGTTTGTCCTTCTGGAAAAGAACAGAGCCACTTCAAAACAGTACTTCCAAGCCTCATCCCAGCAAGGTGGCACAGAAGGATACCATGGTTGATGGTATCAAAACCCACAGATGTCCAGCAGAACCAACAGGGGCAGATTCCATTTTTCTAGTTCATGGCATAGGCCATCTACCAAGGTGACCAAAGCTATCTCTGCCCCATAGCCAGGCCTGAAACTAGAATATCATCCAGAAACCCGTGCAGCTGGAAGGCCACCATATGCTTCGGGGCCTTGCCCAAAAACAGAATGATAGAGACTTGGCAAATAATTATCTAGAATGGTGGGACTGAGGGAGGCCACTTTCTGCATCGGCTTTATAACTGTTTCCTTCAAGCATGCTGGAATTCTGCCTTATTTCAGCAAGGTGTTTGCCACTCCCTCTACTCACTCCCCCTAGCCACTCAGCCATTGAAGGAATGGTGGACCCACCCACAAAGGGTACACAAACCAAGAGGGGAAGCTCAAAGTCAAATGAAGGTTGGGAGAAGAACCACATAAACTCTTATCAAAGAGTTTGCCAAGGAAACTTGGCATGCCAAGGAAGACAAGAACTGATGAATATGATTAATGGAAAATTGGTGCCAGTCCACATGAATGTCACTGAGAAAAGAGGCACAGCACCTCCATTTATAGCAGTACGACTCCCTGAAGTTGCCTACACACAGAGCAAAGGACAACTAATCTGGTATGCATGAGTAGCAGACAAAATTATTTCCAGAAGTCCAAAATGCTTTCTTTAAACTAGTTTAATGAACTGAACGACATGATGAACAATTTCTTTGAGGCTACTGATACCCATCTTTGTGTCAGCTAGAATCATCAGTGGAGAAAAGAGGTTTTGGCAAGACCATCACAGAAGCCACATTTGCTGCCCCTTACTCACTAACCCTATTTACAAATCAAATTTGGATCTTGTAATTTAAAATAACTATCATCCAGCAGCTGACACAGCATCTCTGGATAACAGGAAAGCAGTAGCTTTTCAATTTCAGATAGTTCTGGATGGTATTTATGAGTTGGATCCTACTTTCTAATCTGATTTGGGGACAGAAAAGACTTGATCACTCTGTGGATGACTGGCACTAGGGAATGGATTACTGAAATAAACAATAGCTATTGGTTAAAACCGACTATAAAGATAAAGGTAATCCCTTGATATTAATGTTTAGTCATAACCGACTGTAAGGGGCAGTGCTCATCTCTGTTTCTAAGCCAAAGATCCAGCGCTGTCCAAGGACTGCTCTGGTGGTCTTGTGGCCAGCATGACTGCCCCAAATGCTGTTACCTGCATGGCAGGGGGTTGGACTGGTTGGCCCTTGTGGTCTCTTCCAACTCTGCAATTCTATGACTCTACCTTCCCACTGAGAAGTATCTATTTATCTACCTGAATTTGCATGCTTTTGGATTGACAGGAGCTCACCCCATCATGCAGCACTCGGGCCTCAAACTGCCAACCTTCTGATCTTCCAATCATCAGAATTGGCGTCTTAACTACCACCGTATCCCCTGAACCTACTATAAAACCTACTGTAGTGAGCAAAAAAGAATGAAGGAAAAATAACTAGTTAAAAAAATGTATGATGACTTAATACAGGAATAAAGAAAAAGGAGCCAGGGTGTTCTCTTTTTTGCTTTCCCTGTAGCTATTTCTATGTTAGCTTTGATTATACTTTTTCACATCTTACTTTGCATGGGTCAGCCGTAACATTGAAGTGCCTGATAAGGCTGAATAAAAAGGCTTGACTAAAGCTCTCAGCAATTTTAATCCAACTGGAGAAAGGTTATTCCATATAATGAACAGGGGAGGTGAATTCCATTAGATGCTTTATAATTTCAGATCAGATTGCTGGGATATTCAAAAATGCATCATCTGATGTATAGGCTTTAAATGCTCAATAATTTGACCACTTCTGGAAGGAAGTATACCTTTGAAGAGATCTCTCAAATATATATATATGACCTTCTAGTTTCCCCATCTCTATGTTGCTTTTATAAAACTTTATTTTCAAATGGGGAATAATATAAGAATGACTTAAGCAAAGATGATATGAGTGATACACTGTTTTTCCATTTGTTCCAACCCATTAAGCTTGTATAAAGAATGGTTTTCCATATGTAATGCTTTTGCCCTGGAGCAGAAACAAAATGAGACACTCCATAAAAAGTCATTTGAAAAGCGACAGCCCATCTAACACACTGTCTGTAAGTACAATTAGTTATTTGATGTTTTGCTGACACCATGAATGATGTCCAAAAGGAGCTTTTTCAAATTTATGGGATCATCTGACAACACGTATCAGGAGTAATGAAAGAAATTATTTTAAAAACTACTAGTACTGTCATTTTTACAGATGCTCTTATTCCTAATAATCTTCTGAGTAAACTATTTACTCTCCTATATTGGAGTTTATAGTTAATTTTAAAAATTTGCTTTAAGTTATTTGGTATACTTAACAGCTATATACCTGATTGGTATATTTAAAATGTTAGAGAATGTTATCTGTTCTTCCTTTGACACAGTATAATTGACTTTGTGAATGCCTTGTCTAAGAATTAAGAATGTAGTCTGTCCTGTAACGAACTGTGTGCTTGCAAACATAACATGTAACTTTTAATCACCAGATAAGGTGACCGTCAGACCATATTTGTTAAAGAACTGTGATAGACCTGGTACAGACAGGCGCTTTGCACCAGCCTGGGACCGAACATAGGTCTCAATAGAGTGGAGCATCTGCATGCTCCTGAGCCCTACTGCATGCCGTGGGCGCCATCTTGGGCGCCGCCGTTTACATGGGGCACGCCATGACGACGTTGCTCATGCATGGTGTACAAGTGGCAGCGCGCACGGGGAGTGTCATGAGGGCACAATGCGACCCTTATGGCGCTCCTGTAGCGCTGGCAAAGGAAGCTCCTTTTTGGGGCTTCTTTTTCCAGCGGGTTGGGGGTGTGGCATCCAGTTGCCGCGTCCCCAACCCCACGCATTCAGGAGCGGCACAGAGCCGCTCCTTTTGGGCTGTCTGTACAGCCCCATAGTCTACAAGCCTAATATTGGGCATAATGCCCTCCAAGATAAACAATACTCTGAGCATCCCTGTTATAAATTATATCCCAGTATCATGTCCCCTTCTCTGAAGTTGTCCAGCTCCTAAAGCAGCAGTTCTCAACCTGTGGGTCACAAACTCTTTGGGGGTCGAACGACCCACCCTTTCACAGGGATCGCCTAAGACCATCAGAAAACACATATTTCCGATGGTCTTAGGAACTGAGACACTGCAATTTTATGGTTGGGGGTCAGCACAACATGAGGAACTGTATTAAAGGGTCGCAGCATTAGAAAGGTTGAGAACCACTGTCCTAGAGCTTTATGTAACTTTTTTAAAATGAAGATATTATGACAAAATAAACATGAATCCATTTCCCTACCTAACAATTGACAAGAGAATGCAAAGAGGTCTTGTAGCACCTCTCAGACTGTGCAAAAGAAGCTGTAGCATAAGCTTTTGTAGACTTGGTCTATTTCCTCAGATGCATGGAACAAACTGAAATTATTCACAACAGAGTCCTTCAATGGGTGACCATCAAATTTCAGGAGTCCCTGTGATATGAATACCACAAATGTATGTTAAATTTAATACAACTCACACTACAGCTAATATAGTTCAATAGATATGCACAAGAGCAATTGAAAAAACACTGGCCTATGAACTATAATGTCTACACAACAAAACTTGTGATGTGGGAGATGAGGTTCATCATCTCCAGAGCAACGCCCCATGCTTCTCAGTTGTGTGGTTCAATGGCAACAAAAGGTCATTACATTTATAACTATGGTCCAAAACACACTATGGTCCAAACACAATCCAGTTTGAGGTCACTTTAACAGCCCTGGCTCAATGCTAGGGAATCCTGGGAAATGTAGTTTTGTGAGACATCTAGCCTTCTCTGTTAGAGAGCAATGGTCTCACAATAAACTACAGTTCCCAGAATCCTCTAGCACTGAGCCAGGGCAGTTAAAGTAGTCTCAAATTGGATTACATCTGTAGTGTGTTTTGGTCCTATGATTTTGAAACTACTGTGGCTAAAAGATCATTTCACGTTTGCTTTTGAACCCAAAAAAGAGTTGTTTAGTAAAATCCCCAGATTCAAATGTAGAATGTCACTAAACAAGCGAAAGTCCCCCCATGTGTATCATAATACACAGAAACATAAAATCTTGTTACTCTATTAATTGCTTGCTACTTACTTGTTGCCATGTTAGCCTTAACCGTTCAAACTGCTCTTTCCCATCTTCTGAACAATCAGAGCAAGTAAACCTGAAAAAGTTATCTCCCTTGAGATGGGTGATCTGTTCTCTCACCTGACCTATAAACAGGTAAGCAAAAGGTCAAGCTTCAACTCTTTTATAAAATCAAACATTATAAAATTGCAGCATTACATTCCATGCTCTGGAGATTAAGGTTGCAATCCCACAGACACTTCCATTGGAGTAAGATCCATCAGCCTCAATAACGTAGAAAGGTTTTTTCTTTAAAACTTTGGAGATTCATATTTATAATTCATGTTTCTACTAAATTTCACTACATCAGCATTAGGAGATTACCAGAAACACTGACACAGTAAGAAATACTGACTGAAATACTTTCAAAATCCCTAGCATTTATCATGCTAGATTTTTTTTTAAGTATCAGATTATACCTCAAGAACTCCACAGATTGTTTGTTCAGTTATGTTATCTTAACATGACAGGGAAGAGTTAGATCATTACAAGGATTTCTTGCCTGGTATTAAATAAACTGTACCCCTATTCATATAGTATCAGATGTGAGACTTATTTAGAGACTATAATAATAATCTATAAACCAGTGTGATGGCTTCTGCACAAGCACATCACACATATGCTAGAGTTTTCCAGGCTTCCCTTTCCACAGCAAATCTCACTATCCCCTGAAAGGCCACTCATGAGGCTCAGATGAACTTCCAGAACAAGATTCAACACTGCACAAATGCTACACCTGAAAACAATAACAATTCAATCTCTGCATACAGGAAGACGCACCTTAGATGTGAACATGGGACTTCATGGAACTAAAATTCATAAAGACTATATTCACAGCTGCACAGAGGTTAAAGGCTGTGCTGTTTTCTCCCATCAGCAAACAGACCAAGTTGTTGGCGATGCACAATAATACTTGTAGTTATTCAGCATATATTCAGGAGGGAGAAAAAATCTCCCACAGCAAGCTTAATTTGTTCAGCATTTTAAATTTATTTCTACGCTGCGGCTTTTGCTCTCATTAAAAATGTATTGTTTTGAAGATAAATCATATACTCTAGATGTGCAGTTATTGCAGGTGACTGAAAAGCATATACATTATTTTTATACAGAGAAAGAGATTATGGGAAGAAGGAAGGCAGCGAGAGTAAACTCAAGTTCACAACGAACACCAGAAAACTGAGAATAAAGGATTCTTACTTGCAGCTATCCATTTCTGGCATCTTTCACAATAGTAAGACATCTCCTCTGCCCAGGATGTTTCCCCTTCATCACTATTCACAGAATCCCCACTCTGATCATGACTCAAATCCACTGATGCCTGATCTTCAGATTCAACTATAAGAAGTGTCTCCCCCTCCACTTCTCCTTCTTCCAGGCCTTCTGAAGGGGATGTCCTTGTAGCTTCATCATCATGACAACTCATCATCTCATTTATGTACATACTATTATCCATTATACCTTGACAGTTCTTTTTAGTCAATTAGAAGCCTCCTCTCAAAACACTGCAAGACTCAGGGGTATGAAGACTGGCTCAATGAACAAGAAGTCAATACAATTACTGAAGTGAAAGGGAAGTTTCCAACTCTTCTCCCTCACCGCTGGGATTCTCTAGGCAATGGAATTTTGCTTCTTTCCATTTCAAGTTGCTTGGCCAAACCAGACTGTTCCTCCAAAAGGCGAATATATTCTTGTTTACGATTCTGTCTTTCAAAGTCTCTGAACACTCCTTCACGTAGCCTCTGAAAAAAGGACATTATTTTTTTAATTCATGGACAAGATGCAGAAATAATGCTACACAAAATAAAGGCCAGGAATGAAACGTGTCAAGTTTGTCATAAAGTACAAAACATGGCCCCGTACAGACTGCCCGAATAAAGCTGCTTCAGATCACTTTGGATGTATGCTGCTTAAATGATGTATGTGTCCTAAGAGCCTGGAAGCTGCAACAAAGCCGTGCTATAGTTCTTAGGACTGGATCATGGCTTTGGTACAGCTTCCTGACTCTTAGGACGCATGCATCATTTAAGCAGCATACATCCATAGTGACCCGAAGCAGCTTTATTTTGGCCTGTCTGTACGGTGCCTTAATCTAGGATAATTCTTTCCAAACTATTATAGGTTTTTAAGCTCTACTTACTAGTGACGGAGTGATGTCCCGTCACTAGTCCCAGCTTCTGTCAACCTAGCTGCTCGAAAGCATATAAAAGTAGATCAATAGATACCACTTTTCAGGGGGAAAGTAACAGCATTCGGTGCAGTCATGCTGGCCACATGAGCACCAGAGTTATCTTTGGACAATGTTGGCTCCCTTGGCTTAGTAACGGAGATGATCACTGCCTCCTACAGTCGGACAAGACTAAACATTCATGCCAAGAGGTTACCTTTACCTTTTAACTAGCCCTCAGTCAAACAATGATTTATCTCACACTAAAAAGCATAAACAAACTATCTACTAATTAAATAGTGAGAGATAATTATCTAAAGATAATTGCTGCTTGTAAAAACAATCTCAAAAATCACTGACCAAAAGCATTAAAATCAGAGCCCTACTACAGCAGCAAATGATTGTATGAAGCAACGAAGCACTCAAAAAAATAAGATTTACACTAGATACTGGAAGTTGTAACACAGCCGATGAAACAATTGCAGCAGAGGCAGGACCGATGTTTGAGCTTGGCAAGTGTCTAAGAAAGGGGAAAAGCTAATATAAAGCAACAGGTATAAATTCTCCTTCTGCAAAATAAATAACTCTGATTACTTTTTTTAAAATTTTTATTCTTTCTCTTCCAGCTCCTATATAATATTTTTGTGATGTATGTTGAAAACATACAGTTGCTTCATACTAAAACCAATAGAGTAGTTCACCGAGTTCAACAATACAGAGTCAAAGGCTTTCATGGCCGGCATCCATCATTTTTTTGTGGGGTTTTCGGCTATGTGGCCATGTTCTAGAAGAGTTTTCTTCTTGACGTTTCGCCAGCATCTGAGGCTGGCCTCTTCAGAGATAATTTTTCTGGCATCTTCAGAGAGAATCTTCTCTGAAGATGCCAGCCATGGATGTTGGCAAAACATCAGGAATAAACTCTTCTAAAATATGTCCACACAGCCTGAAAAACTCACAAAAAGCTACAAATGTCGGCTGTGATAGCCTTCGACTTCAGAGTATTGAAAGAACTTTGCTAGCTGTATATCCAAGTTTCTTTTAATTACTAAGTTTGGAAATGAATCTTGGACTTTATGCACAAAAAGAAGGCATTTTACCGCTGAGCTACAGTTCAACAATTGCAGGTGATCAACACTGCAAAATAATTCAATATGTTGACAAATGCCCAAAGCTCATTAAAGTAATTAGGCCAGTGCACATAAAGTGCACTAAACACCAGCATTCCCAGGTGTTGCCTTTTCCCCTTCCGGGGGCTCATTGGACTCCATATCCTCTCGTATCCAAGTACAGAGGATACTGGAGGCTGCACAGTTCCTATTTCCAATGCCTGAATAGGAAAGAGCAATTAAGAGCCCTCTAGCGCAACTGCCAGACGTTGACCATAAAGTTGTGCAGGAGAACCTAGAAATATCTAGAGAAAGCACCCCTCTAGGCATCTGTAGTTCCTCTCTAGTGTGAGTCTAGGACCAGTTTCTGGCAGATGTTTGCCATAGAGTTGCATTGGAGGAACTGGAGATTCCTAGAGAGATGTTTTCTCAGGTTTAAGAAGCAGAGGCCTGTTACAGACTGCCCAAATAAAGCTGCTTCGGGTCTCTTTGGAGGTATGCTATTTAAATGATGCATGGGTCCTAAGAGTCCGGAGGTCGCGCCAAAGCCACACTCCATTCCTAAGCACTGGAGTGCAGCTTTGGTGCAGCTTCTGGATTCTTAGGATGCATGCATCATTTAAACAGCATACCTCCAAAGAGACCCGAAGCAGCTTTATTTTGGCAGTCTGTAACAGGTGGTTTTTCCTCATTGATGGAGGTTGGAGGTCCTTCACCCTTCAAATGTGGAGGGACCACTGTACTAGCCATATAATAATCCATATAATAATCATCCATACAATAACAGGAAGGACATATTAAGGACCAGTGAGTATTTTTATAAGAAGATAAGACGCAATGGATGTGGATGACATGACTTTGCTAGCATTGGGAGAAGAGGGGCTGACAGTAACAGCAGCCACCTTGGTTACTTCTTAAATAGCAGTAAATCATACCAAACATGGTTTCCCAGTTGTTTGGTTCTGTTTAGCACTATTTTTCCCCTCCTCAGCTCCATCTTTAGTGGAGGTGAGAGCAACCCACAAGAAACAGGTCTACCCTAAACATTCCCCCTCAAATAAACAAAAACAAATCCTCTTTTAATTCTGTTTTTACTTCATGAGAAAACTGTGGTTTTAAAAAAGTAACCCAGATATTGATGGCTGAGGGTAAGCGAGGCAGGATTGCAACAACCCTGCATTAGAATATCAGCATTTCACTGAGGTCCAAAACACACTGCAGAAGTAACCCAGTTTGAGATCGCTTTAACTGCCCCTGGCTCAATGCTAGGGAATCCTGGGAACTGTAGTTTAGTGAGGCATTGAGCCTCCTTCTCTGTCAGAGAGAGAGAGAGAGAGAGAGCTCTGGTGGGGGTACAATAAACTACAACCCCCAAACTTCCCTGGCACTGAGCCAGGGCAGTTAAAGCGGTCTCAAACTGGGTTATTTCTGCAGTGTGTCTTGGACTTGAGAGCCCCATTTGGACTTGTGGTCTAAATTAATAATAGCAGGAGTAGCAGAGATAGCCTTTTGGGTTATAAATAAAGTGGGTCAAGCTAGATGGAAGAAAAGAAAAGGAGGGGAAAGCAACCTATTATCATTATTATTATTATTATTAGCATGCTTTATTTATATAGGTTCATTTAGAACTGGAAGAGAACAGCTAGTTGAAGTTAATGCTAGATACCAATGCTCTTTATAGAGATATACTTTACAGATGTAAATGTAATCTCCTCCTTTTTTAATAATAATAACCTATTTTAGAAAGAAAGAAAGAAAGAAAGAAAGAAAGAAAGAAAGAAAGGGGTATAAATACTCTGAATAAGTAAATAATAAACAAGTAAACAAAACGAGTCTCATCATCATCATCATCATCATCTGTTGCAAAGTGGATCGTCCTAAAATGGCGCCTCTGTTATACCTCCCTGAGGCGCCTCTGCTGCAGATGGACGCCGACGACGATCCCTCCAGAGAGCAGCACTGAGGCCCCCAGCACCACCTTCGACACCGTTGACATGACCCTCCACCGCGACGACGAGGCTCACTCACGGAGCATGCGCACTTTCATTCGCCCCTTCTGCGCATGCTCCCATAAGTCCCCCCTCAGATTCACCTCAGAAATAGTCTTGTTTACCCTCTGGCCCCCTGCTCTGGAATTCTGGGAATGGTAGTTTGTTGTGGCTCCGTTCCCAGAATTCCAGAGCATGGAGCCAGAGGGTAAACAAGACTATTTCTGAGGTGAAGGTGCACTACAACGGAAAAAATTGGGTCCCAAACACACTATGCACAAATAATCCACTTTGAGGCCGCTCAATGCTAGGGAATCCTGGGAACTGTAGTTTTTGTGGGGCATTGAGCCTTCTCTGTCAGTTGCCATAATTGTCCACTGTTACCAGGGCCAAAATGTGGAACAAATTTGAGACCAAGCTGTAGGACAACTGCAGGACAAAACTCAGCCCAAAATGTAGGACAGTTAAGAAAAAGGGAGGACCTTAAATGTTCTACATTTTGGGCTGAGTTTTGTCCTGCAGTTGTCCTACAGTTTGGTCTCAAATTTGTCCTAATTAGCTTACTTGCTGTTCACCACTATGATCTTTGGAATAGCGGTATATAAATAAAACAAATTATTATTATTATTATTATTATTATTATTATTATTATTATTATTATTATTATTACATTTTGTCCCTGGTAAT
>NC_056525.1:132617832-132669527 GCF_019175285.1 Sceloporus undulatus | reverse complement strand
AGTGGACAGTTATGCAACCAGTGCTACAATAAAACTATCCTCCCCAGGATTCCCTGCCACTGAGCCAGGGCAGTTAAAGTGGTCTCAGATTGGATTATTTCTGCAGTGTGTTTTGGACCATAGATACAACTCAATTTATTTGACTTTTAATGGTCAGTGATACATTTATTTGTTGTGTTTGGGGCCTATGATGTCCTTTTGCTGTCTCCTTTCTAGGGGTATTAAAAATGAAGCTTTCCAGCGTTGTCGCAGAGAATGTCTGCAATGGTGCTTGTTGTATACTGTTTTAAAACGACCCTCATCCCTCCACATTTGCCAAGGTTAGGGGCACAAGACCCCCATGAATATGGATAAACCATATGGATAAATAACAAAAACACCATGTTTTTACCTGGGAGGAATCTAGGTGCTCCAGATTGAGGTTGCCACGGCCCCAGTCCAGCTAGGAAAGGGGCAGTCTGTCGAGCCCCTTACTTACTGTACTGGGTGACCCCAGTCCTAATGAGACCACCGAGAAAGGCATTAATGAAAATGAGAGATACCGATCAATGACAATATCTAATTTAACATGTTATAAAATGAAATCCAGTATGTTGGGATAGCCTTCATCAACCTGCCTATTTTCATACACGTTCAACTCCCACCACCTCCAGGCAACCACTGCATTATTGGCCTTGCAGTCCGTTCGGAGTGGAATCCAGATTGGAGAATGAAGTTTAAAATGAGAAAAAAGGGAATTTTTAAGATGCCATAACTATTAACAGCAATGGGAGCTTGACAGTGAAGAAAGCAGATAGGGAGAAAAATCAACGCATTTGAGATGTGGTGCTGCTGGAGAAGACTTCTGATGATAGTGTGAATGGCCAAGAAGACAAACAAATGGAGCGTAGAGCAGAACAAGCCAGAGATCTCCCAAAATGACTAAACTGCGGCTGTCGTACTTTGGCCCCATCATGAGAAGGGAGGACTCAATGGAAAAAACAATAATGCTAGGAAAAGTAGAGGGAAGTAGAAAGAGAGGAAGGCCACATGCTAGATGGATGGACTCGATTAAGGAGGTCACAGATATGAGTTTGCAGGATCTAAGCAGAGCAGTGGAAGACAGGGAGTCATGGAGATGTCTTAACCCCAAAGAATGTGAAGGGACCACTGTGTTTCTGCCATGTGTTTTGGACCTGTCTCACCACACATTGGAATTACAAAGGGAAAGCAGCCAAGGAGGCAAAACAGACACATGGATACACCTGAGTCTATGGCTGCTGCCTCTTGAGGCTTGTGAAAAAGGAGGGGAGAATTAGAGGAATGCTGCAACTTCAGGTGCAGAAGAGGGCACCTGGGTTGGGAAGTGACCCTCTGTCTTGGGGCATCCCTCTTTCCCCTGCCTGGCTTGCCAGAGGTTCCCTTGTGTGCCAAAAGAGAGGCATGCTCAAGGAGGGGCAGGGACAAAGCAGAGCCGCCCCAACCGGTCCGACAGGTAAGAGGAGGGTGGTTGTTGACACCGTTATGTTTCCAGCACGCATGCTCCCTCCTTCCCAAGAAGAAGTTCCCTGCCTCCTTCCCTGGAGACACCTGGGGGGACTGGGCAGCAGCAGCAGAAGGAGGAAGGGGCACCTCTGCAAACTCCCGCCAAAGCCAGGGCAGGCAGGGCCTGAGGGGGGGCACCATGCCCAGGGCCTTCCTGGTGAAGAGGAGCAACCCTCTGCCCTCCAGCCGCAGTTGGGACCAGCTGCCAGACGAAGAGAGAGCAGACACCTACGTCCCAGGTAAAGCCCAGGGCCACACCTGGGGAAGGCTCCCTCACCTGAGCAGGACCAGATGGCAAAGTCCAGACAGAGGAGCCCTCACAGTGCATTTGCACTGAAGGAAGAACCCAGTTGCTTGAAGTGCCTTGGGTCCATGCTCTGGAATTCTGGGAATGGGAGTTGGTTGTGGCTCCAGAGTATATCTGAGGTCTACACACACACACACACATCTCAGATGCCAGTCATGAGGAATGTGAGGTATCATGCATATATATATATATATATACATATATACATACATATATATATATATATATATCTCAGATGCCAATACACACACACACACACATATATATATCAGATATAACTCAATATATCTGAGGTCTACAAACACACACACAAATATATATATCTCAGATGCCAGTCATGAGGAATGTGAGGTACATCTGAGGTCTGCGCATATACACAGACACACACACATACATATATCAAGATATATCTCAGTATATCTGAGGTCTAAACACACACACACACACACACACACATATATCTCAGATGCCAGTCATGAGGAATGTGAAGTATATGTGAGGTATGCATATATATATATATATATATATCTCAGATGCCAGTATATATATACAGTATATCAGATGTAACTCAGTATATCTGAGGTCTACACACACATACACATATATATCAGATGCCTATATATCAGATATACCTCAGTATATCTGAGGTCTACACACACACACACACACACACACATATATATATATCTCAGATGCCAGTCATGAGGAAGGTGAGGTATATCTGAGGTCTGCAGAAATAGCCCACTTTGAAACCGCTTTAACTGCTCTGGCTCAATGCTAGGGAATTCTTTGTATTATGTTTTTGTTTGTTTGTTTTCACCTTCTTCTCTGCCAGAGAGCTCTGGGGCCACAATAAACTACAACCTTGTAGCACATCTCAGACTGTGTTGTGTGAAAGAAGCTAGCATAAGCTTTTGTAGACTTTTACACTACAGAAAGGATCTGGTTTGAGACCACTTTAACTGCCCTGGCTCAGTGCTAGGGCATCCTGGGGATTGTAGCTTATTGTGGCCCCAGAGCTCTCCAACAGAGAAGGTTAAATGTCTCACAAAACCTCAGTTTCCAAAATTCCCTAGCATTGGAGTTTATCACATGGGAGGAATTTCTCTTAATTTCAAATGAAAAGAAAGTGGGGCCAGAACGCATTCCGTGAATTTGCTAGTTCAGCGAATTTACGTGAATTCGAATTGCGTTCCAACTATATATATATAATCTTTATTTCAGCCAACAGGCCATTAGGCGTTCCAACTGACTTCCCATTGCCCAAAAATAGCTTGCCATTGCCCGAAATTGCATGTGGTAGTCTATCACGCAATAACGTGAAACCCCATGATTGCATTCGAATTGCCAGTGCATTATACTTCCAATTTCCCTTTCAATTGAGCCAGGACAGTTTAAGTGGTCTCAAACTGGATTATTTCTGCAGTGTGTTTTGGACCTTGGTCTGCTTCCTCAGATGCATGGAGTAAATTGAAATTATTCACAAGAGTCCATCAAAGGATGACCTCCAAATTTCAGAACTCCCTGTGATATGAATGCCACGAATGTATGTTAAATTTAATACAACTCACACTACAGCCAACATAGTTCAATAGATATGCACAAGAGCAATTGAAAAAACACTGGCCTACAAACTACGTATAATGTCTACACAACCAAACTCTCCAGAGCAATGTCCCATGCAAGTTTCACATCTAAGAATGTGTCCTGTGCCTTGGATGTTTTTGCTCAGAAGTAATTCCAACCAATTGGTACAAGTTTTATCCCGGAATAAACATGGCTAGGATCCATCTGATTGAGAGGTTAGTGGTGGGGAATTTTGTTACCTGCCACATGCTGTTAAGAATACCACTCCCATGGGCCCTTGGAACGATTATGTGTGGTGTGGGATGATGGGAGCTGCAGTCTAAGAACATCTGGAGGAGCAAAAGTTGCCAATCTCAGGTTTGACGACTGGTTTCGTAGATGTCATATCTGCCATATTTGCAAGGAAAGGGCTGAGCATGGGCATTATGGCCCACTATGAGAGCCTTTTCTTTTCTGATGCGCTCTCTTCTATAGCAGCAGGAACCAAAAGCATCTGAGGAAGTAGACTGAAGTCTAGGAAAGCTCCTGCTGCCAACTTCTTTCATTCAGTTAGTCTCAAAGATGCTACAAGATCTCACTATGTAAAGAAGCTTCAATGTTGGGCTTCACCTCCCAGAAGCCCTAGTCATTGTGGCCAACGATAAAGTTATATGGGAGTTGTAGTCCAAAACATTTCTCCACCCTTGCTCTAATTCCTTTTTAAAACTGACAGTATTTGGGCAAGGATAACTGTGGAAAGGCCAGTTGAGGTGCAAAAGACATTTTAAATCCCCAAGGTGTTCAACTTCTGTGGGCATGAACCTCAGGTTGCCTCTTTAGTCTGAAAGTGGTGACAAAAGATGTGGGGAAAAACAAGGAACATCTTGCACGATGCTGCGCAAACCTGCTGTCAGCAAAAAATAATCCAGTTTGACAACCTTTTAACTGCCATGGCTCCATGCTGTGGAATTCTGGGAACCAGAGGTGCCACAACAAACTACAGTTCCCAGAATTCCATAATATGCAGCCACAGCAGTTAAAGTGGTGTCAACCCAGATTATTTGGGCAGTATGGATGCAGCCCCAGATGTCTCTTTTTGTCTGTCTGGCACTGTCCCAAGATGAATTTCGGGGCATCTTTCTCCCAGTATAACGGGTTGGGTTAGTCCAGACAGACTGATGTGAACTTTGGCCTCCTTGGACTGTTTTGTGTTCCTAACTGATATGTTAGTTAGCTGAAGCGCCTCCCTCTTCTATGGCGAGGAGACCCACCCTGAGATTAAACAGTGCTCCTTTAGTGCCTTTTGTCCCCAAAGCACAAAACACAGGCCTTGCTGAGTATTTTCTTTGCCTTCTTGCATAGTGGTGTGCCCTGCCACCACCGCCACCACCGATGTTTTATTGTCTGCTTAACAGCGTTTAACCAAAGTGAATAAAATTACCAGGTGACTGTTTGTTCCAACCCCTCATTTGAAAATATTTAATCGTTTAAGTATCATACTAATTTTTTTTCTTCTTCTTGTGTGCCTTCAGGTTATTTCTGACTTACAGGACCTTTGAAGCTCTCAAGGGCTTTCTGGGCAGGATTTGTTCACAGCGGGCTTGGCATTAATCTGAATTAAATCTTCTCCCCAGATTTCAGGGCATTGTCTATAACTGAATCTTCCATTTCACTTAAAAGTGTGCATGAGCACATAGATAAACGCAAAGGCTGCAGGCAGCAACCTTCCCTCCAGTTTCTTTACATACCGTAGCTGAGCTGCATCCCTGGACTTGCACTGCAGCAGCTGCCTAGTTTGCATCTGTGTTTGGATTGCTCCTGGCCAAATTCCAGTGGATTCCCCTGCCTTTCACTGAACAAAGATCATGTTTTGCCTTGACGCCCATTTTCTTTATATACTTTCACTTGAAGATATCTGCAGTGGAATAACACTTTCCTTTTGGTAATGAAAATACATTAAAAAAATTAAAATGTTATAGATTAAATGTTTTATATGTGAATAAATAGCAGTTTGGCAACTAGCTTTTTAACATGCTTTCACATGCAGAAAACTACTTAGATTATGCTATTTTTGGATTTATAATGCCAAATTCCTCTAAAAACACAATATATTGTTTAAAAGATTTGCAGGCCTGCGTAATCTCTCTCTGCAGAGAGGCTCTGCCCCAAGCACAGGGACTGAAGAGCCCCAATAAAACTATCTATTGTTGAATCTGGAAGCTAGATCAGCTACAACCAAAAAATATGCCCTTGCATCTGTATCCTGACTGTTTTCCTTACATGGGAGATGCAAGAGAAATGTATCTGGGACTCTCTGAATCCAAATCTGTAATGTGGGTTAGAGCTGGATTTAGTCTACTCTCTGAAGGATCTCCACTTCAGTTTGACTATCTTCCAGTTCTCTGCAGTTCAACCCAATTCAATTCAGAATTCATCCAAATCCAAATCAGCATATTGTTAACCAAAATCTTTGGCATACTGTAGGGTAGAAGACCATTTAAGCAAGTGAAAGCACTAAGAGTACGTTTTCTGCAGGCACTGTCTTGTAGAGTTGGCAACTGTAGGTCTTCAAATGTGTTCAGGGCACAACTCTTACTTCCACCTTAGCAAATGGTGAAGGATTATGGGAGTTGCATTTCAAAAACATTTGGAGGGCCAGTGTGATCCATCATCAAAAACTAGTATATGTTTGAATCCTTCCTGTTCCTGACTTTAAAGCTATGTATTTTTTCTCCAGGGGAGTTGAGATGTGTACTCCTGAATTATCGTAGTGAAGACAGCTGCAGCTTAGAGAGTACTAGCAGCAGGGACACAGAGATCGCCAATATTTCAGCCCCTGAGTCCACAACAGAAGAGACACTTTTGGACTTGGCAGTGAACCGTCCTACAGTGAGATCCAAAATAAAGGTACATACTGTTATTGATATGCATTGGCATTTTCTGTCTTTGCGTGTCTGTATATGCTTTTAAGTCATGTGGCATAGCAAGGAATAATCAGAGGTGGTTTTGCCCACTCTGGCCTCTGAAATATAGCCCATAGCATTAGCATATGGTATTCATTGACGGTCTCCCATCTAAGTGCTAACTGTGGCTGTCCCTGCTTAGCCTCCAAGATCAGATGGGATCTGGTGCCATTAGACTATTTAGGCCTACTTTACCAATATCATATCATTGGTATACAATGGCCCCTTGGTATCTGCCATGGTGTGGTTCCAGAATCCCCCATGGATGCCATAGAATCATAGAACCAAAATCCATAGATACTCAAGTCCATTATATACAATGGCATAGTAAAGTGGTGTCCCTTATATAAAATTTCAAAATCAAAGTTTGTTTTTTTAGGGGGGGGGGGAAATATGAATATTTTCAAACTATGGAAGGTTGAATCCATGGATGCAGAATGATGGGCACCGCCCCCTACAGTCAGTTACGACTAGACATTCATGTCAAGGGACTACCTTTAGCTTTACCTGGACTATTTTAGTTTTAGAATCTAAAACTAGTGGGCGAACACTTCAAAATGCCCCCCTACACTCTGTTACAGATCTTAAAGTAGCTTTTGTGAACAAAGCAAACAGAATTCAGAGAAAGAAACTGCTGATTACAATTTCTAAGGAAATTCCAGTCTATCACCAAATGTTTCAGCTGGTATAACAGAAGCACACTATACAGCACATGTTTTAACTGCCATTTTTATATATGATCAACAACAGTTTTCTGGATGCCTTGAGTTCATAATGGAATCACTGTTAGTATTTACTGCATGTAATTTTCTCCTGACCACATTCTGAGCAATCTTGTCCCCAACTATGCATATTTTATACAGTACATCTGAAATTCTGGGTAATATTTCATGCATTATGCCCCCCGCATTCATGGCTATAATTAATGAAGTTTGCATTACACTAAATTTGTTAGAATTCCCAAAATGTTCCTCTGCCCTTGGGGAACACTTAAGTATTCATCATTGCAGAGGGCAGAGGTCCTGATACCATTGCAATTGCAGTCATATAGCAAGTTGAATGTATGTCTGAATGCTGAGTATGACGTGGATTGTCTATCTGTTCTTGGTCTGCAAAACATTCAAAACAAGGGCAAGAATAAAAGAAGAGGGGAACTGTATTTGACATAGAAACTGCTGATAAGGAGGGCCCATCTAAAAATTCCAACTTAAAATGCTATCTTCCGGTAGCATGCTGTTCAGGGGCTTCTAGAAGTACATCCCTTTTAAAAAACAAAACACAAAGCCCCATGTGCCTTCGTTAAAGGACAAAAATTGGTGATTTTGCTACCTTGGCAGCTGCAGGGCCTCCCAAAATGGCAGGCGGTTGTTTCTGGCCCCTGCTTTAAGGTATGCAATGCCTGTGGCTCTAATTCCCTCTCAGTTCTGTAATTCTAAAATCCTGTTTCACTTCCTTCTTTTCCTAGTTCACCACTGGTATCTGTGGTGATGTCTTGATGCATAATTGTGAATTATGTGGCAAAGGATTTCGCCTGCAGCGCATGCTCAATCGTCATGTAAAATGTCACAACCAAGTGAAGAGACACTTGTGCACCTTCTGTGGGAAAGGATTCAATGACACTTTTGATCTGAAAAGGCACGTCAGGACACACACAGGTAAGACCAAATCTTATCGAAAGAGGTTATTTGCTTTCCATCCCTTTTAAGCATACCAGATGTTAACAGGAAAAATAGCCCATTTGTTTTACTTTTTATTCAGTTAATTTGTGATTGCAGTTGCACAGAAATCACACATAGAGTATATTAACCAGTTAGGGTCCAGCAAAAATACAAAAATATGCCCTCAGAAACCGTGGCGTTCCTAGGGTTGGTGTCACCCGGTGCGGTAACTCATAGTATCACCCCCATTGATCGCTTCCCATTTCACACCATACAGAATCTTTAGTAATGCTTTTTTGCAGTAATGTTACTCATCAATCGTAATTCCCATATACCACTGGATATAATGCTAATAGTTGTGACATTTACAGTTAGAAAAATTAAAGTTATACCTTCAAATTCCAATATCATATGCACAACTTAAATGTATTTACATATACGTAGTGAAGATTTGGGTTAAATGTTACATTTTTTTTAAAAATAATAATATTTTTTTAAAATTCAGTTTTTAAAAAAAAAATAAAAATGTTTAAATTTTGACATTTGGAATTTTTAATTTTTAAAAATCCTGAGGCATCTCCTTTTTCCTCCCACTGAGCTTCACACCACTCCCACCATCTTTTAAACCATTTTAAAGGGAGAAAGATGAATGCCACAGCCATTTCTGCCAAAAGGTAGCAACTAAAATTTGGAGCAAACTAAATTTGGAGCCCAGGATCACATGCCGCATTATTCCTGGGCTTCTAAAGTTTTTACAGCATGCACAGAGACTTGAAAAGGACCATCACTTATAGTATAAAATGATATAGAACAGTTGAGGAATCTTTTTTCAGGTGAAAAGCTGTTTGTTGGGGCCACAGAGAACAACGAGCACACCCTTACTCCTTCGTCCCTGCACAGTCAGCTGCCGGATATGAGTGGGACAGATCACTCTTATTAGAGATCTGAACTGAATAGGTGGAGAGAATTTTTGAAATTAGGTTGAGGGCTGCAAGGTGTCTATCCCAATATAAAGTTTCTAAATGTATGCAGGGTCTCATTACTGAGTGTTTCTTGTTGTTGCTGGTTTTAAATTCTCTGAAAACACCTAACGTTCTATTGCAGGAATTCGCCCATACAAATGTGAGATCTGCAACAAAGCCTTTACCCAACGTTGTTCCCTGGAATCACACCTTAAAAAGATCCACGGTGTGCAACAACAATATGCTTACAAGCAACGGAGAGATAAACTGTATGTTTGTGAAGATTGTGGTTATACAGGCCCAACCCAAGAGGACTTGTATGTTCACATCAGTAATATACATCCTGGAAGTACATTACTGAAGAAAACAAAAAAATTAGCAACTGTTTTGCAAAACAAACTGACCTCCTCAGTGGAGATAAGCTCAATTCAGAATGAGGGGGAGCAGTAATGTTACAATGGACTGTACAGGTAGTGGTGAAATGCAATGAAGTTTACATGCATACAGACGAAGAATCACAGCCTAATTTAAATCTTCTTAAAGACCTCTAGAAAAGTACATCTCAAACTGATGTGAGGGACTAGCAGGTTTTTCCCCTGCAATATGGCAGGAACTGGTACCAAATTTGTGCCCCATTGGCTACAACTGTTCTCTTTCTCAGAAAAATCTGTAAGGGCCAATAGCCAATGACATGTGGACTGGAGGAGGCCCATAGATCACCACTTTGAGCAGCACAGCTCTAGGGTGGGGGAAAGTAATATTTCAGGAAAGGGGAAGCAAATTACTTAGTTTGCCAGGATGGAAAGTGTTTCCTATCGTCTCTCCAAACCCATCTATGAGGCCTGATCTGCCAGGCCAGTTCTCTGCCAACATTAGATGCCATAATCTCAGAGGTGAGCCAAGTGCATGCAGCCTCCATGGCTCCAGCTATATACTGTATATCCTTACTCTCAGATTTAAAAATAAATAATTGAAAAATCCCCCTCTCTAAGGAATGTAGGCGGGAATTTCACCAGGCCTGGTGTGTGTGGGCGGGGGGAGAGCTCCTGACATGTTTTATGCCCCAGCGGGTGGCTAAAAAAACCCTGCTTCTAAGCATAAAACAGGCTGGGGGCAGGAAGAGACCTGGTAAAATTGATGCCACAACCTGCAGAAGGCACATGTTTATTAAGACAAATTGGAGTTGGGAGCATGGCAGGAGGCTGCAGCACTTCCAGTTTGGGCAGATGTATGTACCAGCACTCTGGGCTGCAGGACCCTGGGCTAAGTTCTGCTTATTCCCTAACTGAAATCCATTTACTGGTCTGCCAAGCACCATTCCATAACTGTGAACCTCAGGAGATGTGGGATCTCTAATCAGAATCTCCTTCAAAATGACACTAGTGCTTAAACCAGTTTTTTGGAACAGGTTGGGTATCTAATTAATTTCTGAATATGAATGAAATCTAAGCAATACAGGATGAGCAAAATGTGGAACACAACCTATTCCAAATTTTGTGTGATTTTAACAAGTGCCTCTGATAAATAAAAGCTTAACATGGTTGTAAAATAGGTAACAAAATCATTTTATTCAATATAAATACAGGTTATGGGCTTGGAATTAAAATGAAATCTTTTTTTTAATAATTAGTTCTCCATCAACCACTCACTCTGAATATATACACCCCAAACATAAAATTATTGTTGTTGTTGACTGCCTTCAAGTTGACTTCAACCTGTGGAGACTCTATGAATGAGAGACCTCCTCTGTCTTCAAACACACTGCCCAGTTTTTGAAGATGCATGGCCATGGCTTCCTTGAGTGAATCTATCCATCTGTTTATGTGGTCTACCTGTTTTCCTATTGCCCTTAATTTTACCAAGAATTCTAATCCTTTTAAGTGAGTCCTTTCTTCTCATGATATGGCCAACTATATTTCGTCATCTGGCTTCTAAGGCGAGTTTGGGCCTGATTTGCTCTAGGACCCATCTATTGGTCTTTTTAGTAGTCCATTGCATTCACAGAACTATTCTCCAGCATTACATTTCAAATGAGTTTTATTTTCTTCCTATCAGAAGTATCTTTATTTTCTTATTTTAACAGCTACAGAAAGATAGCAGGAAAGGAATTCATCTTTTAAGGTGGGACTACATATTATCTTGCATATACCCAAACCTATGGTATGCTAAGATATATGCACTTGTAAGATATTGACAATATAGGACTAGAGAAGGCATTTGTACAAGAGAATGACTAACCTCAAGGGGGGGATCTGGTGACTTTCTTTTACAAGCTCTGGCTCCCAAGGATACTTTTCCACCAGCTGGGCTTCTAATTTCATAGAATAGCTGATTCCTGCTCCACAAAATGGGCAGAGGCAGGGGAAAACCATGCTTGCTCTACTATGGAAACCTATTGGGTGACAACTCACATCCTCTCAGCTTCAGAGAAAGGCAAAGGAAATCACCCCCCTGAACAAATATTGCCAAGAAAATCCTGTAATAGGTTTGCCTCAGGCTCACTGTAACCTGGAAATCATTTGAGGGCACACAAGAAGAAGGGATACATTGGTAGATTAGAGGAACGGTGTGCTAAGTCATATTCCTAAATATCCATAATCTGCCACCAAATGCCCCTCATCATTCTTTATGAGGAAAACACAAGGCTGGGAATTCCAGTGGTGGATTAACTTCAAGGCCAAAGAAGTACTCAACCTGTAAACTAGGAATTTTAATTTAAATGACATATTTTATGCAGTTTCACTGCCTTTCCTTTTCTCTTTATATTCTTCCAAACGACACAACCACTTTTTCCAGTACTGAGAGCATAGATCAGTGTCCATGTAATGAGGATGTGCAGGAGAGCCATCTTTGTAGGCAATGACAAGGAGTCCGCAATCAACCTGGGAAGCAAACAAGATTGTTCAGAGGTGATGCATATTTTTAGCTCATGTTCCTTGTTGCTTTATAGATGAAATACTCATCAAATGTGGAATACATATGGAATAACTGTGCTAAGCTCAGTATATTCAGAATTTTTTTTAATCATTTTTGTTTCTGGTTTCCTAAGTTTTTATCTCTATACCCAATGTTTAGACTGGTATAAAGATAAATGTCATTATAGATACATTGTCATTTCCCGTAAGCAGAAGTTCTGCAGTTGTATGAGATCTCTCTGATAACATTACTGATGCCAATACTGTGCCCAATAACATAGCCAGAATCATGTTGGCACTGACAGATGCATAACTACACCAGTGAAAGCAACTGTGATAAGGAAAAAAAGGTCATGGATACACAAGTGGTGAGGAAGGCAGTAGCAGGTGTAGACAACTGTAGGCACTGTGCCACCTGTTTCCCAAATATCTAACCCTGAGGATCCTTGAAGCAAGGTACCTTGGAAGGGATGAATTATGCAACCCCTTAATCTGAAATTGTTTAAATCATCTCTCCCAGAGTGTCCTGAAGATAACTCCCTCCCTGAAGTCAAGCATTTAGGATACAAGTGGTACGGACCTGGCAGCCTTCTCCTGCTACCATTGCCACACACACACACACACACACCTACCTCTATGGATGCTGTGAAAGAGCCATTACACTGGCGATGCACAACAGAATTATTGTGGTAATAGCCTCCAATATCCTCTTCCCACATCAGTGATATCACTAAGGTTGGCGTCACCCAATGCAGTAATATATGGTGTCACTCCCCCCACGATTGACCTCCTCTCAAACCACACTATATAGAATCCTTAGTAATGTTTTTGTACTAATGTTACTCATAAATTACAATTCCTGTATATCATTGAACATAATGGTAATAGATGTGACGTGAACAACTAGTAAAATTAAAATTATACCTTGAAATTTTAATATCACATGCACAGCCTAAATGTATTTACATGTAGATAGTTTCATGTGGTTAAAATGAAAACTTTGTAAGAGTGGTGTTTCTTTAAAAAAAAAACTTTAAAAGATTTTTTAAAATTAATTTTCATTTAAAAAAAATATTTTTAAAGTTTAAAATTTCAGGACTGGAGCGCAGCTTTGGCGCAGCTTCCGGACTCTTCGAACGCATGCATCATTTAAACAGCATACCTCCAAACTGACCCGAAGTAGCTTTATTTTGACAGTCTGTATGGGGCCTTTGAGATCCAAACTACCATGTGCAAAGATCCCTACAGCAGCTTTGCTCCTTGGCTCTTGCACCCCAGTGGTTGATGCAAGGACGTAGCCAGGATTTTAGGAAGGGAGGGGTCCAGACCAAGTGCCACCATTATAATGGGGCTTGGGTGCAGCGGCGCAGCAGCACGCACCATTCATTTTTCTAATGGAAGGGGGGGTCCGGACCCCAAGACCCCCCCCCCCCCTGGCTACGTCCCTGGTTGATGCTGTTGAAGTACTTAATGGTCTGAAAGTCTGCATCTTGTCTGGGTAATGTGATGTCATAGTAGTGTTTCTGCATTACAATAGATAGACTGACTCCTGACTTGACACCTCTACAGGTGGTATATTGACATGACATTCCTAATTGTGTGTGTAGTGCTGCCACGGACACTAGGAGAATAATTTCTGGAGTTGCCATATTCTTTTGTTTGAAGTGTTCTTCTCAGCTTTGCCACTGGGAATGCAGTTTCTGACTAAGCTATGCCAAAATTAGGCTGACATTAGCTGGCTTCTAGCGCAGCAAGAACTCCAAACCAGACTCATTTGAAATATCACAGGACCTAACAGTTACAGCTCCAGTTGGATAAGTGGAGAATGAGAGAATGCAAGTGCAAAACTGCATTTGAACTGAGATGCATCTCAGGAGCAACCAGTCATTCTCACCTGGAAGTTATAATTAGTATCGTGATTAATGGCTCCTATGTATGCTGCAATCTGTAGTGGACTGTCAAACGTATTCCGGAGAAATGGCTTCGATTTCCCTGAAGTCTTCCAGTCAATTACACATAATGTTCCTCTGTGTGAATAAGATATAAGAGATAATTAATTAAACATTAAGAAGTGATATGACCACTTCTACAAAAGTCCTTCTTGGACCCCCTGGATAATTACAGACCAGTATAAAATCTCCCTTTTCTGAGCAAGGTGATTGTGAAGGAAGTTCCCTTCCTCCCAATTCCATACAGTCTTGGATGACACAAGTTATCTAGATCCATTTCAAACTGGCTTCAAAGCAGGATACAGAGCTGGAACTGCTATGGTCAACTTAGTGGATGATCTTGATCTGCATTGATGGAGGAGTACGTCCCTGCTAGTGCTTTTGGACCTCTCATGGTATTCTATACCATCAACCGTGATATCCTTCTGGAACAATTGGGGGATTCAGGAATCAGTCACTTTGCTTCAGTGCTTCTAGTCATATCTCTCAGACAGATTTCAGATTATGGTATTTGGGGATAGCTGCTCCTCAAAAAATGAGCTGTCATATGGCATACCAAATGATGTAATTCTAACCCCAGTGCTATCCAGCATTTACATGATACTGCTGGGAGAGATCATCCAGAGACATGGGCCAAGGTGTTATCTATGCTGATGACACACAAATATATTTCTCCATGCGTTTAAAAACAGCTTCAGCTGTCTCCTCTGTCTTTCATTTCTTCTGAATTAATGCCTGGAGGAGATAATTGGCTGGATGAAGAAAAACAAATTATTCTGCTTATGTTTGTCTTATTTTTGCTACTTTGCTCTGTTTGTTTTACCAGCATCAGGCCATCTACTTTCATAGAATCACAGAGTTGGAAGAGACCAAAAGGGCCATCCAGTCCAGCCCCTTGCCATGCAAGAACTCACAATCAAAGCAAAGCACTTTACTATTAAGAGCAGCCTTGCCCAGTCTCGTGCCATCTCTGTGTGCTGAACTGCATACTGGCTAGATACTATGGGAACTACAGACCAATGGGTTCGGGAGGGCACCAGGATGAGCTGTGTTAGAATTTTCAAATGATTAAGTGATCTTGGGCAACCTGTTATTTCTGCTTCAGTTTCTCATTGATAAATGAAATGAATGGTGATTTAAATCCAAGGTTTAGAGAAGAATGAGTAGGAAACAATTCCTAGATATACCGTTTATACTCGACTATAAGTCGACCTCATGTATAAGTCGAGGGCAAATTTTGGGACTGAAATTATGGATTTTGCTATGACCCATGGATAAGTCGAGGGTAAAACTTAGGGGCATATAGCAAATGATCTAAAGGATGAAGCAAAGAAAACACTGTCAAAGAACTTACAAAATTCCAGCAGACATAACTCTTTGTGCTTACACTTAAGGTTGGATGGATGAGAGACTAGAGGGGACTAGTGCTTCCAAGACAGATTATACTCTTTGCTTTTCACCAGGGGATGGTTTCTTCTTTTATTTAAGAGTTAAGATATAGTACTTACATTGACCTGTGGATAAGTCAACTCAGGTTTTTGGGGTCAATTTTTTGACCTAAATTTCTAGACTTATACATGAGTATATACAGTATGTTGCCTTAGAGTATATTGTAAGAATGTATCTGGCTTACACATTTTAGGGCATGAGGTAGTTGAAATTAAAGACAATTAAGCCCTATTGTTTTCAATGGAAAAGTTGAACATGTACTCACCTCCCATTTAATTCAATGATGACAAGTTTTATAGTTCTTACCGATATTCTGCCACACAGTCCACTAGACCTTGGTAATGAAGTGTCTCATGCTGTACTGCACTTTCGAGGGCTCTTACTCCAGTGACTTCTTGTAGCACATGCTTTACACTTTTCACAAAGCCAGAGACATCAGTGTCTTCTCCCTGTTCCTTCACAGGAATGTCATCACCTAACAATAAGTTTTCCATAGCTGCATGAAAGCACTTTCCCTGTCGAAAGATATCTACAAAACAAGAAAAGCCAATTATATACAGTGAGATTTGGGCATTTCAATGTATAGTTAAGGTCCATTTTATATATTAATGAAAAGTTGTTGAACATATAATCAATTATTCAATAAATGATCAACTCTATGATTCTATGATGCACACAGATCAATGTGTGAACTGTCTCCTATGTTTGTGTCCACAATTAATTTTAAAAAATCTCTGCATGTAGAATTTGATCTTCTTTTCTGGTGGTAAGCCTTTGAATTCCCACCTGAAACTCATCCATTTTTGGAATGATGGTTCAGCTTGATGGAGTATTTTACTAATGAACACACAGATTTTAAAAGGTATAAGCAAAACATAGCTTTTAATAATAATTTAATATTATTTTCAAAGAATGTTATTGTTACTGTTGACATTATGTTAGTTATATTTGCTTTCTTTGTACATTCATATCATGAACATGGTTTTACAGATATTATGAATGCAGCTACAGAATCCAGATTTAGAAACCAAATCAGAGAGAGTTTGTAGTGGATATTACTGCATAGCAATGGTAGTTGGATAAGCACCTTATGAACAGTGCATCATAATTTGAGGTTCATGTGTTTGAAATATATGAAGCTGCCTGATACCATGTCAAACCATTGATTTCTACAGACAAAACAGCAACTTTTGATGTTCAGGTAGCAGGGCAGAGGCTTTCCCAATCCTATTATCCCATTTCCCTTTAGCTGGGAATGCGAGTGAATAGTTCTAGGATCTTCTAAATGCCAAACATGTACTTCTGCCACTGTACTCTAACACTTTCCATTACTGCATCTAATGCTAAATTTGGGCAGAGGCAGGCCCACAGCTTTGCTAATGTATGAAAATTCCACATTGCTCAGCTGATTGGAAAGAAAAAGAGCGGGATGAGGACATTTTTTTTTATATGTCAGTAGGTGAAAGTAAAATGGTCCATGTGTGTGCATGTTGGGGCGGTCAGATGGACTGGAGCCAAACTACGGGAGCTGCTCTCCATCACAAGAGACATGTTTTCCCCACACAGTTTCAAGTGTTATCCCACATACACAAACATTGCTTCTTTTCCTACCTCTTCTCTCAGCCTGTCCGATGAAAGAAAACAGGAGTAGCAGAGCAGCCCCAACCTGCCAGCCAAGTCCTAGCAAAGCTCAGAAAGCTTAAGCAGGGTCTCAAATTTGAAAGCTCCTCTTTGCCACTGCCTCTCCCCCACTATCATATGCTCAAACACCTGTCACTCTGTCCCAAAATGTTTCCACTCTGAGCCATAGAAATGTTGTCCAGTGCCCAAGCCTCACAAGAGTTTCCCAGCTTCCACCGCCACCATCAGTGATAGATGCAGCTAAGGGAGTTAGTTTATGCAGGCAGCCAAAGAGCAGGAGACACTACCACACTAAAATAATCAGCAAGCTTGCAATGTGGTTTTAAAGGACCCTGAAAAGACGTTTCATGCAACCCTCATTCCCACCATGGACCTAAAGGCTGCTGGTACCCTTGTCTTTCTTGCAAACCAATACTTTGATCAAGGGGGGGGTCTTGGGGTCTGGACCCCCCTTCCATTAGAAAAATGAATGGTGTGTGCTGCTGCGCCGCCACACCCAAGCCCCATTATAATGGTGGCACTTAGTCTGGAACCCCCCCTTCCTAAAATCCTGGCTACGTCCTTGCTTTGATTGAAGCCCCCCTCTGCTGCCCCCTTTCCCCACCACTGCACCCAGATCTTTCCAATGACTCCCAGGGGGTGACGTATCACTCACTTTGGGAACCACTGCTTTACATCTTTATAAAGGTTCCATTTAGTTGTAAACCAGTTAAGTTGTAATTGTTAGTATAGCCAGTTAGAATGCATGCTTGCTCCGGAAATATACAAATTTCAAAATAGAAAACTTGATGCAAAGCACTAATTTGAAGCTTTCTCTCACTAGAATCTACCCATATGTGGTTGCTTACTTTTAGTGTATTCTGCAAACCCCTCTTTTCCAAGTTCCAGAATCATTCTCTGTTTCCACCTCTCCAGATAAAAAGCTTGCTCCAGAGGCATGGTCTGCTGTAGCACAGATGTCACGCTGGCTAAATTCCTCTTTTCCAAACTGATTTGCAAGGGCAGTCCTGGGACAGTCTGCTGGTGCAAAGAGGTCTTACTAGGATTCAGTAGAGGAATCCTGTTCCCATTAAGGTTTGTTTCAGCCTCCTGAGGTGAAGGCCTATATTTACTTTCATGTCCATAAAGCATATCATCTTCTATAAACATTGATTCAGGTCTCTGAAAACTATCTTTGCAGGACACAAGGTCACGGATCAAATCCCCATACTTTTCTTGGTCAGTGTTTTCATAGTCACTTGTATTTTTCTTCTTCCCATAAAGAAGGGAAG
Organism: Sceloporus undulatus; assembly: GCF_019175285.1. Classification (NCBI taxonomy): domain Eukaryota; kingdom Metazoa; phylum Chordata; class Lepidosauria; order Squamata; family Phrynosomatidae; genus Sceloporus; species Sceloporus undulatus. The sequence goes on along the minus strand of NC_056525.1, from coordinate 132,651,322 downwards.
AATTAGCAACAGACCTGTACAGAAATTGGTCCTTGTTTAACAAACCTGTCGACAGCATTGGCAATCTCTTACATTTTCTGATTAAAAGTGACAACATACTGCAAAATAGTATTTATTGATGGTTAAGTCCAAGAAGGTCTTCTTTCTTTTTTTCTTCTTCATAAAAACCTTCTATCTTCCTATAATTTCCTAGTGTAAAAAATGCTTTGGTTATTCACTGTGCATTACCATCAAGCCTGCCACTAGTAGTAGGCAGCATGGTACATTATTAACAAACCCTTTTCTGAAGTACCAGTAAAGGATGTATAATTATCCTCAAACTACTATTACCACCAAAATATAATTACCACTAGCAGTAATAAAATGTAATCACCCGTAATATCTTGCATTTTACTCTCGTTAATGGTACTGTCTTAGACTTCCTCAGAAACAACTGCCATTAATATCAAAGCCTATTTCTGATTAGGCTTTGCAACACAACGCAAGATTTTCGACGATGACTTTAAGGATTAAACTGTTTATAAATGAATGCCGTGACAATGAGAAAAGTTGCATTAGGGTGTCATGGAAAGAGATGGGAGAAAATGCTTCTAAGTGATGGAAACAAGGTTCCTGTAGGAACATGAAGTATAGTATATGTAAGTAACATGAAGGGGGATAGATCAAGAGCAAAGTAAAGATTTAAAATAAGATTATGAGGTAAATGGTGGGCAGGGGAACTAAAGAAGGTCCACAAAGGTCCAAAACACACTACAGAAATAATCCAGCTTGAGACTGCTTTAACTCTCCTGGGTCAGTGCTAGGGAAATCTGGGAACTGTAGTTTGGTGAGACATTTAGTTTTCTCTGTCTCAGTTCCCAAGTTCTGTTTATTGGTGCCACAATAAACAAGCATCCCCAGAATCCCATCGCATGGAGCCATGGCACTTAAAGCGCGATCAAAGCAGATTACTTCTCCAGTGCGGATGCAGCGGTCTCCGTTCTGTAGATGGGCGCAACAAGGGAAGCCATTTTAAACCCACTTGTATGACCAGAGTCTCCTCTTTAATTGAAAAGAAGAAGGCGCCATTGCGTTGAACAGAACTACACTTCCCTTACTACAGGTTGAACTCCTTCTTACCTGGTACTGAAAAGAAGTACAATAAAAAACTTTTGGAGATCAATTAAAATCATCGCATGACTAAATCACACAAGTGTTGGACCAGCGCACTGGGGCTGCATCTACACTGGAGAATGAATGGACACCCCTTTAGCTGCCATGGTTCAGTGCTATTGGCTGGTTTTACTTCTATATCCATTTAGATTCCCCACAAAACTTGATAGTGTTGCCATATAGGAAAATTAAAATAGTGGCAATGAGAAGTTCAAGCTGTAAATAATGTTATGCTACTGATGCTGATAGGAAATTGCAGCCAGGTGCACAAACCCAAAAGAACACCAAGGTACTGGGCTGATTCCCAGCTATGAAACCCACTGGCTAAATTACCACACTGCCCTCTTATAGCACTGCTATGCCATTTAACTGCTCTGGCTGCCTCCTCCTGTTGCATTCTGGGACTTGCAGTTTAAAGAAGGGCATTTAGAATCCTCTGCCAGAGAGCTCTTGGGCCTCACTGGACTACAAACCCCAGAATGCAACAGGAGGCAGCTAAAGCAGTTAAAGTGGAATAGCAGCTCTATAAGAGAGCAGTGCACTCATGTGACATGTGTCAAAGAGATAAATAACAATTGAATTGTTTTATGCCATCTCTCTATGAAGAGCAATCCATAGTGTTCCTAGTTCTGGGGAAAGAGCAGGATACAAATAAATACAAATACAATGCAGTACTAAATACAAATATAATAATACAATCTATACTACTACTACTAATAATAATAATAATGATTGCACACCTTCTTGCACAAATCACATTCTTCTTTCTCCTCCTCCTTAACTTGAAGTCGTTTTCTATAAAGATAAGAACTCCCATCCTCATCCTCTACCAACAAGTGCCCTCCCTGGCTGAAGGATTGTGGGAGTTGTAGTCCAGGAAACAGAGTGAAGGGCTTCCTTTCCACTTTCCAATGCTTGGGGAACTCAATCCAGAAGCCGATTGGAACCCTGTGTAAAAAGTGTTTACTATCTTTCCTCTCCTCTTTGGCTCAAGAGAAGGCCTTCTTTGATGTGACTTCTTCTGGGCTCCGCAAAGGACACGGAAGTGCTGGGAGCTGCGCTGACTAATTCTCTTAACTCTTTGTGCGCGCTGGCACTGCGGTGACGTCACGAGGCTTCGCGCCTGCGCAGTAGGAGGGCGTGGGGCGCTATCATGTCGGCGGCTGCAGAAGGACCGGAAGAGACGGAGGGATCCGGGAAGGTAATTCTTAGCCCTGGAAGGAACGTGCAGCCGCTACATGTTTTTTCTTTCTTTCCAGGAAACGTTGTCCCGCCCTCAGAAGGAACGTGGCTGAGTTACTGCAGCTCTCGGTTGTTTTTATTTGGGAATTACTGCAAATGACAAAAACGCCGTGTTTTTACCTGGGAGAACGCCTCTCTAGGAATCTCTGGGTCCTCCAGCGCAACTCTATGGTCTACATCTGCCAGACAGTGACCATAGAGTTGCGCTGGAGGAGCGGCAAATGCCTAGTGGAGGGTTATCTTGGAATCTCTAGGACCTCCAGTGCAACTCTATGGTCTACATCTGCCAGACATTGACCATAGAGTTGCGCTGGAGGAGCGGCAAATGCTGAGTGGAGTGGTCTCTCTAGGAATCTCTAGGTCCTTCAGTGAGACTTTTGGTTAAAGTTAACCATAGAGTTGCGCTGGAGGACCTAGATATTCCTAGAGAGGACATACTGTATTAATAAAATCCACGAATAATCAAATCCGCAGAAGTCAAAGCCACAAGTATGGAGGGATGAGTGTGTTTGTAAATAAGACTTTTGTTGTCGGGGCTGCTGCTCTCAGGCTGCCGCCCCGCTTCCGCTGCCATGGTTTCATAGGATCAGAATCATAGAGTTGGAAGCGATCGCAAGGGCCATCCAGCCCATCCCCCTTCTGCCATGCAGGAACTCTCAATCAAAGCATCTCCAACAGATGGCCATCCAGCTTCTGCTTAAAGACCTCCAAGGAAGGAGACGCCACCACTCTCCGAGGAAGGAGTGTTCCCCTGTCAAACAGCCAAAGATCTGATGGGGTTTGACAAACCTACGGTCACAAACACAAACCCCAGCACTGACCTGTTAGGTGCTGCGTCCTCACTGAAGAAATAATCCAGTTTGTTACCACTTTGGCAGCCATGGCTATGGGATTCTGGGATTTGTAGTTTGTTTTGTGGCATCAGATCTTTGGTCTCCTCTCAGGGTTTTGCTCTGATGCCACAACAAACTACCATTCTCAAAATGCCACAGCATGAAGCCATGGGAGGTGAAAGTGGTGCCAAACTAGATTATTTCTGCCGTGTGGACGCAGTCCCTACTGGGGTTTGTATTTGTGACCGTGGGTTATTGTGCAGTCCCAAGCTTGTCAAGCCATGCCACCAGAAGAAAGGGGTTCCTCCATTTTTAGCTCTCTCTTGATGTGTTAAAGAGATATCTGTCTGGATTACTGCACTACACTCTTATAGCGCTGCTATTGCACATTAGCATCTCTGGCTGCCTCCTGTTGCATTCTGGGATTTGCAGTTTAAAGAAGGGCATTTAGAATTCTCTGCCAGAGAGCTCTTACTGAACTACAGTCCCCAGAATGCAACAGGAGGCAGCTAAAGTGGAATAGCAGCACTATAAGAAGGCAGTGCACTCATGTGACATGTGTCAAAGAGATAAATGACAATTAAATTGTTTTATGCCATTTCCCTATGAAGAGCAATCCATATTATTCTAATTTTGCAAAGCCATATCTTTAATTGTGGCCTTGAATCACTCTCCAGGCTTATTGAGGGAGATTTGCAGCCAAACTAGCTGTGTGGCTATTGTATTTTAGGGCTTTAAATTGTCCCAGTACAGCAGTGTCTGCTCTTAAAAGCAGTAGGGAGATTCTTCCGTTTTTGCTTGTGGAATATATTTTCCTTCTGAGCTTGTTTGTCATGCATTTATTATTGTAGTAATTTGCCATCAAGCTAACATTTGAATTATGGAAATCCTGTGAATCATAGCTGTTCAACAGCAGAACGGACTGCCTCAGAGAGTGGAGTCTCCTTATTTTGGAGGAAGCTGGATGGCAGTTCGTGGGAGTGTGATGTAAACGCAGATATGCTGAAGCATGCAAGTTCAAGTCACCAGCATTTAATATGAGGCATGATCATTCTTGTTTTTGTATCTGCAGGAGTCCCTGAATCAGAAGAGCCTACTGTAATGTGGTGTCATCTGTGTCTCTTAAATTGTTGATGTTCCTTCCTCTAATCCAGCCTTCCATATGATATGTTCTGCACCTATATTAAACAGACAGAGTGGTAAAATGCAACCTTTTCTGACCCCCTTGCCAATGGGAAAGGATTCTGTTTCTCTGTATTGTGTCCTCACGGTGGTCCCTTGTGCAGAGTAGAGGTTATGCTTCAGGACATTCAGATGTTGAGACATTCTCATTTCTTTAGCAAACCATAATTTCTCACGACCTACATTATCAAAGGTTTTGCTATAGTCTATAAAGCAAAAGTTGGTAATGAACAGGGACAGAGTGAGTATGTGAAAGAGAGGAGGAAACGTGTATTTAGGAGGAATTCTAAAAGATTAAATAATATGAGCTGAAGGTCTTTCCCCAAATACCTTCAAATATATCCTGGTCTTATGCGTATGATTTAGCTACTGTAGATTTTTGTGTATTTACATAAACAGTAAGGCAGTTTATGTGACTTTCGCCATCTATGTCTATTTTGTGGGGGTTGTGGGGGAGAAGTCCCAAGTCCCCACAATATTTGTGCCACCAAAAGATGATTAAGAAGTCAGCCTGGTTGCACTGTGAAGACATCCTTGCAGTGATTGAGTAGCAAAAGAGAATAATATCAGACTGGATTAATGTGCTTTAGGTGATTAGGTGGTCAGGCCCCACCTGGAATACTGTGTCCAGTTCTGGGCACCACAATTCAAAAAGGACATTGAGAAACTGGAGCGTGTCCAAAGGAGGGCGACTAAAATGGTGAAGGGTCTGGAAACCTTGCCCTATGAGGAACGACTTAGGGAGCTGGGGATGTTTAGCCTGGATAAGATAAGGTTAAGAGGTGATATGGTGGCCCTGTTTAAATACTTGAAGGGCTGTCACATTGAGGGGGAAGCAAGCTTGTTTTCTGCTGCTCCAGAGACTAGGACCAGGACAATCGATGCAAGATACAGGAAAAGAGATTCCACCTCAACATTAGGAGGAACTTCCTGACAGTAAGGGCTGGTTGACAGTGAAACACACTCCCTTGGAGTATAGTGGAGTCTCCTTCCTTGGAGGTCTTTAAGCAGAGGCTGGATGGTCATCTGTCGGGGATGCTTTGATTGTGATTTCCTGCATGGCAGGAGATTGACTATATCGCCCTTGTGGTCTCTTCCAACTCTACGATTCTATGATATGAAACAAGTTCAGAAGACATATTAAAATTGGTTAGAATAGTCAAAAACAATTTAAAACCATGGTCTAAAACACACTGCAGAAATAATCCCATTTGACACTGCTTTAACTACCCTTGCTCAGTGTTAGGGAATTTTGGCAACTAGTTTTGAGAGACATTTAGCCTTCTCTGTCAGAGAGCTCTGGTGCCATAATGAACTACAGTTCCCAGGATTCCCTAGCACTCAGCCAAATGCCGTTAAACTGGTCTCAAACTGGCTTATTTCTGCAGTGTGTTTTGGACCTATGTGCATGTGAGAATTTGTGTAAAATCATTTGGGTCCCAAAGCTTTTGTGAACAGCCATGGTTGCATTTGACACAAGCATGGCAGAAATGTTGGCATGATATGACAGAACAAAGTGTTCAGTCTCTTTAAATCTCTCTTCTTTCAATTTCAGATGAGATCTGTGTCTGTGGATCTAAATGTTGATGCTTTGCTGCAAATTGACATTCCTGATGCTCTCAGTGAAAAAGACAAAGTGAAATTCACAGTCCATACTAAGGTAAAATGGCAAAATGGAGGGAAGATTAGAACTGGGAGCTATAGGTGTGAAGACAACACTCCTTCACCTTATTCCTTTCTCTAGATGGCAGTCCTATGGGGTTTTCATAAATCCCACTGCTGCCACGCATTAATGTGATGCGAACACTCTAAACTGTTAGTGTTCAGTAGTATGTTTTGTGTTTCAAAACTCAGGCCACGTGTTTTTTGAAACAATAACAAAAGTTTATTTAAAAATAGAATTGTATAAAATATCAATGATATGAAGTTGTTATTATAGATTTTCCTTGTGTTACTTAGGTGGGTTACAGACCGCCCCTTTGGAGCGGCCTATACCCACCCCTTTCCCCGACGGATTGGGGCCTCAGCTGCCACAGCGGCAGCCCTGAGGCCCCGATCTGCCGCTTTTCCAGGCCATGGGAAGCGGCAAAAGGCTGCTTCCCCGCAGCCTGGAAAGGACACCCCGACAGTGGCGGGCAAAAAGAGAAAAGGAACGCTCGCCCCCTTTCTCCTTTGTGTCGCTGGCACAGCTGTGTAAAGGCTGTGCCAGCGACACAAACCCAGGAAAGAGCTCCGTTTCGGGTGCCACAGGAAAGGGCGCAGAAAGGGTACCTTCCTGGTCTGCAGCCCAACTCTGGGCTGCCAACAAAAAAGTCTTCCAAAATCATGTCTTAAAAGACTCCAACACATATTCCATTATGCAGTTCTTTTTGTTTTCTCATCTTTTTATGTATAACTTAGTACTATCTGAAACAATCAAGAGAGACGAATGTATAAAAAAAATTAATGATCATGTTACAAACTTCAAATCAAAATACACATTTTGTCCTTTATTGTCATTAAGATAATTGTAGAAATTGTATTTTCATCTTCAGTCTCCTCACCTGAATATGTGTACTGAAGATTATGATGTGGAACCATTACAAGGCATGGCAAAAATTGTTTAATGTCTGTTACGAAATGTATCCAGAGGAAAACTGCAACTGGTGAGATGTAGTAAGGCCACATAAAATGGTTTGCCAGTAATGAAATAGGAGCCACTGTGATCATGGCTAGTCATAGCCATTTCCCTGAAGACAAAATGATGAGGCTCAGTGACAGGTTCCATGGCACCAAAGAAAAGTCAAAGGTGGAAAATAATGTCCTAAATGCCAAATTACACATTTGCCCTTAGAAAGCATAGCAAAGTATTCATTTTACAGAAGGGAAACTGATATGCTCAGAGACATACACACAAGCAAAGCACTCTCTTACGTTCCATCATTCTAGCCCCACCTCTTATAAGTTTGCTTGATAGCCCCTCAAGTTGTTATCCAGCATCTTCAGACTATTTATTTATTGTGCCCTCCTTGAGCATCTCTCATGTTCCTTTCAAGGTCCCACCCCACAATTTGAGAACCACTGCATAAATCTATTCACAATGATAAGGTGGCTAGAAGAAGCTATTTATATGAAGAAATGAATTGCTAATCTCTTTCAGACCACACTGCCAGCTTTTCAAGGTACAGAATTCTCAGTTACAAGGCAGCATGAAGATTTTGAGTGGCTACATGATGCATTTGTTGAGACAGAAGAATATGCAGGACTAATTGTAAGTATATACAAAACTTGCTTAGGAGGTTTTGAATGGTTAAGAGTGGCATTTTTGTTAAAATGAAATAAAATAAATTGCATGTTCTGTTCTTTAATTTTTAGAATTCTTTTTATTTTTTTAGTATTGCTTTCCCCCAGTATAACAGGTCTAAGTTGAATCAGAAGCCAACTTTGAGAGAGGTAGGCTGCAGCAGCTGAGAATAAAGTACAAAATGAGTTCAGCAGGACTTATTGCAAGTAGACAAGTGTAGGATTGCACTGTTACTCAACTGTTCATTAACCATATTTAACTCTTTATGGTAACTTGTTTGATTTGATTAATGTCTCAGTTAGAAGAGCAAAACTTTCATCTACAAAAAGTAGTGCTGAATGGGGTTGTCAGCCCCAGTATGCCCTTAAACTCAATACCACATTTGTGGCTCAAGACTGCTTTTATAGTAATATGAATAATAATAGAATATTTATTTATTTCTTGCCCACCTCTCCCCATGGATCAAGGTGGTGAAAAGCAACAGATTAACATATATCAGTTAAAAACACACAAGTCCAGTTAAAACTCATACCATCAGTTTAAAAAAACATATAAGACTAATACTGTACATATTAAAACAATCAATCCATAGTTTAACATTCATGTAAAAATCATCAAGTTAGCCCTGCCTGAAGAGGCTGGTCTTCAGTGATGTTTTAAATTTGGGCAGCATATCAGCTGTCTAATCCTTTCCAACAGGCCATTCCACAGTTTAGGGGTGGCTGAAGAAAATGTCTTCTGGATGACAGTTGCCAATCTAGTCCTGGTTGACTGGAGTAAATGTCTAACCGCATCTGAACTGAACTGAAGATCTAACTGCATCTTCTCTCTTGATGACAAGCCATGAAGAACAGGAATCAAGAGGACAAGTTGTCTTAGTTACTTGTCCTAGCAGATTATCTATATCTGTGGTGCTCAGCAACTGAAACTAATCCAGTATAATCCTGCTCACGGAGTTGCTGGACATCCCATTGTCAGTTTCTACTATAACAATGGCATCTAACTTGGCACTTATCCAAGATATTTTTTCTGTGAAATTATGATTAAAACCATCACAATGTGCTTCAGAGGGCTCTAGAATTGGATTTGGGGAGAAGGTTCCTGAGGTGGACCTCCTAAATCAGATGGGCATGAATTTGTAGATGCAATACATGCAGAGAAGAAGGCTTTCTTCACTTCATGTGTTGCCACCTTATAAGAACAAAATTGTTCTCTATATCATATCTTTTGGATATAAGCCGTGTTTTCTATCATCTGTGCTCCAGTTGTCCTTCCCATTGCAGCTCTCTGAAATCTGTATACCAAGGAGCCCAGTTAGTAACAGGTCAAAGAGGACGTTTGGGAGCTATCAAACCAATAGCCCTAATCAGCTAAGAGCCGGTACAGCCCAGCACTAAAAGCTATCTTCTGGGTGGCTGCAGGCTTGGGGACGTGGTGTACACATGCCACACGCCCTCATGTCCTGAAGGTGCCCAGAGTGGCCGCACATCAGCCGGCTTCTGGGTGGCTTGGGAGTGTGGTGGTTACACGCAGCAAGCCCCCAACACTCTGGGAAGCCACTGCTAAGGGCAGCTTTTTCAGTCAGCACCGCAGCAGTTTGAAACCACGGCATGTGGCTGCCACTACCCCAGTCTGTCTTCAGGTGGGCCAGTTTCATGACAACCCATGTGGGCTGTCTATTTCAGCCCTTAGTTAAATAGCCATGTAAGTGAAGGACTCAATTGGTTTAAGCAGTGCTCTTGAGATCTGTTGAGTTTCATTGTACCAACTGTGAGTTGTTACTCTGTTCATACTATCATTAATGTCTTGAAAAACATAACATTAAAAAATTCAAAAAGAGTGGTAAATTGGGCCAAAATAACCAAATAAATTTCAACAATAACAAATGTATGATACTAGATTTGGGCAGGACAAACAAAATGCACAGATATCGGATGGATGACAGCTGGCTTGAAAGCAAACATGCAAAAAAGGATTTGTGAGTCTCAGTAGACCACAGAGTAAACGTGAGTTAACATTGTGATACAGTGGCCAAAAAAGTCAAGATAGTTCTAGATTGATGAGAGTGGATTGTCCAGTTCAAGAGAGGTAATACTTCCACTCTGTTCTGCATTGGGTTAGATCTTACCTGGAGTACTGTGCCCAGTTCTGGGTACCACAATTTCAATGGATTGATATGTGTCTGGACCACATGGTACCATGATGGTGGAATTCCCTTTGCATAATAGTACCATGGTGATCAGCATGGTAAAAGTTGTGGCAGCAACGTCCTGTGAGGAGTGGCTCAGGGAGCTGGATATTTTTAGCCTGAAGAATAGAGGATTGAGAGGTGATAACTGTCTTCAAATATTTGAAGGGATCTGGAAGATGGAGCAAGCTTGGTTTCTACTGTTCCAGAGACTAGGGTATGAACCATTGGATTAAAATTACAGTGGACCCTCGCCATACGCGGGGGATCCGTTCCGGATCCCTCCGTGTATGGCGATTTCCGCCTATGCTCGAGCCCCATTGTAAACAATGGGGCTCGTGCACGACGGCGCAGAGGTGCGCGGGGCGCAACGGGTGCACGCGCGGCGCAACGGGCGCGCGCGCCCATTCAACTGAATGGGACGTGCCGCCTGTTTCGCCCCGCGCGCGCCTAGCGGCTTGAGCGCATACGCTCAAAGCCACTTATAAAAAGGCCGCGTATGCGGAGGCCCCACTGTATAAGAAAGGTGATTCTGACTAAACATTAGGAAGAACCTCCTGAAGGTAAGAGCTTGACAGTAGACTAGAGTACCCCAGAAATTAATGGTTTTTTCTTCATTTAAGGTTTTGAAACAAGTTGGATGGCCATCTCTTGGAATGTTTTAGCTGTGGATGCCTGCATTGTTTAGGTTACATTTAGGATTAGCCTTTAGGATTCTTTCCTGCTCTCTAATTCTATGATTCTCTGTGTGTGTGTGTGTGTGTGCGTGCGCGCTTGCCTTTACATATGTGTGTGGCACTGTGAGATAGTGTGCTGTCAGCTCTTGAGGCTGAAAAGATTGTTTAGCCTTCTTTAGATAGCAATTACTAGAGAAGGAAGTAAATAAATGTAGTTACTCATTTGTTCCTAATGCAGCTGTTCTAAGTGCCAAGGACTCTGCTATTCTATTGCTAAAGTCCAGTAGTATTCTGGTAGAAATTACCACAGCATCCTTTGCCTTGATAGTTAATAACATTGTTGCTTTCTGTCCCTAAGATTCCACCGGCCCCTGCTAAGCCTGATTTTGATGGCCCTAGAGAGAAGATGCATAAACTTGGTGAAGGAGAAATGTCTATGACAAAGGAGGAGTTTGCCAAAATGAAGCAAGAGCTGGAAGCGTGAGTCATTTATTAAGTAAAGATTCTCTGTAATGTAATGTATCTCTGCTGATAAATTATCAAAGGTTACAGAAGTTTTAAAACAGTATAAAAACATTATTGAATTGACATATTGCTCAGGAGCATGGCTTTTCAGTGTGTGTATGTCTTAATTTGTTCAGTACATTCACAGTCTGCCTTTCTTCCAGAGAGAGCAAGGAAGTATAGATTGTTGAATCCCTATATTATCCTCCCTGCTATAGTGGATTATAGTGGAGTGACTTCCAAGAATCTCTCTGTGAGCTTCATGGCTAAATGGTGGATTGAATCTGGTTATGTATTTCATGGTTTAATGGTACTTATTTATCTGATATTAGTGATAGCTGCATTGTGTTCCATTTTGAGTTGGCAGGGAAGGCACAATAAAAATCTAATGAATAAACAAAATAAATTTTAACCTACTTATGCACTACTAATTGCATAGAATTTCACAGCCATTTACAAGTGTGATAATATCTACAGAATTAACAGTATCTAAAAATATTAAAATGTAAAATCAAGTCATCTAGTGTTGCTAAATGATTTGATTGATTTAATGTATTGGTATCCCTCAATTTGGAGTAAAAGCCTCTTTAGACACTAAATTAAATAAATAAAATACCCGTGTCAACAAGGCACACAAAAACACAAATACTGTATTTTCCGGCGTATAAGGCGACGGGGATATAAGACAACCCCCCACGTTGCCCACCGGCAGCATCCCTGGCCTGCCCTCAGGGGGTCTTGCGCCGGCTGGAGGGGGCCTCTCTGGAGGCCTGAGAGGATTCTCGGCAGCTGGGCTCTCACCGCCATTTTTTTTCCAAAAGGCGGTGGCGGGGAAGCAACTCCAGAGCCGGCTGGGCCGAGGCAAAGAGCCGGCCCCTACTCCTCTGCGCCGCTGCCGCCACCAAGTAAAAGGGCTGGCCCCTTACTCCTCTGCACCGCCGCCGCCGCCGAGGATCCTCCGATCCTCCAGTGGCTTCAAAAGTCCTCCGTGGAAGCCGCTGCCGCCGCCACCCAAGATCCTCCACTCCTCCAGCGGCTTCCACGGAGGACTTCTGAAGCCGCTGGAGGATCGGAGGATCCGCGGAGGCGGCACGGAGAAGTAAGGGGCTGGCTCTTTGCCTCGGCCCAGCTGGCTCTGGAGCCGCTTCCCCGCCACCGCCTTTTGAAAAAAAATGGCGGTGAGAGCCCAGCCCCAGAGGATCCTCTCAGGCTCCCCCTCCAGCGGCGCGAGTGCCGGCTAGCTGGGAGAGGACCTAGCAAGGACCACAGAGACAGGGAGGTGGCCTTGCCATTTGCCTGTCTCTGAGGTATAATTCCGGCGCATAAGGCAGACTTCAAGAGTTGCCTTATACGCCGGAAAATACGGTAAATTAAGAACTGAAATAGCAATTAAAGTGTAGTGAGAGCCGGACTAGTGTAGCAGTCTGGATGTTGGACTGGGACTTGAGAGACCCAGGTGTAAGTCTTCACTGAGACACGAAATTCACTAAATTACTTCAGGCCTGTCACTTTCTATCCATCTGACATAATGGACAGGTTCATTGTGACAATAAAGCCAGGAAAAAGGAAGCCAATTATTTCAGTGGAACCTCACCTTATGCGGGTGATCCGTTCTGGACCTCTCCCCCCTGCCTAATGAGAATTCTACCTATGCTTGAGCCCCATTATAATGAATGGGGCTCGTGCACGTGGCGGCGTGGTGTGCGTGTGCAGCAGTTGCACATGCCATTGAAAGTATTACAGTGTAGCTTCCGCTTAAATTGAGAGCGGTGTGTGGTGCGCCTGCGTCTGGAGCGGGCGCGCTGTATAACATTATAATAATACATGGGTGCATGCATTAAACCTTTCAGCGAGATGCCAAATGGAATAAAAATGCTGTTAAAATCTACTGGAAGATAACAAAGGGGCTCAACAGACCACTCCGAAAGGGCAGGCTGGAGCTGCCCATTTTTACTCCTGGTGGAGGCTGCACCAACCAAGCCTCCATCAGGATTAAAAAGAACCCGCTGAAAGCTTAGCTTCCAGGATCAGACTGGATCTCGTGCCTTCAGGGTATTTGATCATCTTTGTTAACTGTAGTATGCCTGTATTGATTTTTTTTTCTCTTCCAGGGAATATCTTGCTGTTTTCAAGAAGACTGTATCTTCACATGAATTTTTCCTTCAGCAGATTTCAACTCATCCTATTCTCAGCCAAGATCACAACTTCCATGTCTTCCTTGAATATGATCAGGATGTAAGGCACGTTCTCTTTTAAACTGTCAGGTCACATAAGATAGCAGTAAACCAAACTTAATGAACTAGTCACTCATGAAACCGAGCACAGCCTCCTTACCCTGCCAAGTATGACAGCCCATTTGAAACTTGTTAAGCTCCTGTATTCATAACCTAGCTCACATTGCAAAACCTGAGAAGCTAACAAGCACTAAGAAGGTTGCAGTACCTGGCTGGCCTGTAGTAGGCTTGGTGAATCACACTTGGCACCCTGTAATAAACTTTAAAGAGAGTTCAGTTAGCTGGAATTGAGTGCTTGCAGGTAGTTGTGGTTGGTGACTCCCATGTTATTGGGCTGTAAATCCATTCAAGGTTATAATCCAAGCTTTCAGGGAGCTAGCCAAGGCTCAGAATCCATGTTGAGGGATAGGGTTCAGTATCCTGGAGAGCTTGTGTATAGTTTAAACAAAATCCAGAACAGGTTCACTATCCATTGTTACAGAATCCACCAGCTGACACTGGCTATGACTCTTACATTCTTTGACTACATTCACATTTTATAGTGGAGGAACCCAAAATATATTAAGTTTGTTTTGCTCATTCTGCCCCATAAGCATTTGTGGATTGAGATGCAGAAACTGAAGGCAGGTAGAAAGATGAGTATATAAGTCTTAGTGAAACAGTTGCCATCTTCTATGAAAGTTCCTTTGCTTGGGATGTGATGCAGCTGCCAGACTTAATAATGAAGTCTCTGTTCATCTACTGCAAAGCTGTTGTCGCCACATAGAGCCTAACACATCATAGATAACACTTGGACTGTGACAGCTGTATATCTCTTGCTAGAGTACAGAAATGATGTTTTGGATGACTGGGACTCATTTCAGTCACTTTTTGATGCTAGTTTTTGCTGTTTGGGGATGTTCCTTACAACTGTTTGTGAGCAAATCCGTATCCCCAAGAGACTATTTTCATGCCAAAAGAAAAAACTGCTTGTTTTCTTTAAATAATTGGGGTTTCCAGCAAGTGCCACATCATTCTTACCCAGGTGTATGGAAATGGCATGTTTTAATATATGGTAAACATTTAATATTGTATTTGTTTGAAATATTTATACACAGTCTGCAAACTGAGCTCTAGAAACAGTACATTACAAATGCTTTTTTCTACTTTGAACCTTTTGAAAAAAAGATAGACCAGTAAGAAATTTCAGATATGCCAATTGTTTTAGTCAATTAACCTCAGGTTTTTAGCGATGGTATATTTTATTTAAACTGATACCGCATAGTCTTCAGCATTATTATTCAGTTAATTTAGATGCCAGTGCACTAATGATAACAGAGGAACATTGCTTTCTGTTCACTTTTTTCATATGTTTCTTAGCTAAGTGTTCGGAGGAAAAATACAAAGGAAATGTTTGGTGGTTTCTTCAAAAATGTGGTAAAGAGTGCTGATGAAGTTCTGTTCTCAGGAGTTAAGGTAAGATCTCTGTAAAGTTAGAGCTTGTTTTCATGCTCACATTGTTGAGTTGTCTACCATATATCATTATATGCCTAGATAATAAAATTACAAGCCATATTTCTTTTTCTATACAGGATTAAAGAAAAATAAAGCATAATATATTTCTTAACCACCCAGTGTCACTATCTTTCTGCAGTGGTAGGATTGTGTGCCTCTGTGAGGAAAAAGCTTATGCTGACAGAAGCATTGCTGCTGGTACGGTCTCCCGTGTCAGAAAGGCTTCTGCTGAGAAGTCAGACTAAGGCCCGTTACAGACGGGCATAATAGTACGGACTCAGACCGTACTAGGGTTAGAAAGGGGCGTCACTTCCGGACGCCCCTAACCCTAGTATGGACAGTCCATACAAAATGGCGGTGCCTGTTCCACACGGGGGCCGTCATCTTTACGTAGCGGACGCACTGCGTCCGCACAGCGGATATGATGCCGCGAGTGCACCATTGGCATCTTGCGCCGTCATAGCCGCGGCGCATAGAGAAGTACCATTTTGGCGCTTCTTTTTAGCTGCGCCGGGAAGCCTTGTGGTTTGGCCGCTGGGGCTTCTCAGCGCAGCTAATGACGGCGCAGGCAGAGCGCTGCTTTTCGGCGCTCTCTGACGTGCCTATATGTTTCAAACAGCTACTGGGCAGCAGCAGTAGTGGGGGGGATGACACTAGTGGAGCATCTCTCAGAGACAACAGCATATTGCTCAATATTGACTCCAGAAGTAAGTACCTTTTTTCAAATTAAAAAACTATTTGGCAAAAAAACCCATCCATTTTTGGGCTTATTTACCATAAATGTCCAAAAGGAGCAATCTGGCTTACCTCTTTTTTGTCAAGCAAGACCAATAATGTAGGGCTTGTTCTTTATTTCTCCTGCTTGTTCAGAGAAAGAGTGGTGTTTTCAGAAATCTTGGTAAGCAAACTATTAGCCCTGCTGTTAGTTGATCTCCTTCCAGCTGCAGCAGGAGCAGTGGGCTAGAATTCATTAGTACGCTGGCTAGTTCGTGATCAACCAAAATTCCCTTATCTTGGAACAGACAGTTTTGGTTTGCATTTTTCTTCAGATTTTAATGTATCTTTTTTCATATCTCACAAATATAAATGTAACTGTAGAAAATCTTTTGATTCTAAACTTACATGGAGTTGAACAGGTGTGCAACGACTAGCAATATAGACCTGAACTATCTGGTCTGAAACATTACTTGTGGGACTCTAATCACTTTAAAATCTCTTTTTCTAGGAGGTAGATGATTTCTTTGAACAAGAGAAGACTTTTCTCATAAATTACTACAACAAAATCAAGGAAGCATGTGCCAAGGCAGATAAGATGACAAGATCTCATAAAAGTATATATATTTTTAACCTATTGCGTCACTTCCTTAGAGTATTTCTCAGTTCACAAGGAACACTGAGCCCCTTTTGCATTGTTTCTCAACAGATGTTGCAGATGATTATATATATACGTCTTCTTCCTTGAATAGCTTGGCTCTGGAAGAGCCAACTCTCCTTAAGAAGTAAGTTTATGCCATTTCAGTTTTCTTCAAAAATGGCTGTAGCAAGATTCTCAAATTTTGTACAATGAATGAGTTGGCTTAGGTTTAATCTGTGATTTCAAGGCATGTGGGTTTGTCAAAGAGTCAGACAACTGACATACAAAATTTAAAACTGGAAAACAATAATAAAAATTAAGAGCAAGTTAAAAATAGGAGTTGGTAACTTCTCTTTGGTTCTTCTTGGCATTTCAATTGGCTTCCTACTATTTCTGTTTATTTTGCTTCCCTGTTTCTGTATTTTCTATTGCTTGTGTGGCCAGTGTTTACAATTTCCTTTTCATCTAATTACTATCCTTGGTTGGCTCAACCCTACCATTATTTCACTATATTCATACCTATTCTACTATAGAAATGTATTTCCATAAAGTTCTTTCTTTTTATACTGACTACACAGTGCAAAGGGGACTACTCCTGTTCAGTTCTGTGTGCTCACATCTAATACAAAGTATGATACTTTCCTACATCACAAATGTCAGCAGTAAACATAAAATAAGTACAAACATATCCTATATTATCTAACTGCAGGACCTTTTACTTGGTCATAAAATGTTCCTGTGTTCTGGAACATCACTATTTCTCACTATTATATACTTGTTCACTGGAATCCTGGTCTTTTAGTGCAAATACTCTGTCCTCAAACACTATCCTTCATTCTTTCCTATCTGTTGCTTGCTGTGGTGATGTGCATGGTATCACCTCTGAAAAAGTGCATTGAAATATATTGCTATCTGTCCCTGAAGCTCAAATGTATTCCCTAGATTAACTCATTAAATGCATGCCACATGAGTTGTGGCATGAGTAACAGCTTTCATTAGTCAGGGCATGGGGTGTCTGCCCTCAAACTTTCTTATAATTCTGTGTCCCTCTCTTCATACTTCTATTTTGGCACCTTTGTTCTTTTTTCTTTCTTTTTTTCTCCCACCTTTGTCATAATATCTCAGCAATCTTCTAAAATATTCAGATCTGTTCAACCATGTGGAGCAGGCAATCACCCAAATGTTGTTAGTTAGGGTTAGAAGGACCTCAAGGGCCATCTCGTCCGCCTCCTGACTGAGGCAGAAAATCACCTGTTAAAGTAGTATTGTTGGCATGACTGCTCACTTTGAGAGATAAAATTAACATTCTCTTCTCATTCTTTCTCTACAGGTATTTGCTGAAAATTTCTGAGCTCTTTGAGAAACTCAGGGTAACTTCACTTTATTTACTAAAGATTTGTACCTTACCTTCCCCCCCTCCCCCAAATAGTTGATGGGGCTAACATTGAAAATAAATTACAAAATGGAAATAGTATAAAACACCAAGATCAGAGCACAAGAAGAATACAAAACAACTATAGTTAACATCTCATGTCTACGATGTAAAATCAGGAAAGATCATTACCAATCGCTGCAATTCAGTTATTACGAGATATGAGGCAAGTGTTCCAGAGCCTGAGTGCAATCATAAATAGAGTGCTCTACCTAAACCAGCTAGCTTCAGGAATTGTTGAAATACATACGAAGGCCTCCAGTTGTCTGAATAAACCAGGACTTGGTTAAAAGTGGTCCTTTGGATATATTTCCCTAAACAATAATGCTCTTTAAAGATCTTTGTCAACACTTATTTAGGCTCAGAAGTCATTGTAGTTTTTTCCGCAGTGCTTCCAATAAGCAGATGTAGTTAATCCCACCATAGCTGTCACCTGACTGACTGCCCATTGTCAGGATGGGATTTAAAAGTGCTCCAAAACTAGTTTTTTAAGATGAGTGCAACTAGACTCCAATGTGTGTTGAATTAAGGATTACTGTGATTGAAATGGATTAATGTGTAGAATTTATACCTTTCGTTTTTAAAGTTCAAGGCAGGCTACCTTTAGAAAAGATGCTTCACTCATTACGTGCAAATTTTTAAAAAATGAATTCATAAAATTGATACAGCTAGTAATTCTGTCATCTTCTCCATAGAAAGTAGAGAATCGTGTTTCTTCTGATGAAGATTTGAAACTATCAGAGTTACTGAGATACTATATGCACAATATAGAAGCAGCAAAGGTGAGTCCTCTCTAAAGGCTTTTCTGGTGCTTTATCTGAGAAGACAAACAGGGGCTAGATGGCCATCTGTCGGTGATGCTTTGATCGTGGGTTCTGCAGATGACCCCTGTGGTCTTTTCCAACTCTGTGGTTCTACAATTCTGTTATTCTAAGAGCAGTTTGGCATGTTAGTGAAGAACAATGTTAGCGAAGTAACCATATTCAGAACAATTAGAGCAGAAGATGGAACATCCTGAAGAGAGAATTTGCTCCTATCTCTGCTGCCAATAATGAAAACAAGAAGAGAGTATGGAGATGAATGGGGAGAAAAAGAGCCACTTTGATACCTGTTGTTCTGACAGTGGAGGTGCCTTCATCCCAGGAACACCAACACATTGCTGAATGGGTTCAATTTCACTGTCGAGTTAGCATAGGGGGTCCTATAGCTGCATTTGGTTGAGATATGTGGCTGTAGAACCATGCAGGTTACTTCTTTCTGAGAAGAAGCCCTTTTTGATCATGAATAATTTGAGAGAAATGCACCTGCAGGCAATTTCTTTATGAGGACCGACTAAGTCCACTGTAGTGTGCAAGCTTTAGAATTTTCCAGAGCTCTTTCTCATCCTAGGTGGTAAAAACATAAGGGTGGAGAAGCATTGAAGTCCAAACATGTGGTTAGAGGTTTTAATCTTGATGTCTGCAACTAACATTAAGTACTGAGATAGAGAATGGAGGCTTGATAATTCTTGATAATTATTGATAATTTATTAATAATAATTATAATTCTTAATAATTTATTAATAATAAAATAGATGCATGTGTTATAATACACTTGACATTACATTTTCCAGTCCTGGACAGAGAGAGAATGGTGGGGGTTCATTAAATTAATTTTAAATGTTTATGCAATATCCAGTGAACAGTGGCTTCAGGGCAGTTTACAAATATAAAAACAGCCAGTGAAATCACAAATACTACAGTAAAAATGAGTAAAACAGCTGAAATAGCAGGTGTTCAGAGCCAGCAATAAATCAGTTTCATACGAAAATTTGTCATCATTGAAACTACAAGGCTAACTGCTGTACACAGTGACCCTTTTTCATGTGATTGTGAAAAGAATGGTAGAGTAGCCCTTTCCTGTCATTTTTTTTCTATCAGTGTTTGTTGCTTTCACTCCCTTCCCTGTTATCCACTTCATTCGCAGATGTTTTCCAACATATTCCTTTCAGGGGTTTTTTCACACTTACTTCCTCCAACTCCACTTTCCCATCATTAAAGCATCATTGTAACATTATTTTAGGGTTGGAGATGGTTTGTTTGTTTGTTTTGAGATATGCAAGCAGTAATTCTGCCCCAGAGGAGGTAGACAGTTAAAGCCCATGGTATGTGTGCATTCTAGTTTCACATGTCTTTTTTCCCCATCTTGGGGTGATGGAAAAATCTATTATAATGTAGAACTGGTCAGAGGAGCAAAAGCTCATTAGAAGCTAAACTGAGGCTGTTGTATTTTGGATGCATGATGAGATGAAATCACTTACTGGAAAAGACTGTAATACTCCTTAAAGTGGAAGGCAGTAGGAAAAGAGGGAAGACCACAACACAGGTGGATTGACTCAGTCAAGGCAGCCATGGCTTTGAGTTTGCAGCACCTGAGCAAAGCACCTGATGACCTTTCACATAAATCAAATTTTACTTGATGGCAAACAACAAAAACAAATAGTAGCATTGTGGGATATCACAAAGCAAACAACATATTTAAAGGAGCTGAGAATCAGCAGCAGGTTCTGTGTACCCCGTATACATGCCATGTACAGTGGGCCCTTATTCAAGATATATTTTTGCTCTGTGTGATGATTTGTGAGGGCATGGGCTTTTTGTATAAAATGTTGTTTAATTGTGTGTGTGTGTGTGTTAAGATAATTTATTTGAGCATGTATTGTATATTAGAGGAGCACCACCAGATGGGGTGGGAGAGTGAAGTGTTGAGAATGAGTGGTGGATGTCTGAGGATTTTAATTAAGGTTGGTGAATGACAGATGGATAGTTGGAGAGAGGATTGAGTAGTGAGTCAGGGGATTAGAACTGAGACGGTCAGTAAGGTTTAGGAATTATTGAGTGGTCTTTTAGGGTCTGAGTTAGCTGAGAGAGGAGTGTGAGATGTATTTTAAATCTGTTTAAAAATCAACCTGTTTAGTTAAATTCAACTTCTGTTAATATTGTATTTACCATATATACTCATCTGTAAGTCTAAAAATTTATGCCCATAAATTGGCCCCCAAGTCCCAGGTCGATTCATTTATGGGTCACTGTGGAAATTTGATAGCAGCTCTTTCAGATTTCCCCATGCAGTGTGGATAGGAGTTTAGCAAGAAAGAGCCAAGCAGAAAGAGTCCTGGGTGATTGATATTGCTGTTTGTTTAAGAGGCCCCTTCCCACCCACCCTTCTGACTGAAACGAAAGCTAAAATGATGAAGAAAAGTCTCAGTGAGAGTCTTTCTTGCCATACGCACACATACACACACTGAAGGAGCCTCCAAGTTTTATCCTCAATCTATTCCCGGGTCATAGAATCCTAGGCTCATGGCAAAATCCATAAGTTTGGCCCCAAAACGTGACCTCAACTTTATACATGAGGATAACTTATAGTTGAGTATATACAATTTATGCTTTCGGACTCCAGAAAGATTATGTATTACAAAGCTTGGATTTAAACATGGTCTGGTGGCAGCAGTAAATAATGAGGGGTGGTGTCTGGTGGGGATAAAATTGCATATGTCACACAGGTATCGTGAAGGAATCTAGTAGGTCCCTACAGTTGGTGACCACAGCAGTAGGACAGGAGGAAGTCCTTATATTGGTGGCAGAGACAAGGACAAGGGAAAGCCCTCACTCTTGGTGTTAATGAAAGTCTTCACATTTGGTGGCACCGGGGGTTTAGGCAGAGCCTCCCACCTGATAGAAGAACAGTGTATTTTTGTGGTAAATCCACACACTCCTCCTGCTTCCAGTTTATTTGAATATACAGAATGATCAGGAAGGAAGATGTGAAGGTGACATTCAGTAGAGGAAAACATGGAGTGCCAGGTTCAGTAGACTGTTATAATTTATTGAGGGTAGAGACCAATATGTCAGCTTCTGAAAATAATTAGATATATCAGCAGTTTGCAGATTGACCTAAAGTTGAAAGTATGTGACCCACAATGCAAACCAAGCTTCTAAAAATAGGTTTTATATTTTAGTTAGATGTATAGCCTCCTTTCATCCATCATGGAACTATGGCTTCCCCACACTGGGTGTCACGCGGTGTGGGGCTCCTGGGGCAGAGCTTTTGGGACAGTGCGCACTCCCTTCCCCATGCTGCCTCGTCCTTTTCCTGATGAGGAAAAGGACAGGATGGTGTGGTCATAGGGAACGATGCCAGGGAGTGCTCATGGTAATTATTATTTATTATTATTATTAATCTTTATTTATAAAGCGCTGTAAATTTACACATGGGGGAGGGCCTGACTAAATGTTGCACCTCTTCTGAAGTGTCACCCAGTGCGGGCCACACTACACCCCTAGTGACAACACTGCACAGAACTCAAGGTGATAACACACACATCTTTCCAGAAATGAAGTTGATATTTCTGTTTTTAAATGACAAAAGCAAATGAAACATTTGCTTGCTTGCCTGAAACCAAACAGAATGTAGTGATAAAGCAGGATGTCATTCCATAACAGTATCTCATGATCACTAAACTAATGGATGAACATGGGTGAATAAACGTTTGCATAGTTCTGTGCTTATTGTTGTTATATCTGTTTACATCCAGCCATCTTAGCATTGCCAATAAGGGTTTCTGCAATCAGGTCAAATACAAAATGGTGCATCTCCCCCTCATCACACATGCAGAAGTGCCCCTGCCTTTTTCAGATGTTCTGCATGTATATTGGAATTTTTCTTTAGCAATCATAAGTATAAAATAGAACATAGTTTTGGATTAAATTATTCTAAAACAAATAACTTATTTTCTTCTGGAACTGAATTATTTCAGGATCTCTTATATAGACGTACAAGGGCTCTTACAGACTATGAACATTCAAATAAAGCATTGGATAAAGCTAGGTTGAAAAGCAAAGATGTCAGATTGGCAGAAGCACATCAGCAGGAGTGCTGTCAGAGATTTGAAAAACTTTCTGAATCAGCTAAACAAGGTAAAGCTTCATCATGCTAAGAAGGTACTGTGCTGTACTGGGGGTTCTTTGTGGGAATTGATAGTCCAATGCCATTCCCCCATTCCCAAAATGGCTCTAAAGGTGTCCATTTATCTGTAATTTTCAAAACAGGTATGGCTGATAATCTGGCCATCAGATAGTCACACAAAATTCCTAAATCCCTTTAACTTTTGTTCATTGAGACTCTGCCGCACAAAATTCCTGATGCAATTAGAAATGTGTAACTAATAATCAGAGTTTAATTTGCACTTCCATCTTTAAACCAATCAAATAGCCACATCTAAACATTAAGAAGCTACCACGGAGTGATGATACACCAATTTAAACATCTAGGTGTCTGAATAGTGCAAATGCAGGTGCATGTAATACAGCATAATCGAGATGTTTTTGGTTAAAAATTAAAACAGATTCATCCAGCTTTCCAAATAAAAATATTTCTTAGTCAAAATACTGATTTTAAAAAGAAATGTCCTCTCCAAAATATTAATAATATTCTACTATCTGTAAATAGAAATTCATTGACAAAAAAACGCTAGCCATATTTTTAAAAAATGTGGCTGAGTGACTCTGTAGGAATTCTGGCCAATACTGTTTGTCTTCCCAGAAATATAATAACCATCATATAAAAAGGTAAGCAGATAAGCTGTGATTTGTTATGTGCTTTCAAATCAATTCTCATTTACAATATATTATAGAGTTTTCTTGATGAGATTAAGTCAGAGAGGGTTTGTCACTGCATTTCTCCAAGACTGAGAGAGTGCTTTGCTAAAGGTCACTCAGTCGGTTTCCATGACTGAATAGGGATTAAACCTTGATCTCCCAGAATCCTGTTCTAACACTTAAACCTCTACATCATGCTAGCTTCACTAAGCTATGGTGCTAAGCCTGTCATATGGAAGGCAGCATGTTTTGCTGAAATAAGTCTCACACTGCTCAAAGTAAAAGCGTAATTTTGGAATGCTATCTTTATTCTGCACTTACCAAGTCACCCCAACCTGTAATCTGCAAAGGAAGATTTGTCTGATCAATATTTTTCCCAGTTGTACCTTTATTCAAAACTATAATAATACATTAAACAATTGCTTGTCTTAATGATACATAAAATGATTTCTCAGACAAGGAGAAAGAACACCCTGTTGGATGAATTCCCTTAATTTCTGTCCATTTTCTCTCAATGACAGAACTGAACAACTTCAGACAGAAGCGAATAGCAGCATTTCGTAAAAATCTAATTGAAATGACTGAGCTCGAGATCAAACATGCAAAGGTATATATTCACAAGTAAGACTTGGAGTAGTAGGCGGTCTTAATTGTAGAATCTTTTCAAAATTGTACATGTACATATTTTGGCTTATTGTTTCTTTGATCTGCAGAAGGAGATTGTTCTAATATAAGAATTATCCAAATGGAAAACTGATAAATAATGAAACAACTTGATCTAAGCATCTCTTAATCACATATAAAGTGAAACTTTTATGTCCTGACATCCATTGCTTTCATGAAATGGGAAACAGATCTGTAATGTCAAAATATCTGTTTGCAGTGAAATCCCATTGAAGTCAGTACAATGTAATTTAGTTAGTGAAGTTCCATTCCATTGCTTTCCTTTGAGTGACTGGTTTGTACATGTCCAAATTGACCCTGGCCTTTTAGAAAATTCTGATGAATTCTTAAATGAAAGATCATTTAAGTCAGGAGTGGATAATTCTTTGCCATTTCAGATGTTCTGCCCAAACAGCTGGGAGTTCACACTGCTCAGGAGTGTTTTGATTTTTTAAGGTGTCTTTGTTCTTTTGGCACTTCATCTTGTAGATGAAACTTGTACAACTATTAGATAAATACAGTGAATAATTTAATTTGCAAATCTCTTAGTTTTTCTTGTTAATTTTTCTCTCTTCTGGCTGCCTTGTTTGTTTTCCAGAATAATGTTTCTCTTGTCCAAAGCTGCATCGAAGTGTTAAAGAACAACTGAAACAATCTTCATTTGACTATGAGGCTGGAGGACAATGAGGCTGGTGGAAATGATGAACTGTGAGCTGCAGTTACTCAACAGCCGTATGGGTGTTCATTTCTAACTTTGTTTCCTTAAAATAACTTTGTGGCTGGAAAGTTAACCAGTCTGGCACTAATGACAAAAATATTGGATATAAATATTGTACTACATACAGATTTGCTTAAAATCCAACTAACGTATATTCCTCAAGCAGAGCAAATAATATGCATAATGATAACTGCTAAAATCCTGTCATGCCAGAAACTGTCTTCTGAAAAAATATATGAAATTGAGAGCATGGAGTGGAGAATCTGATAATTGCAATCTATTTTGGGTTTACTGTAGATATACCATGGCTCCCAAATTCTCAAGCTGCACTTCTAATTTACTACTGCAAATTCTTCTACAATTTTATAAGGAAGTTCCTTAACATTCCATTTCGTAGACTTCTCTTGCAAAGTATTTTCAGTCCAATGTTTGTATGCCCTTGAATTATACCAAATAAAGATGCATACTGATTATGCTGTTCTTGATTGAGTGGTTTTAAATAGTACTTAATTCATCTGGAACTCTTCTCCTTTTTCCTCATTCTTTCTATTTTCTTTGAGTCAAAAGGTAGACAGATATTTTTACTTATAAATAGAAACTAACAGTGTGGGCAAACAAGGTCTATTTATACCCGCTTGAGAGCTTTAGGACCAAAGGACTAATGTAGTTTGGATTCTCTGTATGGGAAGATTGTCAGCATATTGGCAAATTCATCAATGGTTCTATTCTGATTTAACATAACCCAGCATTTGTGTCAAAAGTGGCATTGAGGGGCGGGGGGAGCAGAACTTAAGAAGTTCATATAAAATTGTGCCACAACAAATGTTTTAGTCCTAAACTGCCACAAGACTGTTTTTGTTGTTGCAACAGATTATTACTGAACACTTCTGGAAATCAATCAACTTTGTCAGCCATTGGTCCCAATTCCCCAGGAATGACATCATGTTATTCTACTGGCAAAAGAGAGTGCAACTCAAAACACTGTATAGTGCTCTAACATCAAGAAAAGAACAACCTTGGGTGTAGTAAAAAAATAACAAGTCATGTGTTGTTGTGTGCCTTCAAGTCGTTTCTGACTTATGGCAACCCTAATGGAGACAAATGCAGTATTCCTACATTTAGGCTACAAAAACCAAATGCTCATGTACAGGATGACTCAGCAGTACTACATGCAAAAGGCCAAGCAGTTATTTTTCATCAGAAGTGGAACATGAGTCAGCAGTGTGATGCTGCAGCAATTTACAGGAAGGTAGATATCAACTGAACATTAGAAGGAAATACAATAAGAGTAGTTAAGCAATGGAATTGATTGCCTAGAGAGGTTGGTGTGATCTCCTTCTCTGGAGTCTTCAAAAAGAGGATGAGCCTGCAGGGGATATTTTAGCTGGAGATCCTGCACTAAGCAGGGGGGTGTAATTGGTGGCCTATGGGGTGCCTTTCAGTAATCATTCTCAGATTGTCAGGATCCAAGTGTTTCATCTTGTCTGCCATAGTTAACAAAGACCTGCTTTACTTGCTTGCAACATTTTACATTGCATTAATACTGGATAATGGACACGGAGTTGCAAGTTAATTACCAGATTGTTACTTACATTCTTTTAGTGGTTAATGAACAGATGGGAGGGTAGGATAGACTGTGCTGGGAGCTGAAAGTCAGTACAATTTAGTATCCCTACCATGAATGGCTGGAGCAGATTAGCACTGTATAAAAGACAAGTGTGATAAGGCTCTCATTCTTTATTTTACTCATCTAGTTTTATTCACTTTTGCTTACATTTATGATACCACCACCACCACAATATCCCCTGTGAAATAACTTGGTGTTAATTTGTCTTTACCGGGACCAGTCAACTTCACTACACTACTATCAAGGTTCAAAGATTCCTTATTTGACCATATTCTTAGAACATGTCTGAGTTCTTAGAATATGAATGAACTCAAACACCTGGCAACAATTTAGGAGTAGTACATGTCATAATTTCATTTTTACAATTTCATCTATAAATTAAATAGACTTTACATGTATGTAGTGTTTATATAACAGGTGAACTGATTTGTAGCATTTTATAATGTATTTTTCACATTGAAAATAAAGGAAAAATATGTACACCATAAAAAGGATAGGAAAGCTAAGGTCTGAGGCAGCCTGCCTCCTGACCAATATTCATTGTTTTGTCACTGGCACCTAACTGCAAACACAATTGTTACTGCTGCATACTTAAGATTATACCTACACACAGCATCCCCATTCATTTTGCAAGAGGGCTAGCCTTCCTCCCAATGTCCACAATTAGAGAAAGAAGAAAGTAGCAGGTGAGCAGACATTCTATGTAATACATTTTAATGTTTACCACTGCTATAATTTAGTGGATTGGGTATGAATGTGTTGTTGTGTGCCTTCAAGGAGTTCCTGACTTATGGCAACTCTTGAGTCAGCCCCATCATAGGATTTTCTTGGCAAGATTTGATAAGAGATAGCTTGCTATGGCCTTTGAGACTGAGAGAGTGTGACTTGCCACTAGGTTCCATAGCCAAGCGGGAATATAATCCCTGGTCTCCCCAAGTTCCCAGATATGGGGAAGAATAAATCACCAGGAACATGAAATCCCAGTAGAATTGCTACAGTCCACACAGAATCAATGCTCATGATAACTAAAGTATGCCAACAAGTACGGAAAACAAAATGACCAATATTCAGCCCAATCCACAAAAAAAGATTGCGCAAAAGACTGCAGCATTTATAGGCCATAGCATTAATTTCCCATGCAAACAAAGCCATGCTAAATATTCTGCAACATAGACTCCCATCTCACACACACACACACACACACACACACACACATATATATATATATATATATATATATATATATATATATATATATAAATTTGGATGTGCAAACAGGGTTCAGAAAAAGAAAAGGCACTAGGGACTATATTGCAAACATACAATGGTGAATGGAGCACAACAAGGAATTCTAAAAGGAAATCAATATGTGCCTTATAGACTATACTATAGCAAAGCATTTGACTCCACATATCATGAAAAACTGTGGGTGGCACTTAAAGACATGGGAATGCCAACAGACATGATAATCCTAATGAGAACAAGAGGTACTATTAGAACAGAATAGAGAAAGAATGGTTCCCAATTGGTAAAGGGGTCAGGCAAGGATGCACACTATCACCTTATTTGTTCAACTTGTATGCATAAAATATAAGAGCAGGTTTAGACCCAGAAGAAGGAGGAGTAAAGATAGGAGGAAGTAAGATATACAGATGACACCATAATACTAGCAGAAAATATCACATGCCTAGAGCAACAAATAAGGAAGGTCAAGGGGGAAAGTGCAAAGGAAGGCTTACAGCTGAACATAAAACAAAGTAATGACTACAGAGGATTTATATAAATTCAACTTAGATGGTGAGAATAATAATAATAATAATAATAATAATAATAATAATAATAATAATAATATATCTGGAGATGCCAGCCACAGATGCTGACGAAACGTCAGGAATAAATTCTTCTAGAACATCGCCACATAGCCAAAAATTATTATTATTACTATTATTATTATTATTACTATTATTATTATTATTATTATTATTATTATTATCCCGCCTCTTCATATGATCAAAATCAAAATTGTTAGAGTTCCTATACCTTGAACCTAACATTGATCAGAATGGAGATTGCCGTCAAGAAATAAGACTAGGAATTGGAAGGACAACCATGAAAGAACTAGATAAGATCCCAAAGTGTAAATTTATATAACTGAGCACTAAAGTCTGAATCATCCAGGTCATTGTATTCTCCATTGCTATGTATGGATGTGAGAAAGCCAACCAAAAGAAAATAAATGGATTTGAGATGTGGTGCTGGAGAAGAGTGCTGAGGATACTGTGGACAGCCAAAAAGATAAAGAAATGGGTCCTTGAACAGATCAAGTCTGAATACTTCCTTTAAATCAAGAAACTATCATATTTCAGCCACATCATGAGAAAGCATGACTCTCAAGAAAAGACAATAATGCTAGGGAAGATAGAGAGCAGAAGAAAGAGAGGATGCCGGATGGGTAGACTGAGGACGCCGTCAGACAAGGGAAATTGGAAGTATAATCCAATGGCAATCTGAACGCAATCATGGGGTTTCACGTTATTGTGTTAGAGGCGATCACACGCAATTTCGGGCAGTGGCAAACTATTTTTGGGCAATGGGAAGTCAGTTCGAACGCAATTCGAATTCACGTAAATTCGCTGAACTAGCGAATTCACATGAATGCATTCTGGACCCACTTTCTTTTCATTCGAAACTAAGAGAAATTCCTCCTGTGTGATAAACTCCTCAGTCAAGGAGATCATGGACTGGCATCTACAAAACCTAAGCAAAGTACTGGAGAATGGGGGTCCTGTCTCATCCACAGGGCTGGCAAAAATCAGGGCCAATTTGAGGGTAGTCAACTCTCTCCCCCCCCCCCTCTCTCTCTCTGCCACCCCCCAAGTTCCAGTCTGACACTCAAACCACTATACCACACTGGTTGTCATTGAGTATTATGGCTGGGCTCAAACTGGGACAGTTTGTAGCATGATGATAGAGCACATGCTTTGCCCAAAAGTTCCCCTGCCCTCCCCAGTATTTTAGGGAAGAGTGCATAATAAAGCATCTTCTGCCAATTTTTCCACCTTTATTTAATATATTTCATAGACAAAGGAATTAAATATATTAAACTGATACTTGGTAGTAGCTAAGACCATGAAATATACAGGTTTGTAGTTTTTCGTGGGTTTTTAGGGCTATGAGGTTGTGTTCTACAAGAACATATTCCTAACGTTTCACCAGCAGCTGTGACTGGCATCTTCAGAGATGGCAGCCCCAGCTGCTGATGAAACGTCAGGTATAAACCCTTCTAGAACACAGCCTCCTAGTCTGAAAAACCCTACCAAAAAAATATGCATCCCAGTAACCCATATTCCTACACAACTATTGAAAAGGTCTTTTTACTGAACACACAAAATCAAAATACACACCATGATTGCATGGAGGGGTATCAAACAATGGCAAAAATGTAGCCAATAAATGAATAAAGCAAATAACTAGATGATAAAATCAATTTGCTCAAAAGAAGCATGTTCACAAAGTTGAGAGGGCCCAAAGTTCCAGGCCATGATTACAAGGCTTCTATGTCACTCCTGATAAGGTTTTGCAGTGGCTTGGGAGGGAGCTGCATTCAAATTTGAGGTAAGCAGAGGTAAGCGCTTTTGGGTTCAATGGTTGCTGAAAGGAGAGAGGCAAAACATTTTCAAAAAGGATGCAGCCCTCTAGCAGTGTGAATACTGTAAGTGCACACTTACACCATAATATGGAAGGTTAATGGTGGAATTGCAACATAAAACATATAAGAAAGTGCTTCCAGAAGATAGATTGAGGATGACAAAGATTACCTTACTTGCATCCATTTGGATTATCATGAAGTGAGCCTATGATGCTGCGCAAATAAAATCAGGTATTTGGCAGAAATCTCTAGAAGAGACATGCTAGAGCTGTCCCTGGAGCCAAAACCAAGATTTATGAGAGAAAATAGGTTAGAATCATAGAATCATAGAGTTGGAAGAGACCACAAGGGCCATCCACTCCAACACCTTGCCATGCAGGAAATCCAAATCAAAGCATCCCCGACAGATGTTTAATAAGACTTTGTTGTTGTTATTAACTACCCTTGAGTCAACTTTGACCCATGACGACCCCATGAATGAGACAGCCCAAACTACCAATTTCATACATATACACATGGATGCGCAAATACAGTGGGCCCTTGTTATTGGCTGGGGTTTGGTTCCACCATGGATATCAAAATCGATGGATGCTCAAATCCCATTAAATGCTATGGTTAGGAAAATCGTGTTGCTTATATAAAATAGCAAAATCAAGATTTGTCTATTTGGAATTTATATCTTTTTGGAATACAGAGGGCACTTCCCTTACATGGGGGATCTGTTCCAGACTCCCCCTCCCTGCGCAAGGGGAAAAAACGTGTATGCTTGATTCCCATTGGAAACAATAGGGCATGTGCATGCAGTGTGGTGTGCCATTGTTTTTCCCACCACACGGCTTCAGCGTAAGCTGAAAGCCATGTATGGCGCACCTGCATATGGTGCAGGCACATTGTATTTTCAAGCTCTGGATGCTTGAATCTATAGATTAAAAGTCTGTGGATATTGAGGCTGATTGTAATTATAGGGATGCTGGTTCAATACAAGACGTTAACCAACATGATTTTATCTTGTCATCAAATTTTATAATTTGGGGCTGTTTTTGTATTAATATAATGCTTCATCTTGTGGTGTCATTTCTGAATTACATTTAATTTTTCTGTTTATATAGGGAACAAAAGCTTTTAATATACATAAGTATTTATAAATATTTTGCTATAGTGGTGTTCTGTTAAAGGTCAAGTTGGGTACAACTTGTGTTCTTCTTAAACTTAGATTTACTAGTTTAAAAAGTAGTACAAATCTGTGATGGCTAAGGAAGGAGGGAGAAAATAAATATAAGCAACATTAATGGCACAGTTCACATCAGGCAACTGTGAAAGACAAAAATGCACCTTCCTTAGATAATGTGCTTTCTTTGTTTAATAATGCAGTCCTGTACATATCTAATAAGAAGTAAGTCTCATTGAATTGAATGGGGCTTATATTCAGGTAAGTGAATATAGCCAAGGTGTGCTGGAATTGTCCAGGTTGTGAATCCTGACCTATATTATAGTATGGGCCGGTTCAGAGGAATGAATTGGCAAAACTATCTCTAAGTTTTCCTTGCCTGAGAAAACCCTACAAATACATGGGGTCACTGTATGTTGCCATAAGTCACCAGGCAACTTGAAGGCCCATTCACACAAGGTTTAATGTAAACATCTGCAAAAATTCCTTTATTTATTAAATGTATTCATGGATCACCCCTCATTATATCTTAAACATATTTGCTTCTGTCATACTATTAGGGCTATTTATGTATCTGTCAATTGTATACCCAATAGACACTTAATATAATCGGTAAATTATAATTCTTCTACCTTGTTTCCCTTTATCCTAGTACTGTTTTACATGATAGCCATGAGAAACAAGAAATTTCAGGAATTTGTGGGTGAACCCATGGCTGACAAACCTATCACCGAAGTGGGTGGTATTGATGAAGAACTTGGAGCAAAGCTAGCAGCAACGGGCTTTGACAAGGTAAATAGGTAATCTTTTAACACAATTGTGCACTAGTTGTCACTAATTCATTACACAACCTCTTCAAACTACACAGGAACTGGTTTGTGAAGAGGCAATACAACAAACTACCACGTCTAGAGTAGAGATGTAAAATTTCTAGAGTTCTGAAGCCATGGATCATCTTCAAGTCAAAACACTTGCTATAACAGTAGTCCTTTTTGGCACCATTTCCAAATCAAACTACAAGTTTACAGCCACAGTCTTTAGGGAACACATCAAAATATTACTTACACCAGCATTTCTCTCCAAGCAGGAAACTCATTGGAATGAATTAATCCAAAGGTGCCTAGAGACTCATGTGTTGGTCTTAAGACATACACATATATGTCCCAAAGGCTTAGCAGCCCTAGATGACTCTATAAGCAGTAACAGGATCCCTAGTACGAGCTGTTTGGTCAGCTAGACCAATGCATTCAGAAGGAAAAACCAGTTCTACAAATGGCTCATAGCATCAGGCCATTGCAGTATTCTGGGGCACTCCATTATTGCCACCTGTAGCCAATAATGGAGCTCTTTTTTTGTCAAGCCTTCCCCCCCGAAGAATGAAGCTGCCTATTCTGTTGCCATCGATTCCCTACGCTTACCCCTGAATGTGAACGATTGTGTTTAAAATGTTTGTGATTGCACGGTTTTATTATGGGATTTTATCTATTTTATGCAATGTTTTTTATGGTTTTTTAATTGTTTGTACACCGCTTTGATAAAAAGTGGTATATAAATAAAATTTATTATTATTATTATTATTATTATTATTATTATTATTACTACTCTTCCCCATGGGGTTCCTAGTATCAGTTAAATGCACCCCTACAGCCATTCTAACAGGTCATTTATTTGGAAAGGTTAGTGGAAGGCGATAGTAAAACAACATTACATGATCTCAGGAAATTTGTGGAATCCTTATGAGTAGTCTATTTGAAAATGGTGACCAAACTCTAACAGATATGGGTTGTAGTCACTCATATTTTAATACACTAAAAGAAATTACCAATTTGGATAAAATTTCTAGAAACTATCATGTAAGTGATAATAAGAAATGTTCCCTAAAGATCACTGTGTAAGCAAATAGCTTAATTCAGAAATACGGTGTAAAAACAACTGTATCTACTAAATGTCTAGATTTAGATATGGGCCCTAAAATTTTCCAGTCATTTTCTGTGGCCATCAAATGTACCAGTGCATTTCAGTAGCCATTTTATATCTTTTTTAGAATAGACAAAATGATAATTAACGTGACAAATGTGTGTGTGTGGGAGGTTCTAGAACGCAAGGAATATTTAGATATAGAGCCATAGAACTGTAGATGCATCGAGGGTCATCTTACCTAAGTCCCTGCCAATATTTCTCCTGTTCAAGGACTCTGCTCACCATGCAATATATAATAGCAGTGGATTTGAAATTGTGTTACCTTTACCTACACATTGTCTGCTTTAAGCTTTCCACTTGGCAAAAGTGCTTCTAGCCTAAGCACATGGTTGGGAATGACTTCGGCCTTCTGCAGATTTCTGAACAACTAAATGATTTCAGAAAAGCTTGAGATTTTTATGTACAAAACAGTGCTACATCATGATGATGATGATGATGATGATGATGATGATGATGATGATGATGATGATG
>NC_056525.1:132609059-132617822 GCF_019175285.1 Sceloporus undulatus | reverse complement strand
CTTTTGTTAAAGTAACAAAATATTGGGCAATCTTACCCAGCATAAAGGAGATTGAGAATTCATCTCCAACATCAGTGAATAGATACAGTACTGAACCAATGTTTTGATTCTTTTAAGAATGCCCTTGAACTTGTACAACATAGTCAAGTACTGACAACAAATGTCCGTGTTCAATTTTGAATGCTGAATTTAGGGGATCAAATTTCAACCCCAAAATCCTGAAAACCACAAAGTTTTCAGATTTTCAACTTTAAAAGTCAATTTAGTGATTTGTTTTTAATGTTAACTGGGAAAATAATGTTAATTCTGCATTCCCATTCTTTCAGGCATACATCCTCTTGGGCCAGTTCCTGCTCCTGAAGAAGGAATGTGCTGCATTTCAATACTGGTTAAAGTTGTCCTATGGAGCCAGTAGCAGCCAGGCTGAGCAGTGTGCCTTATGGCTCTTGGAGTGGTGCTATGCATTCTTATAGAGAATAGACATATCCTCTTTTCTTCCCCCCAAAAAAAGAATCACCACTTTTCCTCACATGGCATGAAATAAACAATGTCTCACAATAGATACATATTGCAGTAAAGTAATTAAGCTTTTGTCATGCTAGTTAGAAAAAATATTTAATTTAAAATTATTTATTCAATACGTATTTAGAATCATGGAATCATAGAATCATAATATATGTTGTTTTTGCTGTTGTGTGCCTTCAAGTCATTTCTGACTTATGGCAAACCTACGGCGAACTTATCACTGGGTTTTCTGAGTCTGAGAGTATGTGACTTGCCCAAGGTCACCCATTAGGTTTTCATGGCTGAGCAGAGATTTGAACCCTGATCTCCAGAGTCGCAGTCCAATGCTCAAACAACATAAAATGCATCAAAAGTTTACAACTTTAAAATGTAATAAAACCACTTGGAGATGAGATTCAACCTCAACATTAGGAAAAACCTCCTGGCACTAAGAGCTGTTCAACAGTGGAATACACTCCCTCGGAGAGTGATGGAGTCTCCCTCCTTAGAGGTCTTTAAACAGAGGCTGGATGGTCATCTGTCAGGGATGCTTTGATTGCGATTTCCTGCATGGCAGAATGGGGTTGGACTGGATGGCCCTTGTGATCTCTTCTAACTCTATTATTCTATGATTCTATGATTCTATGAGAGTAGCAGGAAATGAGATTGTAGCAGACACAAAACATACTATTTGGTAATCAGTTTCAATCTTCAAGGGACATTGCAACAAACAGATTTTTTACTCTATATGGAAAGCCAGCATAGAAAGAAACACTGGTATGAGTGAGGCCCCTCTGAAGGATACACCATAGCATTATATTTACAACAGAGAAGGCTTGAATCTTGATTGGGGGGGGGGGGGGGACATAACGCTTCTGTTCAAATAATTCATTATTTATCATCATACCTTTTATTTTCACTTCTTTTCTTATAACTCTCATTAGTACTTCAAATGTTAGAATAAAAAGCAGAGGAGATAAAGAACAGCTTTCTCTAGTACCTTTTGAGATTCTGCAGACTTTTGTTAGTTTGCCATTCACCAATGTTTTTGCCTATTGTGAATTATATATTGCCTTTATCTAAGTGGTATAGTTACTGTCAAAATCCATCTTATCTAAAACCCCAAATAGAAAACCCCAATTTAAATTATCAGCATCCATAAAAATCAAGGGTGCTTTCTTATGTCTCTACAGCTATTCTATTATATCTAATACATACCTCAAATTGCTTTGTAATTGTCGCGTTGGCAGGAAACTAGCTTCCTGTATAAACATGTGTAATATCACTTTAATTCTTTCTGCCAAGGTAGATGCAAAGATTTGGTAGACATTGTTTAATAGGACCTATAATTACTCCCATTGACCTTCTTTTGGAATTAATGATATTGTGGCCATCTCCCAAGACTCTGGAATCTTCTTGGATTTTAAAATATTAAATTTTAAATTAATTAAATTTAATTAATATATACATATATATAATTATAATTAAATAAAAATGTTTAAAAAGTAAATAATTTTTAATACAACCCCCTAAGTATTCTTTCATCATATTATAATAATTTGCTGAAAAGCCATCTAGTCCAGGTGTATTACTTGACTTGGCTCTTGCTGTCGCTTTGGATATTTCTTCCACTGTAATTGGTTCATTAAATTGCAGCAGTTGCTCTTCTGATAGTTGTGGTGGGTCACATTTGTTTAAGTGATTTCCACTTTTATTCATTGGGACTTGATTCTTTCTAAACATCTCAGTGTAATCTTCTTAATCTTGTTATCCACACTCTTTTAATCAATATCATATATAACTATAATTAGCCCCCCCCCTTTCCTTCCTTAACTGGTATGCAAGTCATTTTTCTGATTTATTAGCCAACTTTAAATATTTTTGTTTGACAGGATTTCCCTTCCCTTCAATTTCCATCATTGTTAACATTGAGAGTTGTGATTGTAGGGTCTTCATCTTTTGAAGAATCTCTGAATTATCAGGGATTTCGTTAACTGCCTTTCTTTCTTTTAGATTTCTTCTGTAATATTTTGGATTAGTTCTTGTTGCTTATTTTTTTGGTTACGCACTCTGCTGAATGAAAAATCTTCTCATTATAGTTATTCCTGTGTCCTAGACTATGGGCCTGAACAGACAGGCCAAAATAAAGCTGCTTCAGGTCACTTTGGAGGTATGCTGTTTAAATGACACACACATTTTAAGAGGCCAGAAGCTGTGCCAAAGCTGCACTCCAGTCCTTAGGACTGGAGCGTGGCTTCTAGCCTCTTAGGGTGCATGCAGCATTTACACAGCATACCTCCAAAGTGATCCGAAGCAGCTTTATTTTGGCCTGTCCGTTCAGGCCCTATGTGAATGTCGACTTCTTTATCTAAGTTTCAAAACTTGGATGAAGGACATCTTCTCTGTGGGTCTGCAAATATTTTCTCTGGCCTAGTGGAATTAAAATACAACACTACCCCCTTATTTTTCTAATCAGATGATACTACAAACTCTTTCCCAATCTGGGGTAATACAAATATTTAGAATCAGATTTTTAAATATGAGTCTCTTGCAAACATATTATAGCGTACTGGAAATGACGCAGGCACAAGGCACAGGCTGCCAAAATAAAAACATTCCAGTTGAGCCTATTGCTAGAGCACATGATGTGCTCTAGAGGACCAACCTGCTGTGCCAAGGTCTCCAGCAGCCAGTTGC
Organism: Sceloporus undulatus; assembly: GCF_019175285.1. Lineage (NCBI taxonomy): Eukaryota > Metazoa > Chordata > Lepidosauria > Squamata > Phrynosomatidae > Sceloporus > Sceloporus undulatus. The sequence goes on along the minus strand of NC_056525.1, from coordinate 132,614,621 downwards.
TCTCCTGTGTCTGCCAGTAGGTGATTTGTCTGACTCTCCTTGGTGCAGCCATTGTATTGTGAAGACAAAAAACATTCATGTATGCACTCAGATACCCTCGCACCTCCAGATATTTGTCTGGGAAGTGTATGGCAATCCAACCCTCCCCCCCACCCCAGTTTTCAAAAACATAGTATGCCGGTAACAAACTGCTGCTAAATTTGCCTTAACAAATCCAGTTTGGAAGACATGGTAGGCAGGAAATCTAGTAAACATTTAATAGTTTTTGGAAATGTCAAACTATGAATGTACGTGTTGATTCTGTTGTTGGATTACTGTGCATAGTTGTTGCACTTTTGTGGGGATTCTGATAATTTATTGCTAACAAAGAAAGTTGTTTTATTTTTGGGAAATAGGCATCTAAAAATTAAAAGATCCCTAAGCCTTGCAGTTCTGACAATAAACGTGCATCAATTACATGTAAATATTAGGGCATGTAAGGGGGGTTGTAGGGATAATATGCATAGTTTAGCACTCTTGTGGTGCTGGAGAGGATATGATAAGTGCTACTATACATACACACAGACACAGACACACACACAAATATGGCAGGGGCATATATACAAATGTATATAAGGTGTATATACAAAAGGACATATGCAAATTTTAAATGTCCAAGGTTTAGGGGCAGTGCCAGTAACATAACCACCTGCTATTACCTCATAGTGAGAAAACCCCTGGAGATTATTTATTGCAATTAATTATGGAAGAATAGATTATTTAAAATTTCATGGAACTCCTTATACCACAAAGTACACTAAGGGCAGGTAGGCAGGAGGAGTGTGTGTGTGTGTGTGTGTGTGTGTGTGTGTGTGTGTGTCTGTATAGATATGAAATCTGCAGCATGCAAAAGCCAAAGGAATCCCAAGATGATGTGACTGGAGAATAACAGCATGCTAACCAATGATGATGATGATGATAATGATGATAGCCCACCTTTTCACGGGGAATCAAGGCGGGTTACAACATCTAAAAACAGTGTATTACGTATCAAATCTGGTTAAAATTAACCCCCCGCCCAACTGCCCATCCCTGATTATAAAACTAAATTAAATTATTTACAATATAAAAACATTGTGATGATAGCATGAACAAAGTTGGGGAAAATATAAGAAGGACTCTATAATGGGAGGGAATAAGCTGCATTGTGCTCGGGGAGGGGAGGCTAGTTTGGAAAGGCCTGCTGGAAGAGATCCGTCTCAACAGCCTTTTTAAAGGCCACCAGGGAACTATTGGAAGGGTGGAGGGATAGTTGACAGGTGGTTTCAGTGGATATCAATGAAGGCTTTACATTTCTTATCCGTGTGAGAAAAAAGACAAACACTATGTATTTGATATAAAAGCTATTTACACATTTATTTGCAATCACAGCAGTAGTAATTTATTTCCTCCAGTTCCAAAATAAAATGCAGGAAGATGTCAAAAATAAATAAAATAAATTCAACAAGGTTTGAAACAGCAACTTAGTTTTAAAACAACTCGGCATCCAACAAGAACTAATTAATGTTGTAATATTATAAGAGTTTTTAACTCTGTTTTGATCCCGCCTCGATCCATTGGGAGAGGCGGGAAGATACAAATAAACTATTTATTATTATTATTATTACCAAGTGTGCAGGATTACACAGAGTAGTATTACCTCACTTGCTACCCAAAGTAATCAGTCAAGACATCCCTCACTTGTTCATCCTCTTTTTTCTTTTGAGCCTCACTACTGATTAGAGAAGCCTCCAAACTGTCAAGGACATATGCTTGGACATACTAAGGATCATCAGCACATTCCCCTATGTTTCACAGATGTTGTATGAAATCATAGGCAGATATGACTGATAGCACATTTTCCTCAGCCACCTTTAACTCGCCTTAATTTGCCCAAATGCTCTCTCCACTATGTTTCTGGCTCAGTGGAGGCGCTTATTGAATAGCGCTTGCCTTGGAGTACTTGTACCCAGGTGGAGTTTATAAGCCATTTCCAAATCAGGTAGGAACTATCCGATATCATCAGTGGCACAATCTGCTTCCCACGCAAAGTAATGGTAGGGTTTTCTGGGGCAAAGCCTCCTGTATCCATGCCTTGCTGAGTTTCTTATTGGGATTTATCCAGCGCCACCCAATTTCAAAGGCCACAAAATGGCCCATGTGGATGCATGTCCTGTGGATAATTAAACAGATAGTTAGACAGACAGTCTGTAAACACTTAGAAAGGAATGCCACAATCACTAAAAATCAGCATGGGGTCCTCAAAAACAAGTCATGCCAGATAAATCTTATATCTTTTTTGGATGGAGTCACAAGCTTGAGATAAAAGGAATGCTGTGGATGTAGCATATCTTGATTTCAGTAAGGCGTTTGACAAGGTCCTCCATGATATCCTTGCAAAAAAGCTAATACTGCATGATGTGGGCTAGAGAATGTGACCTTTAGGTGGATTTGAAATTGGTTGACTACCAAACCCAAAGGATACTGAACAATGGTTCCTCTTCATCTTGAGAGGTGCCTAGGGTACCACAGGGTTCTGTCCTGGGCCCAGTGCTATTCAACATCTTTATCAACGGCTTGGATAGAATAGAGGCCATGCTTATGAAAATTGCAGATGACATCAAATTAGAAGTAGCTAATACCCCAGAGGGGAGGATCAGAATTCAAAATGACCGTAACAGATTAGAGAGCTGGGTCAAAACTAACAAAATGAATTTCAATAGGGAAAAATGTATGGAACTACACTTAGGCAGAAAAAGCGAAATGCACAGATACAGGATCGGGGGACACCTGGCTTGACAACAGTACATGTGAGAGGGATCTTGGAATCCTAATAGACCACAAGCTGAACATGAGTCAGCAATACAATTTTAGGCTGCATCAATAGAAGTATAGTGTCTAGATCAAGGGAAGCAATAGTGCCACTCTTGCTTTTGGTCAGGCCTCACCTGGAGTACTGTGTCCAGTTCTGGGCACAACAATTCAAGAGGGATATTGCAATGGAGTGTGTCCAGAGGAGGGCGACCAAAATGGTGAAAGGTCTGGAAGTCATGTCCTATGAGGAGAGACGTAGTCACATAGGTGCTTTACAGAGTGCCAGGGAACTGCAGCGGACAAACTGTGTGGTTCCCCGGTGCAGCAAAAAGAAGCCACAAAAAGCTGCTTCTTTTTGTGGTGTGGTAATGATGCCACAAGGCACCAATGGCGCACTTGCAGCGTCATTTCTGCACCGCAAAGTGTGGATGCTAAGTGTCCACGACATCAAAATGGCAACACCCATGTAGAACGGGTGCCGCCATTTTGTACGCCCCTTCCTAACCCTAGTACATGCAAAGCACATACTTTTTGATGGTGTGGAACCCGCCATATATAGCTGAGTATGTTAAGAATGAAGAAGAGAAGGTGAAGAGGTAATATGATAGCTCTGTTTAAATATTTGAGGGATTTTACACTTAGAGATTTGCATTTGTGTGAATGCACAAGTTCCCACTACATTTTAAGGCAGTGGATCTCTCTGTGACATTTAAATCCAGTTTGAAGTTCCCATTCACCACTGCTCTGGATCAAAATGAAGGTGCCTCCATTTCCTGAACGATGACAGCGATTCAGATCAATCCAACAACGCATTCACACTGTCAGAGATGCATAGATCGTTGCAGTTCATAAAAAAAGAACTACTAAATGATCCGGTGCCAAATGAACCAGTTTAAATGGGCTTTTCGGTGGCTGCCTCACAAAATGAACCGAGTACAATAGGTGCAAGTCTGAATGACGGGCAAATAATCCGGTTTCCAAACCGGGTTATTTTGTAGTGCGAATGAGCCCTTTGAGGACTAGGAGCATGTTATTTTTCTGTCCCACATCTTCGTTTCCTCAGAAAAAGAAGTCTCTGGAGCGTCTCCTGCTGCAGAAATAGCCTCAACAGAAAGGTTTTCAAGAGAGGGACACGTTTTCTTGGCCTGGTCTGTCCTGGACCATTGCCCATTATGTCAAATGGAGAGGAGCCAGAGAAACACTGAGGGCAAAACAGAGTCAGAGCCTTTGGACTCCCCGTCCTCCACTCAAGCTCCATCCACACTGCAGAAATAATCCAATTTGACACCACTTTAATTGCCATGGATCCGTGCTAGGGAATTCTGGGAACTATAGCTTGTGGTGGCACAAGAGAAAAGTTCTGAGAGGCCCTCCTGAGGGGAGAGCAAAGCTCTGGTGCCACAACTACCAATGCCAGAATTGAGTGATGGCAGTTAAAAGTGGTGTCAAACCGGATTATTTCTGTAGTGCAGATGCAACCTCAGCTAACCCCCACAACGGTCCAAAACACACTGCAGAAATAATCCAGTTGAAGCCCTAGGTCAGTGCTAGGGAATCCTGGGAATTGTAGTTTATTGTGGCCCTAGAGCTCAGTCCAAGTGAGACGGCTCAATGTCTCACAAATGCTACAGCTCCTAGAATTCCTCAGTGCAGTTAAAGTGGTCTCAAACTGTGTTATTCCTGCAGTGTATTTTGGAGCACAGTCTTATTCAAAAAAGAAATAGAAATCCATTGGATGATCTAACTGAGATATAGATGCATCTAAGGGAGTACACTTGAGTCTAGGAAAACTCCTGCTGCCAGCTTCTTTCATTCAGTGAGACTCAAAGGTGCTGCAAGAGCTCTATACAGATTGATTTCAAAGACGAACATGGCTATATCTTTGAATACTACTACTACTACTACTAATAATAAAAATAATAATAATATGCATCCGAGGAAGTAGACTTGAATCTAGGAAAGCTCCCACTGCCATCTTCTTTCCTTCAGTGAGTGTGCTGCAAGAGCTCTCTATATACTGAATGTACTAAAGCAAATGACAGTACATGAAGGGAAAAATCATTGGGAATCACTTGCCCATAGGGAATCATTGGGGAATACTTGGCCCATAGGGAATCATTGGGGAATACTGCCCATAGGGAATCATTGGGAATACTTGCCCATAGGAGAATCATTGGGGAATACTGTCCTAACTTGCCCATAGGGAATCATTGGGGAATACTTGCCCATATGGGAATCATTGGGGGAATACTTGCCCATAGGGAATCATGGGGAAACTTGCCCAAGGGAATCATGTGGGGAATATTGCCCATAGGGAAATCATTGGGGAATACCTGCCCATAGGGAATCATTGGGGAATACCTGCCCATAGGGAATCATTGGGGAACAATTGCCCATAGGGAAACATAGGCTGAGAGAGAAGCAACTCCCATCATCCACCCACCGAGGCAGTCAGCCTGGCCTGGGCTGGCCTTGCCTCCAGCCTGGGCCTCCTCCTCCTCCTCCTCCCCTTCCTCCTCCCGCTGACCAGCCGAAGGGGCCGGCGGGGCTTTGAGTGACAGTGGGAATCCTCCCTCTCTCCTTCCTTCCTTCCTTCCTTCCCAGCGGAGCCAAAGTGCCACGACTTCACCCAGCAGCAGCTGCTCGGCCAAGAGGCTCCTCCATAGCGCAGCGCAGCGCAGAGCCCTTCCTGCAGGCGAGAAGAAGAGGGTAAGAGAGGGAGGGCTCCCC
>NC_056525.1:132597493-132606059 GCF_019175285.1 Sceloporus undulatus | reverse complement strand
GCTTACACAGAACATGAGTTATGTTATCCTGATCTTGAAATGCAAAGAAAATCTCCCTCCAATTATTTGTTCTATTGGATTAATCCTTTCCAAACGGAACCATAGGTTGATAGCATATGACTTCTTTCCTCATTAATTTGATTTACATAGGAAATAAATGGGAACCATATTATCTCAAAGGTATTATTATATTTCTGTTCATTTGCTCATCTTACTTGGCATGTTAGTCTTTCTGATAGTACTAAATTTCAAACTTTTTTATACCATAGGTCTAAACTGGGTGTTATAGGGGTCTTCCAGTTGTTGGCAACAACCTGTCTGGCTGCTAATAACAGAAAGGAAAGCAATAGCAATAGCAACAGCTAGTACATTTCTATACCGCTTATTAGTGCATTTAATCACTCCCTAAGCGATTTACAATGTGTAAGATAATTGCCCCCAACAAGGTGGATACTCATTTTAGCTACCTATGAAAGGATGCCGGGCTGCGTAGACCCTGGAGCCCTGCCAGGAATCCAACTCACAACCTTGTGGCTTTGAATGGCTGCAATACCAACATTTAATCACTGCACCACGAGGGCTTTATGGTCTTCAGAGTTGTAGTCCAACACTCGAGCCACTATGCCATGCTGGATTTTTAAAAACAGAGTTTGGATGGCCATCTGTCAGAGATATACTCGTACATTTTAGCAGTGGATTTTCTGCAACAGCAGGGTGTCAGGTTAGGTAGTCCGTCAGGCAAAAATCACGGCCTTCAGGACTGGACAGGAACGGGTGTGTGCTGGGGGACAGAATGGGGCCTGTTGGAGGACGTATTTGTGTGCAGTAAACTCCGTTTTCTGCCAGATGCGTGCACACGAGCATCCTCCTTCAGTTCCCAAAACATTTAAAAATTAGTGTGCGATAAAGTCCTAAGACACAGCGTCTCGTTGTTCTGTGATTTTTATTAGCTAAGTATAAAACCACTCTATCACATTATGGTCAAATGACACATAATGTTAACAGTTTTGAAAGGAACATGTCTGAATGTTTATTGTTGAAAGGATCATGTCTAGATGGCTAGATGCTACATTTTCTCTCTCTATAGTCTTAGATTTAGCAGTCTTGCTGAAAGAACTTTCCTATGCTAGCTGGTGGTCAGAAAATATAATGCTTTCAAGGAGTAGTGCAGCCTGGTCTAGATCCCTAGGACTTGCCAGTGTTCTCTCTTTTTCCCTTCAATGAATGTCAGAGAGCTGGCCTGCAAAGTAGAGACAAAAGTGATACTGATCACCTCACATTCCACAGCATCTGAAAATGAACTATTCTTTGCTTTGCTGGCATCAAAGCAAGCCAAGGAAACACTTTTAAAATATCTGATAGTAATATGCTAAAATCTGCTTAGTTTGGAGTAGGGATTTGCAATATATCAAATACACTACACACAATAGCAAGTACATTTCTATACTGCTTATCAGTAAACCAGCATTCCCTAAGTGGTTTACAATGTTTAAGCCAATTGCCCCCAACAAGCTGGCTATTCATTTTACCGACCAACAAAAGGATGAAGGCTGAGTAGACCTTGGAACCCTCCAGGATCGAACTTACAAAGTTCAGGTTGTAGGACTGGCATTTAACCACTGCCCCACCAGGGCTCTTTTTTAAAGACAATGTTATTCTATTCTCTGCTATCCTTTTATGCTGTAATTAAATTTTAAATATTTTATTTTTATATTATTGTCCAGATATCAGTTAAAAAGGATAAAGGTATCCCCCATTGACAAGGTTGTCAAGCTGTGTCCGACCATAGCGGGCGGTGCTCATTTCCGTTACGAAGCCAAAGAGCCAGCATTGTCACTGGGTTGTATATACAGTATGACCGCATCATATGTGGGCACACCATACGCAGCTTTCACCTTATGCTGAAAGCCACATGCAGGAAGAGGGAATGGCATGCACCCCGTGATGCGTGCACCGCACTGCACAACACATCATGCACAAGCCCCATTGTTTTTAATGGGGCTCGAGTATATGTGGTATTTCCCTAAGGGGTGTGTGTGTGTGCCCAGAACGGATCCTTCGTGTAAGAGAAGTGCACACTGTAAATGTAGAAAAAGTACCTTTAGTTCTCTTCCCTAATTTGTAATTTATATTCAGTTAAAATATGGCTATTGAATAGGACATCAAATCTTTTAGTTTTTTTCTGGTTCAACATACTTAGCTCAAAACCAAAAGGCTTTAATGAACAGCCTTATTCAAGTGGAAAAATCATGGTTCAGAACTGCATGAGGAACCTACATGATTATAGAAGTTTTAATGTTATTGTTTTATTCAGTTTGATGCCCACTTTCATCACAATCTGGGACTCAAAAATGTTCATTTTGAACATGTAAAGTGCAATGAAGACATTGATAGAGTGGCATCCCTACGCTTTCCCCTTGGATGTTTCTTCTGTCCTATAGAGCCCCTGAATTAAGCTAGAATTTTGTTGTTGTCTAGAATTACATTTCTTTTAAAGTCTCTTCAAGAAGCTTAACACCAGCTGCCTCTTGCTTTAATCCTAGTGCAGGCCCTCTCATGCAATTGCCAAGGCCCTTGATATTTTAAGAAGGGAATGTTAAAGTGGTTACATACATTTAAAAACATAATATTTTTTAAATAGAATCTTTAGTAACACATGATAATTCTGGCATTTTTATCAGCCAACTTATTGATTATGCTTTGAGTGAAACAACTCCTTCCTGATTCCCACTCACCAACCACTTGAGAACAAAATATCCTGATTTTGCTCCCATGCCCCTAAAGTGAATCATATGCTATTTGTCCCTTTAAGTTCCAACTTCTCTTCATACATAAGGAGGAGGGAATGTGAATTCCACACTTCTCATTCAGTATAAAGGAAATATGAAGCACAAACCTTAAGCTGATATGTTCCTCTATTTGGATGCAAAGTTCTAAATTGATCGATCTAATTAATCAGTGGTATTTACACAAATGTGTATTTTTCATCCAGCAATTTAGTGGGTCTACTCTAGTTGGAATTTAGGCCCAAGTGTATCAAAAATTTATATTGGATATAAGATACTAACTCTTCATACATCTAGTATATTTATCTTCTGGCACATTCTTCTTCTTCAGACTTTGCTGGTGCTCTGCTTCTTTTGGGGGGCAATTACAGTACATACATCCAGATTGACTTGTACTTTCTAAGACGTGCTATCATATTGAAGTATTTGTATTATAGTACAAATGTGTTTAGTATTAAACATTTTACTTTCTAGAATACTTCAGAAAATACTTCCTGTTGGCAATGTGTGTGTGTGTGTGTGTGTATTGCCAACAGGAAGTGTGTATGTGTGTGTATTAAAGGTATTTTGTTCTCTGTAGTTTGCTTTGTCTAGTAAGCTGCAGTCTATTTGTTTGAGACTTTGTGGAAGAGGTTGAGGAGATTATCACACTAGCCCCTCTGTCACTGTAGTCACGCAAGCAAAAATAAAATGGAAACATGTTAGAGCAGCCACCATTGCACTTCTTTCATTCATGGAACTGGGACTGCTGCCCCCATCGTGCTCCCTTCCTGAACTCTACCTTAACCCCATCATCCCTCCCTTGTACCTTACCCAGCATGCCTTTAGGATTTTTTATTTTTCAATAGTTCCCGTGCAGTTCATTCAACCAGCATGGCCAAAGCTGCTTCCTTCCAAAGAATATCATAGTTTAAAAGCCATGAGTGGGAATCTCTTTAAAGGGGATGGATTATTTTGGAGATTTGGACATAACCTCAGGTCAGTGATGAAATACACTGTATGCGGTAGGCTCAGATACAGTCCCTGGAATTTACAATGAGAAGATCTTGCACAGCAGGAAACTGATGGATTCCTGTTTCTTGAGAGCTTCCTTGTGTCATACTTCTGTATAAATTAACACCATCTGTTCATATAGCAGCATTAACATTCTCTCTGTTACTCGGCAGGTTAAGAACAGGAAGCCAAAATGGATCTTTTTGACCCTCAAATGCTAGGTGTCATGGTTTTTGGAGGATTTATGTTGGTCTCAGCCATTGGCATATTCTTGGTGTCCACTTTTTCTATGAAAGAAACATCTTATGAAGAAGCTTTGGCAAAGCAACGCAAAGAGCTAGAGAAAGTCAGTCAACAGAAAGTGGAGAAGAAAAAGAAAGAGAAGCCTACTGAGAGAAAATTAAAGGCTAAAAAAAGGGAAGAGAAACCTAATGGAAGAATACCTGAGCCAGACTTGGATCTGGATGTTTCTAACAGTAATAAAGATGCAAGCCCTGAACCAGTTTTGGTCATTGAACCAACAGACTTCCAGTCATCTACTGTGCTTCTTTCAGCTCCTTCCCCGGAGAAGGAGAAGCTAGCCCCATCTCCTAAAGACAAGAAGAAGAAGGAGAAGAAGGTGGGGAAAGATGAGCTGGCTTCTAGCCATGTAATTTCTTCCTTGCCAACTACTGCCTCAGAAGCCCCTATTCCTGATATAGCTCCCAAAGAGGTGGCTTCAGGTGCTCCTCCACCAGTTGGCACACTACCAAATGCTCCCTTAACTAGCTCAGTGGCTCTTAAAAAAAAGGAAGTTCTTGAAATGCAAGAGGAACGAAAGCATGATGCAGCTTCTAAGAAAAAAGTGATTGCTAAAAAGAAGAAAGAATCAAGTAAGTCAGCTGTTCAAAATGTTGTGTTAAACTTATTATAGTACATACATAGTGATTTAATTTATACCATTTAGATCACCATCTCTGCTTTCTGCTATCTTTTTCTAGCCATCCAAAGAATAATACAATTTAAAATCATTTCCGGATGTTCACATTTATAGTATTTGGCATCCGGAGTAGTGACAGGTATAGTAGACTGAATAGATAATGATGGTTTCTGAAGGGCCCTCTCTGTATCCTGCTTCTGACAGTACACAGCAAACTTAAGGGAGATGGATATCAGGGACGTAGCCAAGGGGGGGGTCCTTGGGGTCCGGACCTCCCCTTCCATTAGAAAAATGAATGGTGCGTGCTGCTGCGCCACCGCACCCAAGCCCCATTATAATGGTGGCACTTAGTCTGGAACACACACCCCTTCCTAAAATCCTGGCTACGTCCCTGTGGCTATAGAAATTATGATGGAACAGGAATCCATACATTTTGGCTGATATTGACAATTGGCTAAAATTTGTGGTCACCAGAACTCCTCCCCAGCTAAATTTTAGCAATGCCAGAAGTGAAGCATGAGGCCATGGTGCCGTTCAGACCCTAAGACCTCTGGAGGTAGCCATTTAAAGTTTTATAGGTCATTGTCAGTAGTGTGAATTATGTCTGGAAAGTAATATATGTATGTTGTATAGAGTCTGAAAATGATCTCCTTGTCTGTGGGTCCACATATACAAGGAAAACTTCATATGTGATGAATTCTCCCATACCTCAATGAGAAATCTAGGAAGATAGATTTTCTGAGATTTCTCCTCTTCAAGGACTTTCCCCGTTGATTTCACTGGGACACGCTGAAGCATGTATTGAATTTTCCCACTGAGACCAATGCATTTCAAAACTGCTTCAGTTTGGCTACATTATGCAAATGAACTACATGTCTATAAGAACTGAGGCAGGCAGACATACTATACAGCAGCATCTACTGTTGGACTTCTCTGATTTGTAGTATATCAGTAGATATTTCCTACTCTGAGTGAAACAATTGTGTAAACAAAAGAATCTTCAACTCACCCAAATTAGGCTGCTAACACCAACAAAGCTTAGATAAAATAAAGAATAATTTTGTTTGTAACACTATTTATATGTGGGCACTACTTTTGACACTGTAAAAGGTGATTATAATGTTGATCATGTGCAACTTTGTTTTTCAGTTCTGTCCTCTGTATTAGGAAAATTGTCATGGGTAAAGCAGACTTACATTAAGAAACATTACATGTTATATTCCAGGCTTCACCAGCTTGGTGCCTTCTGCAGGTTTTGGACTATAATTGCCCTAATTCCTGACAATTGGCCATAGCAATGATATTCAAAAAATTGGGGTGGCACCCGGTTAGGCAGGCAGCTTTACAATATGCCCTTCTAGAATACATCTTGGGAACTGTATCTTTTCAGGACCCACATGTTGAGCATACATGGCTTGGCTCTGACATGCTGCCTTTCTATGTGCAAAAACATTTTAGTGATGAGGAGGGTTTCCAACTTCTTCAACTTATTCTTTGCCTTTCAAAAATAAGTTATGGTGTTTAAACATTTTGTTTGAATCAGGATCACTTCTTCTGAGATGCTTTATGTTCAGATTCCAATAATCTATGCAGACTACATGAATCTTATTTCAGAGATAACATTCATTAACTTCTTCAAAACAGTTCCAGTGAATATTTGGCTCATGCTTATATTTCTCTCTGGATGTACACATGCAGAATGAGCTATAACATTTCACCTTGCAAGTAGAAAATTGTATTTTTAATTTTCATGTCCATATTAACACAACATGGAGTGAGCTGTACTAGAACACAGGAAATTGAAATGTTGAACTTCACATCAGTGCCTTGAAAATATGATACCACTTCTACAGTTTTGCCCCTTTTATGCTACAAACTGCTTTTACAAATAATGTTTGCAAGGAAGGACAAGGAGAAAACAGTCCTGATGATTTTTTTTCTAACTGTTTATGGCTTTGATCATTGATTATAGTTGATAGACTTTGTTGTAGCAGTTTCATTCTTACCTGGACACATGACTTCAGAAGCTGTTTCTGGGTGAGTGCTCTTTGGCATTTAAGCTCTGTGGTTCTTTAGAGTGACTGTCTACATTAAATTACTGAATGAGTTTATCTAAATATGCTCTTCTTCATTAATAATTGTCACCCTCTTTTTGGACAAAGGTAGCATTGCCATGATTGTAAATGCCCTTGAAACCCATCTTAAAATCCAGGCAACTGTAAAAGGGGATGGAGTTTTATGACACTGGTAAGCAGGTTGCTGAAGGATGATTCATCCAGCCCCTCTCCCACCAGCAAGCAATGTTGAGACGGGATCCCAGAGGGGTCCCTGCTTCTGTTTGGCACTCACTGGTGAGAGAAGGCTGGATGTGTCATCCTTCAGCATCTTGCTTGCCAGTACTGCAGAATTCTGTCCCTTGGTGCAGTTGGTTGAATTTTAAAATGGATTATGGGAGTCAGATCAGGAGATAGCCACGGTATCATGGCTACTTATCTGCTGCAGAATCTTGACCTATCCCCAAAAATCTTTAAGACATGGCAAAAAGATTGAGAAAAAATTAGGCAGGAGGCTGTTGACATTTTTAGCTGCATCAACACTGTAGAAATAATCCAGTTTGATACAATTTTAACTGCCATGGTTCAGTCTGAGAATTGTGGTTTGTTGGGGCACCAGAGCTCTCTGACAGAAAAGGCAAAATATCTCACAACACTACAGTTCGCAAAATTCCATAGCTTTAAGCCATAGCAGTTAAAACAGCATCAAACTGGATCATTTCTATTGTGCAGATTAGCCACAGACTTCCCAAATTGATCCAGTAAATTGTAGAGTAGATAAAGATAGCTTGACAATTTCATTGGCTTTTCAGCACTCCTTTGGCACAGCATGCCTCAAAATTTATCATCAAACTCTATGATTCTATGATTTCAGGACCTTTTTTTTTTTAAAGTATCATTTTGGACTGTGGCTTTAAAATTTGCAGCTTACTTCTATTCCCCCTTCTCTTTGTAGCTACCACAGATACTGAAGGCATACTTTCTCTGCCATACAAGACCTTAATTTCCATAATCAGCAGCATGGTTTTTGGTGAAGGTGAGGTCCAGCAGCTGATTGAAATCCTGACTGAGAAAGCAGGAGGTGCTCAGGATCCATGGCTTATGGTAAGGACACCTTTTGATATTCAAAGCTCTGTTGTGAATATTTACTGTATATGCTCATGTATAGGTCTAGAAATTTTAGTCAAAAAATTGACCCCCAAGACCTTGGTTGACTTATTCATGGGTGAATGTAAATACTGTAATTTAACTCTTATTTAAAAAAGGAAACCATCCCCTGGTGTCCTGGAAACACTGACACCCCTCCCTCTACTCTCTCAACCACCCAACCTTTAGAGTAAGTCCAAAACAGTTATGCCTGCCAGAATATTGTAATTTCTTTCACATCATTTTCCTTTGCTTCATTATTTAGAATCATAGAATCGTACAGTGAGAAGAGACCACAAGGGCCATTCAGTCCATGCCCCTAAGTTTGACCCTCGACTTATCCACAAGTCATGTCAAAATACATAATTTTGGCCCCAAAACCTGCTCTCGACTTATACATAATGTTGACTTATAGTTGAGTATATGCGGTAATTTCTTCTCTACATAAGTATATCACAGTTGAATACAAAGTAGTGTAAATGGCTTATCTAGGGAGAGGTTGTCCTAGCATGAAGTAAGTTGATGAATCTGCATTGGACAGGGTTCTTTTAGAAAAGGTAGAGTAGTGCCCAACCTGTCACTGGGGTGGCCAACCTGCATCCTTGTCGTCTAGTTAAGATGAGAGCTCAAATGAGTGAATCTCCCTCCATGTAAATATTTTATTTAAT
>NC_056525.1:132499088-132594493 GCF_019175285.1 Sceloporus undulatus | reverse complement strand
TGCTCCGCGCGGGAGCCGCAGCAGCCAAACCGTGCGGCTCCCGCGCGGAGCAAAAAAGAAGCTCCATTTCGGAGCTTCTTTTTGCGGCGCCTCTATGATGTCGCGAGGCGCCGCTGGCGCATTTGCGACGTCATAGGCGCCGCGACACGTCTGGACGCTATGCGTCCAGTACGTAAAGATGGCGGCGCCCATGTGGAAGGGGCACCGCCATCTTGTACGTATTGTATACGTACTAGGGTTAGGGGGGTGCGGAAGCACCGCCCCTTCCTAACCCTAGTACGTATACAATACGTACTATATGGCGGTTTGTATCCCGCCAATAGACCAGCATGAAATGAGAAATGAAACTGTGTGGGTGTAGGTCACTATGTCTATATTGCCCTGTGATATCAAAAAGCCCTTTGTGACATAATCTGAGAAAAATCTTGGATTAGGAGATTAAATTCTATTATTTATTTCAAAATAAAGTATTTACTGTGCCAAGAGCCTTTGTGATCTAGTCCACTCCATTAGATGTTGGTATGTTAATCACACTTAGTATCCCTCTGTGTATATATAAATCAGACACAGTGATGTTACAGTGAAATTAAATAGTTATGAAATGCATGAGACTGAATTTCAGTGTAAAGTTTAAGAAGAAATGTACTAGCAGATGAATTACCACCTCACTGTTGACTCAATATCCTAACCTGAAGTGGGAGAGAAAGCCCACTACTCGAAAAAGCAGCACATGAAGGAGCAGTGATCACAAATTCCAGTTTCCATGCAAAATTGCTCTTCCCCTCAATCATGGACCATTCTGGCCAGTGCCAGCAAATCTGGGAGTGATGTAGCAATGCTGTGATGATTCCCCTACATTGCTCCAATTTGAGGCAAATTTAGGAGGAGAAGCCAATCCACTCAGTATGATAAAGAGAAGTTCCCATTACATCCTCCCAGCCTTAATGCCACCCTAAACCCCACACAACCTGCCAGGCATATTTAAACCATGGGGCTGAACAGATTGCCCCTAAAGGATGGTGGGAGGCCACCCCTTTCCTGGTCGGATCGGGGCCGCAGCAACCTCATGCCGCAGCCTCGATCCAGCCTCTGGAGGGCGCAAAAAGAAGCCACAAATAGCAGCTCCTTTTTGCACCCTCCAAGGGGTGCCATAGCTGCAGAGTTGCGGCTCTGTGGCGCCCCCTCAGCGCTGCATCATTGGGACGCAGTGCCGGGGGTGCATCATGATGGCATGCACCATCTGGAATGGCGCGCACCATCATGGCGCCAGGGAGGTGGAGTTAGGGCAAGTTTTGTCAGGACACAGAGCTCTGACTCCACCCACAAGTTGGCATAAATTGCCGGTCTGTACAGGCCCTGCAACAGCTTCTGCTATTTGAGACAGTGTGGAAGACACCCGGAACAAAGAGCTCACAGTTAGCTTGTAGCATGATTCAGTCCAGCTTATTGCTGGGGCTTAATTCTGGGACTTGTTCTGCTTATTCATGAGTAATAATGAAGGGGAATGTTTTGTAGAATTGATCACCTTTCAGCCTTGTTTAAATATTTGAAGGGATGTCACACTGAGGATGGAGCAAGCTTGTTTTATGCTGCTCCAGAGAATAGGATACAGAGCAATGGGTGCAAGCTACAGGAAAAGAGATTCCACAGGGCTCGACATAGACTCATAGAATCACTTTGGCTTTCTTGTACGAAACTTTGTTGTTCTGATCCAAAAGGATATCATTCTCATCTTCTGCTTGGTTTGGCAATTTGTAATAAATTCCCAGAATGTATTCCTGTTATTTCTCCATTCTCTTACTTTTGTACTCTCAACTATCTTGTGTGCTTGAATTTGTGGATTTCTTCAAAGGTGTTTCATTTTGCTGCTGCTGCTTTTTTATTGACTCTATTTCTTTTGAATGGGTTATATTTTTCAGTCAAATCAATGGACTTATCTCACCAATATAAGTGGCTTTTGGGCACATAATGACAAGGAGCAAATATATATTTAATCATTCTGTGCATGCATGTGGGGAGCATGGTGTCCTAAAGCCAGTCACAGTGGCCAAGCAGAACTGTCTGTAAGAGAGAATTTAATTGAGCACAAAACAGTAGCCAGTAAGCTTGTCAGTGAACACCTTAGTTGTCTCAGACATGCAGTCACAGACGTCTGAAACATTTCATTCAGCACCAAGATCTTAATTTTATTTCTGATTGTTCTAATAGGCAACACAGAAAAGTGACCCTGTTGCTGTACTGAAACGACAGCTGGAGGAAAAAGAGAAGCTTCTTGCTATGGAGCAAGAAAATGCAACTGCTGCAAAAGCTAAACTGAGAGAACTTACAAAGGTAAGTCTGTAAAGCTTTTAGGCCTCTGAAGTGGAACTTGGCATTCCCAGAAAGCATTTGCTTCCATTCCTCCTCATAAGATCCTATAGCAACACGGACACTCTCTCATTCTGTCCTTAAACATGAGAGAGTTGTTTTGTTTGCTCTAATCTGTATAGTGTCAGGGCTAGCATCCCCAGTGGTCTAATTTAGGGGTCATATCCATTTTGAATACAGCTTTTCTGGTCACACGTGAGTGCCTATGTCTGCTTGGGTCAAAAATTGGCTTAATTTTTCGTCTCCTTTTGAAAAGCTCTATGCTGATACCATATTTTTACAAGCCTGTAATAAATATTACACCTCAAAGTGTTGAAAATTATACTGAGAATTTTGCCATGCAGGGATATCAGTGTCTTTTCTGCCATAGTGTTATGATCCCAAACCGCTGGGTTCAATCAGATTTCTATGTTTTTAATTGTACAGTATTGTTCTTTGAATGGTGTGAGCCACTCTGGGTCCCAGTTCTGGGGAAAGAGTGGGATGCAAATAATTATCATCATCATCAGATGAGAAATTGCTTGGCTCAATCAGAATGTTGTCTGCCCTGCCAAATGGAGGTAGGCACAGGGAAATCAAAGCTGGCAAGCTGGTTATGCTTGCAACTCCAAGTGCCTGAAGGTGAGGATAAAAGTGAAGGCTAACCTGGCAACATCTGTCCGTCTGTCCCATAAAAGAAGTGGCTAAGGGGTATGTGTGTGTGTGTTCATGCATGCATTATACTACATGTCAAGCTAGTAAAATATGGCAATATGGTTCAGATGCCAGTAAGTAGGTGATAGCCTTCAACTATTCATGATTTAATAACATTGCTTTACATGTGTGTTTCAGATCACCCAAACAATATTGAATAACTACTGTTTCAGGACAGTGTATTAAGATGGGCAGTGGGTCCCTACCACTTTTTGTACCTCTCCCCCCCCCCCCCATTTCAAAAAAGGAGAGCTGTCCTTCCTAGAAGTATCCAGTAGCAACAGCTCGCCTTTAAAACACTTTGCAGCACCCTCCCCTGCACAGCCCTGTGTCTTTAGGGGAGGGGGCAAAAGTGGTTTTGCAAAGCCAGAAGTACACATCCAGACACTGCCAGTTTCATTCAGAGGAGCAATGCAGCCCATGATTAGAACAAGACATGGTTTGGCCCCTGGACTCCCAGAACTCTGTTGTATAATCTGAGTCTACACATTATATCTTCTTAATTATGAATGCCTTCTCTTAAAGGAACTAGCAGCTGAGAAGGCAAAGACAGTCATGCTTGAGAATAAATGCAAAGAGCAACTGCAGACACATGAGCAAGAAATGTCTGCTGTCCAAGCCCGTATGCAGGCCAGCTATCAGGACCATACAACCGAAACCCAACACTTGCAAGGAAAGGTAGGAGAAGTGGCTTAGCTTTATTTTGTACTCATGACTTATCTTTGCATTGTCAGGGTATACATCACTTAATTCAAGTTGAGCTTTATTTGCTAAAAACATTGGTAATGACAGGATTACGAAGAGCACATGATACTTCTGGTGCCTGAGTACTTTGTTACATATTATTATAATAGATAATAGTTTGGTTTATTTAGAAAAAATAGGTTTTAAAAGTTTAAATAATAAAAACATACATATAACACACAAACTTAAAACATATTCATACACATCCATAAAGAAAATAAATATATTGTGCTATGGTGGGTACCTAGAGGTTTGAGATAGTCTCTACAAATTCTGGTGAAGGTCCCTTAAAGAAGCAGCACAAACTTTTTTTTCCTTGCTGGATAGTCAAAGGGGTTGGGAGCACATCACCATTCGGCTTAACTGTATCATCTTATTTTTATCCCTACTGAAATTATAATCTCTGCTAAAATGTCATGCCACTGCTCAGTTTCCTAACCTTTTAAATTTTCAAAGAAGTCTCCATGTTAGTCTCTTGCAGAATAAAAAGGAGGAAGGTGGATGCAAAAAAAAAATTCTAACACAGCCCTCTCACAAGCTCTGGGAGGCAGGAGTTTATTGGCCCACAGACAGCCTTCAAATTTTAAACAAATACTCACTTACAACAGGATACACAACGTGGATGGTAATACAGGGACAAGACACTGCCACAAACCCAGATTCCAAATCTGTCCCCATATGTACTCTGGGAGCAATGTTACAGGGGCCAGTAACATCACTCACAACATCAGAGGTGCATTTACTTGCTCTTTCTCCAATGTGAGATTAGCCATCCTATGCTAGCAATGCCCCTTTGCATTCTACAGTGGACAAACAGTCTCTACGCAAGAGGATAAATGGACACAAATCTGGTATTAGCAATGGCAATACAGTATATATTGCGGGGCGGGGAAACAGTTTCAGAACATTTCAACCGTCCTGGACACACACAATAGTGATTTGCAAGTTGTGAACAAAGAAATTACAGAGGAAGACTAGAAAGTGACACTGCTGAATTGAATTATATTCACAAGTTCCAATCCATTAGCAGAAGTATGAATAAGATCAGTGGCTATATGATACACTAAATATATTAATGCAAGAATCCTCACTACCACACACATAATAAAAGAAATTGTCTCTGAGAGAGTTTTGAACCCTAGGAAGCTGACATTTGGTAAGCAGATTTATTGCCTTCCTACATCATCACTAACTGACCACTGTAAAGATCTGAAAGACCTGTATCACCATTTGAAAATGTAGGCTAAGGGTCATGTTTTGCATCTTTCTGGATCCTGTTGCATTCCATCCCATCCCCACTCCAACAACTGTGTAAATATGCTTTATTCAGAGAAGAGGTGATGAGCACATATAAGAAGCAAAAGCAAAACAGGAGGCGAGCTCCATGTGCTGATAAATGATCACTTGTTTTATTTCTTATTATTAAAAAAAAAGCTCAATACATTTCGGCTTCTATCAAAGTTGGTCTTCTTCAGAGACTACACTAACAATACAAATATAATTCCATTAAATATATTATCAAAGACAACACAAAGTTGATTATATTCTTTTAAAAAACATATAAATTACATTTGATCTGCATATTAAAGTGCATATACATACCTTAACAGAGACATTTCTGGAGTTGTACAAGGCACTCTCCAAATGACGAGCATTAGGAAAAGAGCAAAAATCATTCTTCGTTATTTCTATACAAACTTGGGTAGTCAGGAGAGAAAAAGAACCAATTATTTCTCAGAAATTGGTCACAAGGATATCTGATACAATTACCTTGAATATTTCCTCAGTTTGCTTCTCGTGTCTTTCACCCCCCCCCCCCCCCCCACCTTTATATTAGAGATTGTAAGTTCAAATCTTCATTTAAACCTGTCGGCACTACTGCACTTTTGATAAAGAATGTCCATTTATATATTTTAAAACGAATATCCATTTATTTCTATTCTTTGTGTCCTGTTCCTTTCATCAGTCGATCAATAATTTTTCAGTCCATAGGAGGGTTTCTCCCATATTTGTTCAATTCGATAAGGAAGTCCAAGTAAACAGTGTCTGTCAGATCACTTTGTCCACATGTTTATTTAAACTTTCAGAGCACTTTAAAAGAGACAGGAATTATCTTTGCAAAGACTATCCTTGTATATGTTTGACAGTTTTATATTCTATAAAGTTTCCCATTGATTTACGTGGAACAGACATTAAGCTAATTAACCTAAAATTACTGTATTTTTGTTGTATGATCAGCAGTTTCACTTTCAGTTACATGAATACGTTCATAGTAATACCATCTCTATCTAGTGATTTGTTTAATATTGTTTGTTAATAATGTCTAGTGATGCCTTTCTTCTCACCACTATTGGCCTTAGCTCTTCATTCTCCCCTCTGGAAACATTACATCTAGCACCAGTATGTGCTTGATAAATTTGGAAGCCTTCTTGTTATTATTCTTCATTTCAGTTCATTCTGTGCATTTTGCTCAAGGCTATGATAGTATGCCCTGAAGGCTTAAATATTTCTGAAGTATGATGTTATTACTGCAGTTCTGTGGAGGCTCCTAGATTGAAACTATTCCCCTTTTAATGTGCGACGTGACAAACCATCCTGAATAAATATTTCCCTGTTCTTTCTGCAGTGTTTGTATCAAAAGATAATCATATCCCACTGGTTTTCTGCATTTCATTAGTTTCCATTCTGCCCACTGCTTCTGTGTTGTCCTTTAAAACCAAGTTCAGCTTTCCCATCTTGGCTCAGGGGCTCCTAGTAGTAACATGTAAAACATATGTGTGGTGTCACTCTCCAGATGGCAAGAGCATTTTCCTTTGTGGGCCAGCCCTTTGGAGTGGTTTTCACATTTTGTTCCTTTTGTCTTGTATGCATCCTGTGGGTGATCACTCACATCTCCTAGGGATGAATTAATCTAGAAGCCATTGGTTTTTCTTTCAAGTATCCATTTAAATGTTGTTCTTTCGCCTTTCTGATGTATGTTTTTCTTTGTACCTAGAGAATCCTTAAGTACATGGATTCCATTGCCTTATTTATGGGAGGTTATATTTCATTTTCTCACTCATAGTATACTAATTTTGCTTGGATGGTTTCTACTGGAAGAAGCAGGTCCCACATTAAATTACTGGGACCTCTAATTTGAATTATGTTAGGAAGCAAGTTTGGAGATGGTTCTGACATGAGGGGAGAGCCCTGCCCATCTGAGTAGATATTAGTGGGCTAGACAGACTTTTTTGGCTATAGTGCTGTTTCTTAAAAATGTGTTTTCTGGATAGTCCCTGATGTAGTCTCCTAAAGAATAATTTCTGACAACTAGGGACACATAAATATAGTTTTGTTAATAAACTACGGGTGTTTATAGCTGCCTTCTCACAAACGTGACTTGGTCTAATACATTTGGCTTAAAACTGTTTAGTCTGCGTTCTCATCATCTCAATGGGCTGACAGAGTCAAAATAGACATCGTTATACCTGGAAAAAACCATATGTTTTCTACATAAAGTTCTGAGCAATTATGGAAGGATAAAATAACAGCTAGGAGCTATTCTGATGTTATTCTTTACTGATTGATTTTTAGATTCGGACGCTACAAGAACAGCTGGAGAATGGGCCTAACACTCAGCTTGCTCGCTTGCAGCAAGAAAATTCCATTCTCAGAGATGCTTTAAATCAAGCCACGAGCCAGACTGAGAGCAAGTAAGAGAAAACATTTTAGTTAATGTAGATTCATGAGATTGTACCGTAGATAGGAAAATTCTGTACCTGCTACAGACCCCTATGGTAAAGTTGAAACTGATGGAGCAAACTGCTGGCTTAATAAAGAGTACAAATGAAAGAACAGAAAAACTTTCATTGGAATACTGTGTCCAGTCCTGGGTACCACAGTTTGAGAAGGACGCTGCCAAGCTGGAATGTGTCAAGAGAAAGTTGACCACAATGGTAAACAGTCTAGAAACTAAGATCTGTGAGGAATGGCAGAGAGAGCTGGTATATTTAGCCTGGAGAAGACAAGACTTGAGAGGTAATGAGATTGCTGAAATATCTGAAGGACGGTCATGAGGAAAATGAAATTGCTTGTTTTCTTCTGTCCTATAGGATAAGATTTGAATAAATTCAATGATATTCAAATTATAAAAAAAATAGATTTTTACTAAACATTAGGAAGGATGTGCTGGCAGTAGAAACTGTCTGACAGTTGAACAGACAAGCCTGGAAAATAGTGGACATTTCTTTGTAGGAGCTTTTTTAAACAACAGTTGGATGGCACCCTCTCGGGGATGCTTAGGCTGTGGATTCCTGCACTGGCACAGGGTTGAAGTATGTGGCCCTTGGGGATCTCTTCCTGTGCTAGGATTCTATGACCATCTGGAAGGATGCCTTCTTGTAAAGCAAGCACCTTTATTGTTTTGCCATGCAACTCCTCTCCTTTATCTAACCTTGAAATCTTGGGCCTGCGTCTAGTTACTGTATATCAACATTTTCAGTTAGTGCATATGTGTTAACCAATAAAGATTTTATTATACAGGTATTTATGCAAAATGGATTATGCAGTTGATTGTAGGTGCACAACATCTGATAGTACCATCTCAACATCCATTTGTCCAAAGATGTCAAAACAGTGATACCTTTATTGGGCCCACCAAAATACATGTTGCAAGCTTTTGAAGCTCCACTGGCAAAGATGTTCACAATCACACAGGATCAAGGAGAAAAATGATGCTTCTCTTGAGATCCAAGTTGCCTCCATCCTTTCAGACGCTACATGCGCCTTTGTTAGGCAGAGAGCTTGTAGCTTCACAAAGGATAGAGGCAACAAATCTCAAGAGGAGCATTTCTTTTTTCTTGCAAATGTAACTTAATTTTTTTATATCCTTGAGTTTCACATGGCCAGAAGGAGGAGGGGCCTGCCTGCCTGAATGTCCCTCCAACATCACCTGAACTGAGAAAAGCCACATCTTGACAAAATGCAGACTTGTGACTAATATTGTCATCATTTTTTCTCCTGTATGGTTTTGAACATCTTTGCCTGATGAAGAAGCCAGTGAAGCTTTGAAAGCTTGCAACATGTATTTTGGCTGGTCCAATAAAGGTATCACGGTTTTGCGAATTTTGGATGTTATTGTACTTTGCTACATGGCGAGCATGGCTCTCCTTGTATATGTTATAAGAAAGGGTGTAATTATTCCCTTGTTGCCACTCACTGTCACTCATAATACATTATAGCTAGCATTCCTACTTCTGATGCATTACTTATAAGCTTTGGGTGGCCTATCAGTGAAACAATTGAAGGGGCCTAGAAGATAAAATAATAAGGGGCAAGGAAACAAAATGCCCAAATATTAAATCAGTTGTTGTACAGGGATACACATCTTTTGTTTCTGTTTAATCAGAAAGGTATTGAATCAAGCTTGATGTAACTTTATTTCTTGTGCTTTTATTATTCAGGCAGAATGCCGAACTAGCTAAACTTCGTCAGGAGTGTAGCAGACTAGGCAAAGAACTGACTGAAAAGTTAGAGATTTTGCAACAGGTAGAAGAACAGAACAAGGTCCTAGAAAGGAAAGCTATTTCCTTTGAAGAGCAAATCTGTCAGCTCCAGGTAAGTGGTGTACTGTTTTATATGGGTTAACCAAAAATCTGTATTTATTACAATAATTCACTTGAGGAAATTGCAAAGAGAAGACCTCCAGACATTAAAAGGAGTAGGTCTGGGATGGAAATCATGTGGTCGTCTAAATGTAGTTGGAGTATACTCCCATGAGTTCTTGTCAGCATTGACAATGATGTTGAATGCTGGAACTTGGAGTTCAACAACATCTGTAGGGCCATTTTAATCTCACACTTAATTTCAGTCTACCCCTACGTCTTGGATCTGCAATCCTGAACTTGATCCTAACCAGTAGGGAGAAGTTGGTCACTGGAATCAAAGTTGTTGGTACTTCAGGATGCAGTGACCATATTGTGCTAGAATTCCCAACTGTGGGCCAGGGTAGAGAAGCCTATAGTTAAACACGGAGCTTGGAAAGCTGACTTTGAGGAAAGCTGATTTTAACAAGCTGGGGGTGGGTAAAACCTGGGTAGAATCCCATGTCTAGAGATGCTGAAGGGAAAAAAAAACATCCAGCAAAGGTGGGAAATCTTGAAGAAGAAGTTGCAAGAAGCACAATCACAAACAACCTCATGGAAGAAGAAAAAGGGAGAACATCAGAAAAAGCCAGTGTAGCTACACAGCTAACTCAAGGAGGAAATGAACGTAAAACAGAGCATGTATAATGAATAAAATGAGGAATGAACCACCAAGGTAGAGTACAAATGTTTAGCCTAAGCTTGTATGAATATTTTAAGGAAAGTTAAAGCTCAGAATGAGCTGAGACTGGTAAGACAAGTGCAGAGCAACAAAAAGGAGTTTTTCAGATATATTCAAAGCAAGAGAATGACCAAGGAAACAGTGGGAACTGTTACTCAGTATGGATGGTAAAGTGCTAACAGATCACAATGAAAAAGCAAGCCTGCTCAATAACTGTTTTGCTTTACTCTTCTCCCAAAAAGAGCATTGCATGGTTCTATGCATCAGCAGATACCTTGGCAAGGGATCCAGATTGTAAATCAAAATTGAGATGGCAATATGTCAGGAATCACCTAGCTAAACTAAATGAGTTCATATCTACAGGGCCAGATGAACTGAAGGAACTTGCTGAACCACTTGTCATGTTTTTTTAGGAGTCTTGGAGAACCGATGAGGGTGCCAGAGGACTGGAGAAGGGCAAACGTTACCTGCCCTTCATAAAGGGCAAAAGGAATGACCCAGGAAACTACATGCTTGACCTCTATACCAGGAACAGATTATACATGAGTCTGTTTGCAAGTATCAGTGCAGTGCAGTGATAAATAGGAGGCAGCATGAGTCAAGAACAAATCTTGCCTAATCTTATTTCTATTTTTGATCAGGTCAGCAGTTTAGTACATGGTAGAACACTGTAGATGTTGTTTGTCTAGATTTCTGCAAAGTCTCCTATTATATTTTTATTAACAAATTGATTAAATGTGAAATAGATGGTAACACTGTCAGACAGATCCATAATTGGTTGGAAAACCATGTTCAAAAAGTCATAATCAATGGCTGTACTTCGTACAGAAGGGAAGTCTCCACAGTGTTCTGTTCCAGGGCCAACACTCCTCAGTATGTTTATCAGTGAATTAGATGATGGGTTAGAGGGAATCCTGATCAAGTTTGCAAATGATAGAAAACTGGGAGTGATAGCAAACACATTGGAAGATAGAAACAGAATTCAAAAGGACCTTGATTGAGAGAGATGGTAGGGTCTCTTTCTTTATATGTCTTCAAAAAGAGTTTAGTCAGCTTTCTTTTGGGCATGTTCTAGCTGGATTTTCTACACTGAGCAGAGGGTTGGCCTCAATGGCCTGTGGAGGCCCTTCCAATTCTATGGTTCTGTGATTCCTCATCCTGATACAGATTTCCTTTGCATCTTGGGCAAAGTTACTTGAATCTTATTTACTCATCTTTGTTCCTATGTAGGGGTCATCAGTACGGATGTGCCAAATCCTCTCCAAGTGGAATGTTTTTAATGGGTTCAGTGCAGTTACTTGGTCACTTGTCATGAATAGTAATAATATTAATAAAAAAAATTATTTATGTTTCCCTGCCTCTCCCAGTGGATCGAAGCGGGCTTACAGACTAAGTAAAATCACAAAGTATGTGTCTAAAAATTCAATTAAAAACCACTAAAACAATAAAAAATCAACATCAGACAATAACAATAACATCACACTCAAGGCAGGGATCATACATAGACAAGAGCATATCATTCATATCCGGAGGGTATTCATATCGGGGGTATGCTCGACCAAAAAGCTCAGTTTTAACTGCTTTTCAAAATATTTCTAATGAGGCCGTCAAATGGATCTCTTCAGGAAGACTGTTCTAAAGTCTCGGAGCCATTGTTGAGAATGCTCTTTGGGAAGTAATAGCGTATTTGGAGGTTGCTATTTCCAATAAGTTCTTACCCGATGTTCTAAGAGTGCGGGGCGCATTGTATGGGGAGATGCGGTCCCGTAAGTAACTTGGACCCAAGCCATGTAGGGCTTTATAGGTAATAATCAACACCTTGTACTGTGCCTGGAAGCAGATAGGGAGCCAGTGAAGATCTTTTAGAATAGGTGTAATATGGTCGAACCTTGATGAACCAATCTGGCTGCCATATTTTGTACTAACTGAAGCATCCGAGCTTGGTACAAGGGCTAGCCCCATGTAAAGCACATTATAGAAATCTAGACGAGAGGTTACCAGAGCATGAAATGCTGAACCTCAACAGAAATCAATCTCCAGAAATTCAGAACAAAAAACGGTGACTGAAATATTCCCAGAATCAATCACGTACAATCCTTAATGAAATATGGCAGCACATGAGGTGGAACTTTCTTATTCTTGGTATTTATTTCATTTTGATAATAGCCCTCATAGTATTGGAAGAGACCAGAAAGGGCCATCCACTCCAACCTCCTTCTGCCTTGCAGGAATACAGTCAGTGCACTGCCAACAGATGGCCATCCAGCCTCTGTTTAAAAACCTCCACCACAGACTCCACCATACTCTGAGGCAATGAATTCCACTGTCAAACAGCTCCTACTGCCAGGAAGTTCTTCCTAATGTATAGGTGGAATCTCTTCCTGTAGTTTGAATACATTGCTCCATCTCTTAGACTCTTTGCTCCATTCTCAATATGATATTCCTCCTTTACTCCCAGAATTGGGATTCAAGATGGCTTGCAGAATCAAAACGAATCAAATATAGCTAAATTCATATTTAAACTATAATGTTAAAATAAGTTAAAATTCATTTTAAAATTTGAAAAGTAAAAGTAATACAATAAAATCCTGCCCACCCCCTTTTGAATCAGTTTGCAAAAGTATATCAGAATAAAAGAGTCTATGGGGGTGTTCCCACTTAATATTTGAAACGATTTAAAATACAACGTTTTTAATAAAACCGATTCAAAATAACCCTGGTGTTATCTCGCGTTCCGAAACGCGTTATTCTTCGTTCCCATCTGGTTATTTAAATCGAAGTTTTTACCTGCAAGCGTTCCTACTTGGCATGAAATCGGTGTTTAAATAAAGCGATTCTTCTCTTCCATACCTTATTTGGAGCTGTCAATCAATAGTACGTCAGAATGACGTAACGTTAACCCGGATTATTTGGAAGCGATTTAACTTTCGTCAGCGTTTCCATTTCATTGACCGTTTGTGAAATGATGTATTTTTGGCGGTTGTTTTTTTTTTAAATGAACCAATCAAGGCGCTTAAACGATCAAACGTCATAAGCGCTGTCAGCCTTATATACATTTTCCCTCCGAATTTAGTAGGAAACCCAAGCTCTTTCCAGAGGAACTATGGGATAGGTTTTGCATGACAGCATCCCCTCTTCATGTCTCCCAAGACAGCCAGGGAGAATCCCTTCAGAGAGCCCACAGATCAATGGGGGAGGCTTCTGGCAAAGCAGGGAGGGAGCACTCTTCCCAAAGATTCTCTTTCCAGGGTTGGAGGAGAAGGCAGATTCCGTTTGAGAAAGAGAGGGAGAAAGGCTCTATCCCCCCCCCCCATTGATCAGAGCCTTTCCCTGCCTGGGTGAGATCAGATGCCTCCTCGCGAGGAGCCTTCCCTTCCCTGCCTGGGCGAGATCAGAGCCCAAGCGGGCAGGGAATGCTTCTTTGAGAGGAGGCTTCCCTTCCTGCCTCTCCTCCGTTAGAAATGGGCTCTCCCCACACAGAGGGGAGGTTGCAATCCACTGGGAGAAGCCTTGTAGTCCTTTGCAGATGCAGGCGCTTGAGCAGCTGGGACTTCAGGCGCTTAAAGCGCTGAAGAGATTAAGCGCCTGTAAACCATTAAAATAAAAAATAAAAATAATCCTTATCTCTTATTGAAAGGCCACAGCGAACAAAGGGATGAGGGAAGCAAAAATGGCGACAGCCACGACGGATGGGGACAGAAAGGGCAACTCCCCCAAGGACAGCCCCCACCGCAGTCCGCTCCTCCCATCCATCCAACCCGATTCAAAGGCTGTCGTTCCTATTTAAATACTCCGGTTCCTAACTCGAATCAATGGAAAAACGTAGGTCGGACCCTAGTGTTTTTTTTAACACGTTTTAAATGAGAAAAATCGATTTAAATTTTTATCCCGCTCTACGATTCGATTTGTAGTGGGGACGATTGCGGGTTGCTCTAGAACCGTTCTAGGTTTAAATCGGATCCTAATATGAACGCCACTCCTTGGATTCGATTCAGAATGCGGGGTTTCCCCTAGTGGGAACATCCCCTTTGGGACCAGTCACAGGTTTTTTGCATGGAGAGATTTGCATCTGTGAATTGATTCAAAATCGACTCACTGTTCCCACTATGTTTTAAGACAGCAAATATCTCCATGGCGTTTAAATCCGGTCTGAAGTTCTCATTTGCCACTATTCCAAATCAAAATGGAGGTGCCTCCATTTCCTGAATGGTGGCTGCACAATCTGAATTGATCTGATAGCTTACTCTCACTATTGGAGATGTGGATCGTTGTGGTTCTTTAAAAAAGAACAACTAAGGGATCCTGTGCCAAATGCACCAGTTTAGATGGGCTTTTTGGTTGCCCCCCTGCAAACTGCACCAAGTACAATCAGTGCAAGTCTGAATGACAGATAAATCTTTTTTTAAAAATTAACAAGGAGCAAACAGCTGGATGACAAACTTGCCTCCTCTTTATTTAGAAAAGTTCTTCCAACCATTTCTAGTTAGATCTGTAAAGAAATCACCTGCTTACAAAAGTTACATCATACTACATCATGTTATGTCTAATGGAGTCTCATACAGCTTCTTGCTGTGCTGTTCAGTTTTCCCTTGGAAATCACATCCAAAGGGTTCTACTAAAATTAGTCCTGCCCTATGTTGGGTGTGTGTTTAAGGATGTTAGAAAACCACAACTGTCTCCTTGTAATTGCCATTCTCTATTGTCTACTTCAGTAAAAGACACAACTAGAAATTTCAAGATTCCAGAAGTGGGAGGACTGAAAACTGCAGCATCGTTTAATTTAATTTAATTTCTTTCTGTCCTGCCTTTCTCTCAATACTGGACCTAAGGTGACATGCAAAACCTTAAAAGGAGTATAATTAAAAATCTCTTAATACACACATTAAAATACAAGTAATAATTTCCATAAATAAAAGTTGCCAAAAAGGGAGGGGTGCAGCATCCACTATTCTTTTCCATGGAGGAAATTACATGGAATCCTGTCATCTGCTAAAATCACTATATAATACAAATCATTTCTTCACAGAGGGCCAGTGCTATCATTAGGTCAACTAGGCAATTGCCTAGGGTTACAGACATCAGAGGGGCATAGTGTCAATGCTGGAGTACTTCTCTTCATACTACAGCAGAAACTCCTGTAATGTACCTCATGTTTCTGTTGCTCTGAGGATCCTTCTTACACTTCTAGTGTCAGTGGCAAGTAGTGGATACAGTTGGCTCAAACTTATAAAAATGTATATATGCTCAACAAAGTTGTAAAAGAGACTAGTTGGCTTGGCAATTATGTCAGTTGAACATGCTAAGCATCAGCATTTGACTTGAAGGAAATAATGAGAACATTTGCAAAGGAAAAAGCACACAGAATGAGATTTTGATGTTTGGGTACACTGTTCATATGTGACAAAACACTGTGGTGTAGTGGATTCACAGCTTGGTGTGGGAAACCTAGGTTCAAACTTCCATGATGTTCCTTAAGCTAATCTATTTTTCTTGGTTGTGGGAAGATTAAATGGATCTTCCAAATATTTTAGGAAGAGGTAGAATATGATACAGACATATCTCAGTCAGCAATGCTTCTTACAAAAAAGATCTTTTCTACAAAATCTGTTTACACCTACCTTGCCCCCCCCTTTCTTCCTTGTCTTCCATTCAGCTGGAAGTTTTTTAAGCACCTTTGGAAGGATGGTGAAGGAGGGCTGGGAAATCCCAGGCTTTCCATGTCACTTTGTAGCAGCATGTCTGCACTAAACAAGGAAATAAAGGCTGAGCTGGGAAAGAATGGGATTCTCCTCTAGCCAACCCTACTGTAGCTCTGTGTGCCTGCAACAGCCAAGGTAATAGCAGCTGCCTCCAGAATCCCATACCTAGCATCCATGAACAGCAAAACAGAAAAGGGTAAAGTGGGTAAGCCTGCTATCCCAGCATGTTCGATAAGCATAGTTGTGTAAGTTTGGCCATAAGTATGGCAGTCATAAGAAAATGGAGACTTATGCTAGGCTTTCCTGGTCTGGTTGTTTCATTTCAAGTGTGCATAATATTTTGAATAAGGAGTTTCTGAATCATATTGGACTGCTCATCTTTGCTATGGTGCAGGAGCCTGTCTCTGTATTCTTTCTTTGTTACTTCTATCTCTGGCATCAAATCTTCTGTTAAAGAAATAAATTCCAGCAACAGATCTGCATTGTGAAGTGGGGGTATGCCTGGATTTATAAATATGTTGGAAAGCTGCAACAGTTGTTGTCCTTCGGTGAATGTCATGAGGTTTCCTTAAAGGCAGTGGTGCTATTAGTCAGCTATGAAACTGCCATGCATTTATGAATGTTTTGGAAGGAATAGGAAAGAGATTGTGAAAACAGCAATGCCATCTTGTGATGTGCTAGAAATGATGTGGCTTAAAGAAGATTAGCCCTATGCTTATATACCTGCTTTTGTCTTCCAGCTTAATTTTCCCCCATCTCCTCCATGCAGATATCCCAAAAAGAAAAAGAAGCTCCACTACAGAAGAGCTTTAACGAAATCAGCGAAGAACTCTGCAAATGCCAGGCCAACTATCAAAGCTTGCAGAAAGAGCTGCAAAAGACAAAAGAGCAGCAGCCCAATTTTGCTGGTGAGATCATGGTGTACATGTGAAATTTCAGTGATGAAGGTCATCAGCTTGCCTCTTTTCCAATGTTTAGGCATCTGGTCTTCAGCTGATTTTTAATGAGAGCTGTTAACTGACAGCTGTATTCTGCCTAAACTGAAATCAGTATTTTCTTCATCTTGCATTCTCTATAGAAATTCAGACTAAACTGCTGTGCTCTGAAGCAGAGGTGAAGAGAAAAGTTGAAGAATTAAATGATTTACAGATTAAGTTATCAGACATCACTGCCCAAAATGTCCAGCTTATAGAAAGGATTAAATCAAGTGAAGCCCTCCTGGAGGCCAGCCAAGCAAAAGAAGCAGAGAAAAACAAAGATGCACAGGTCAGCTTCTTGCAATACTCTTTCTAGGCAGCCTGTTCTTTTTGATAACTTTCTCTATCACTCAGTAGGATTTGCCTCCTTGTGCTGCCAAATTTTAGCAATGTGACAGTATTACACTGTAGCATGCTCTATTTTGGAAACAGGGGACTGCTTTAGAGAAAGTAATGTAACTGTCTTTCCTTCTCTCTTCCTCTCCTTCCTATTTACAGGATGCAGATCAAAAGGAGGGCAGTCTACTGCAGTTAAGGTAAGCCTGGTGAGGTTTAACACTGCTAAACTACTTCTGCTGTTAAGGCAAGGACATTTTTACCATGTATACTTAATTGTGTGCATATATGTATGTGCGCATGTGCACACACACACACAACTGCTGTTGTAACTGAGAACTTTTACTTACACTTACACAAAGGGAAATTAGCAAAAGAACACATCAGGGCTTGTATAAATGAATATGGACTTTAGCAAACAGTATAAAGAGAAAATAGAAGTTGGATACATGAAGTTCAGTGCTGCTTGTAGTCATCAGATAAGCAGCATTCAACTTGGACTGGAGGCGTACTTCCAAAATACGACAGGAACAGGAGAAATGTCCAGGAGGTAGGTCAAAGGAGGGGGAAAGGCACGTGCCTCTATGGCATCTGGTATCTCCCGTGTCAGTGAGGCAATAAATGACTCCCCAGTGAGTTTTAGTTCAGAATTTAAAGCCACTCTCAAGGATATCAAATTCAGCACCTTGGACGGCTCCTTTACAGCTCAAAGTGAAACCTGGACTAACTCACTGCCCCCTTTAATGTTTGATCTACCAGCCAGCCTTGCTTTGCGTGCACCAAATAAGGTTGTGGGAGAGCAACAGTCTTACTCCCAGATGAGCAATTAAACATGTAGATGGCACAGGGTTTGGGACAGAACCGCTGAAAAAAGGAGTAAATCAGAAAGACGGGGTGGGGAAATGAAGACTCTGACTGGAAGTATTACTGGAAGAGAATACTCTTTTTCCTGAAGAAATTATCAGTTCACAAGGTTGTCTGAGGAAACATAATACCAGCGAAAAGTCTACATTAGGGAAAGCAGGGAAACATTCTCCTTTTGGATCCTGAAAAGCTTATATTGTGGAGTGCATGTTGTGAAACTGGCTGATAGTAGGGATGTGAAGCAGTCCATTTGCTTGGAACTCCAAATGAACTGAATTCAAAAACAGAAAGAATAGGACTGCATGGGAAAGGGAGAAAATAAACCTGGCTAGTAAGGTGATAGAGTGTCCTGTTATGTCTTTGGGGTTGCATCAGAACCACAGTTCTGGTTGACCAGAATGAACTTAAGAGTTTTAGGAAAAGTTAACCTACACTTTTTCTGAGAGAGAAGTATCCCTGAAAGAAAATAACAAATGTTATGTAATTTAGACAAATACCTTGGTTTTCTGGCTGTTTTTGTTGTATACAGGTATACTAGATTAACAAAGTAATTATATTCCTGGGCATTACTTCTTTAACAGAAAATTTGACATTACTTCTTTAAGCAGAAATAACACAGAAATAATGGGGATTGGTTCCCACAGCACAAAAAAGAAGAGCAGCTCAGCACATTTCAGCAGACTTTTTATTCAAAACTAACAATATGCACATTTGAAGTGAAACAACCAGGTCTGATAAGCCTTACATAAATAAGCAAACCATCTTGAACCTTTGAGAGATGACTTGAAGTCTTTTTCCAAAATGCATCCAGGAACTGTTTTTTTCCTTCATAAGCCTCTTTTTTTCTTATGATTTCCATTTTGGTGGCTAAACTTATAGATTTTTTTTAACATGTTAGTCATAGCTGGTGAGGCAGACTTATCTGCTCTTCCCTTTCCTCTCTGTTTTCATGTTCATGCATGTTCAGCAAGCATTTCTGGATATAGCTGTTTTTTAAGTTACCTTTTATTAGCAGTGCACACACAACTGCAGTAGGATCAGTTAGTGTACTATCCCATTGTTTCCTGCTTCAAGCATTATGGTATTAATTGATCAGGGAAATAATAATAATTTGTTTTATTTATATACCGCTATTCCAAAGATCATAGCGGTGAACAGCAAGTAAGCTAATTAGCAAGTAAGCTCATTTGCCCCCAACAGTCTGGGTACTCATTTTAGCGACCTCGGAAGGATGCAAGCCTGAGTCGAGCTTGGGCCCTTTTGCTGGTCTTGAACTCGCAACCTTGTGGTTTCGAGTGAATGGCTGCAGTACAGGCATTTAACCACTGCGCCACCAGGTAGCGCACCATAGATAGGAAAGGAATTCATGAGTGCCCTAAATGAATTCACATTTACAGGACTGGATGAACTGCATCCAAGAGCACCAAAGGAACTTACAGATGGTTTCTCATAACCACTGTTGATCATCTTTGAGAATACTGAAGGAGGGCAAATGTTGTTCCCATCTTCAAAAGTGGGAGGGGGAGTGACCAAACAACTATCGACCGGTCAACTTGACATCAATACCAGGAAAGGTTCTAAAACAGATCATTAAAAAGGCAGTCTGTGTGAACAGTCTGTAAGAGCCAGCATATGTTTCACAAAAAGAAATTGTACCAAATTAATCTTATCTCTTTTTTTTAAACAGAGTTACAAGCATGGTACATTAGAGGTTGTGCAGTAGATGTAGTACATCTTGATTTCAGTAAAACTTGATTTTAGTAAAGCTTTGACAAGGTTTCACACGGCTTCTTCATCAAGCAAAGATGTTAAAAGTCATACGGGAAGGGGGAAAGGTGAAGACATTAGAGTCTCTGTGGATCTGGAAAAAAACATTAGGTGTTGTAGAGGTAAAACTGAGAGCCATCATAGCATGGTGGTTTGAGTGTTGAACTGCAAATCTGGAGACCAGGATTCAGTTCCCAATTAGGGCATAAAACCTACTGGGTGACCTTGGGCAAGTTTCATGTTCTCAACCTCAGGTGAAGGCAATGGCAAACCTCCTCTGAACAAATCTTGCCAAGAAAACCTCATGATAGGATCGCCTTAGGGTTACCATAACTTGCTAACAACAACGACAATAGGTAAAACTTGCCAATAGTAATTAAGCCCCAGTCCATTGTCCTTCTTGTTAAAGTTCACCCTGTTGCAGCAAAATTTGGTACAGTGAGCTCTTGGTATTCATTGGCATTTGGTTCCAGCCCCCCCCCCCACTGTGGATACCAAAATCCATGGATGCTCAAATCCCATTAAATACAACAGAATGGTGAAATGGTGTCCCTTGTATAAAATGGCAAAAATCAGGGTTTGCTTTTTGTAATTTATATATATTTAAAATAATTTCAAGCTATGGATGGTTGAATCTGTGGATAAAGAATCTGTGGGCACAGAGGGTCAACTATCTTCAAATCCAGGAAACATATCCAGGGGTAGTCGTCAGTCCATCAGAAAATTCCTGTGCACCTTTCTTCTGGGATATGTGTTTCATTTATCATTAAGATAGACATCACCAAAAGACTTGAATACTTAATAGCTTGAGCATATCCAAAACTGGATGCAATGAAATTACTAGATGAAAGTCATTATATGTGGAGTAGGTAGAGTCTTACAGCATCCCTTTCTGTTACAGATTCCAAGAATCATCCACAGAGGTCTCAACTTTACAGAAGGACATCGCAGAACTAAGAGAAACAGTAGAACAGTTGAAAATAAAAAACAATGTAAGTAATCTTCAAAGCAAATATAAGCTAAAGTATTTGTGCTGGTGCTAGAATTTTATATTTTAAATATTAGCTAAACTTCCTTCTGGTCAGTGATTCCCCATCATTTCTTGAATGGGAATTATTATTTTGGTGGAAGTATGAGAGGGAATAATGATTCTGAAGTATTGGTAGTTTTAAGGCCTTGGCTATGTGAGCCTTTTGTGTGTGTGTTTATTCCACCTGTAACATGTAACAACCATGTGGTACAGTGTCATGTGCTTAAACAACATGAGATGAGTGCTGCAACACAATTGTTTGTCATGCCACTTTTGCATCAGAATCAGCAGGTAAAGATGTGATGTGGTTATTTTTCATTATGGTTGACTAATGAGATTGGCACAATAATGCTTTTTTTCATGTTTGTGGAATTCAACCATACAGAAGGTTGTGCTCCTCAAAGATAATAGTTGGATTTGGGCCTACGCACACATACACACAATTTTCTACATGACATATATTTGACACGGAAGATTTTGAGTTTTAATGTTGTGTCGAAACTTCATTTGTGTGGCTGAATCTCTTACCATGAACAGAGGTCCAATCTCAAGAAGTAGTCGGATGCCTTGGATATTTGTTGAGGAAACAACTAAATTATTTTTTGTTCTTGATGGAGTAGGAAGATAATGTTCTTGGCAATTGACTTACATTGTAAGGGTGGGGAACTCTACCTGTGGTGGATCAATATTTCTCCCTGCAGCCATCCATGACATGGGTGGGGGGGGGGGGGTGGACAGTCATGTCCATGGGTGTCTTTGGGTTCCTGGGCAAAGAAAGGCTTCACCTCTCTACCTCTTCCCGTTTGGAGGGATGGAGAAGAGAAGAAAACTGTTCTCATCTAGTGTCTGTAGGCTTCATTCTGCTTCTTCCTCCTCAGATGTAATCCAGAGCCTCTGAAGGCTAGATTCTAGTAGGCTGGGTTTTGAAGCACCCAGTCCTCCAGACTGTCATTCTTCTGGCAGCAATTCCCCCTTTATCTAGGGCACAGGATTCTGTGCCATCCCCACACTGTTTGGTATCAGACACTGTTGTTCAAAACTAGAAATGGACTTCCAGTCACTTTCTGGGTTTATTACATAGTAATTTATTTAGCCTTTTGAGCAGTCTGTGTTGCCCAAGAGACTTTCAAGGGTAGAAAATTGGCACTGGCCCTGCCAAAATTGTTCTTTCTACAGACAGGGAAGGCATATGTAGTGAAAAGCATGGGCCAACTAGAAAGAATTTAAAAGGGAATAAAGTTAAGATGCTTGGAATTCCAAACGTGAACAAGTGGGATTTTGAAAGAATATATGTGGCCAGTACAGTACAGTAGGAATCTAACATGAACAGTTTTGTTGAAACAAAATGTTGTCTCTGTGTGTTCATTTGTGTGTGTCTGTGTGTGTGCGTGCATGTACACATGTACACAGACACGCAGATATAAAACTAAGTGGTGTTAACAAGGCAAATGCTTAAAAATAAAGTACCGGCAATGCAATGTTCTCATAAAAGTCTTCTAGAGGAAAGTGGGCAAAGAGGGTATCCAGCAAAAATTGTAAGATTGTACATTTTTAAAAGTCATAATTGATAGGGTACAATAAAAGCTATGGGAGTCACTGGATTTACAGTATAACAATTAGGTTTAAAATAAAAATAAGAGTAATAATTTTAAAAATTAACTTTGGGAAATTGATTGAATTGTCACTTTCCTACCAATACTTACCTTTTGGGTGTCATTTATTTCCAACAGGACTTGCAAGAAAAGAACTTGGAAGCCACAGAAACTCTGGTTTCAGAGAGAAAGTCTTGTGAGGAAAAGTTGCTATCCTCAGCCCAAACAAAGGTTAGCTTTTCTGCACATTCCCAACAGTAACACTGTAATTTTTTAAAAAGAATTCTGTAAATTTTGGATAGGTTTATATTTTCTTTAAACTATATTTTATTAACAAATAACAACAACAAAAAACCCACAACAACCAATATATATCAATATGCTAAAACAATATACAAGGTTGACAAGCGATAGGTTTATATTTTCATTGTAAATAATTGTAACTGAGGCAAACAGTCCATTAATGTTACAGAGATATTGCCGTGCCTGCTAAAAACAGGTGTCAGTACCAAGCTTGGTTAGTTGCACAGCAGCCATCTACTCAGCAATGTTGCTCAGGAAAGATTTATGGTTGATAATTATTGCAGTTATTGAGATTTGACACCAAGGTATCCTAAATACATTAGCAAATGGGGAAATTAGTTTTTGCACACTCAAAACTAACATAGTTCTAGACACAGAGAGCCAGACTGGTCCTCTTCTCCATGTAGATAGAGGCTAGCACATGGTCCAGCAAATAAATCCTATCCTATCCTAAATAACCAGTTCACTGTAGACCTCATCCCTGATCACCACTACCACATACCACCGAAGTTTGGTAACACAGTTATAACTAGAAGTGGGAAAAACATTTCCAATTTAGGGGCAACAAGGTTTTGAGATAAAACAGTGTGTGTGGGAGCACCACACTTTGCTTTACAGGAGAATTTTGTTTCCTGGAGAATTCCAGGGATGCAGTTCTCTTCTAAAACCACAGGAAAGGGTTTTTTGTCCCATTCCTGAAATTTAGCAGCGATAGGTGGCATAGAATCATAGAGTTGGAAGAGACCACAAGGACCATCCAGTCCAACCCCCTGCCATGTAGGAACTCACAGTCAAAGCACCCCTGACAGATGGTCATCCAGCCTCTGTTTAAAAACTTCCAAAGAAGGGGACTCTACCACACTTGGAGGGAGTGTGTTCCTCTGTCAAACACCTCTTATGTCAGGAGGTTCTTCCTAATGTTGAGGTGGAATCTCTTTTCCTATAGTTTGAATCCAGCCTCAATATGAGATCCTTTCAAATATTTAAACATGGCTATCATGTCACCCCTTAGCCTCCTCTTTCCCAGAAGAGAAGCATACTCAGCTCCCTAAGCCGCACTGGGTTCTGAGAGACCAGGGGTCCAATCCCTGCTTTGCCATGAACACGCACTGAGTGACATTAGATCAGCAACACTCGACCTTAGTTGAAGATAATGGCAAACATTCTCTGAACAAATCTTGACAAGAAAACTCTGCAATAGCTTCACCTTGAGGTCACTGTAAGTTGAGAATGACTTGAAAGCAGACATAATGCACACAAAAGTAGCAAAGGCTGCACAAAGTATTGGGATGGATTACTTTACCTTGTGGGCCATGGGTTACCTTATCTTGCTCTAGGCAAGATGATGACAAACAACAAAATGAAATATAGGGACAAAATGGAAGCAATCTGATACCTTTCCCAACATTCTGTGTACTTACTGGGGAAATGCTGTCAACTGTGTTGCTCTGGTGAATGTGTCTATGTAGTACACCTGTTATGTTACCTTCTACTTGTCATAGAACTTAAGATTCTTAACATATGGAGAGGCACAAAAATTGGTAGATATCAGTTTAGGTACATTGAGAGTAACTTCAAGGTTCCTGCTAATCAAGAAAAGGTATTAAGCAATTTGTACTCTTTGAAAGTACCTCCTTATTTTATCAGGAAACATTGGAGGAGCACCTTGGAATGGTTCAGACACAAACAAAGAAGATACTCATTTCTCTCTTCCCACAAGTCCTATTAGATGATCAACAGGTGAGTACCATTTTTCATTTTTTGCTTTATCACTGAGATGGGCAGAAAATAGGTCTGGATTTCTGTGTGCTTCAAACAGAGAGGGACACACTGCAGAGCTTGGAGAGCCATACCGTCTTATTTTGGGCTTCCCTGGAGGGTCACTACAACCCAGTGCAGCTGCCCTTTGGGCTGTTGCAACTTTTGAGGTGTCTTGATTTGTGTGTGTGTGTGTGTGTTTACTTCTTTTGTTATTGGTTGTTGGGGGGTGGAAACAGCATTGTGTTTCATCTACATTTGCCAGAATACTCAGGACTGCCCCAGGAGTATTCTGGCCCTGAATTCCACCTGAATCTCCCCTTACCTGCTACTGCAAAATGTCGTGATGACAGGGTCTGGGCATTCTGTAAACAGCCCAGACCCAATTCATGGTTTGGGGGCTTTGCAGTGTGAACAGCACCCAGCCACCTAATGGGGAATTCAGGGTCTATAGATAATGTGGACAAGCCCTTGGTTAATCCAAAGCATTGGGTTTTTTGTTTTTGTTATGGCCCTAGAAGATAGGAGAGTAGTCAAGGAAAAGAGACATTATTATATTTATAAACTCTACATAAACTCTATAAAATATAATTTGGCAAGAACTTGAAACTCCATTAGGAAGAATATGATATGATACAAAGTAGTTTATTGCTTTGTTTACTTCCTAGACATATGATGAATGGTTGGAGAAATTTCAAGAGAAGGCTTACGAATTATTGGAAAAGAAGGATGCCAAAGCAGAGGCTGTGAGTATTCTTAAAAATCAATGTTGGAGAACCACCCATCCTGTCATGCCACTACTCTGCCATGAGGGAAGGCAGCTTTATTGGACGCTCCTGCCTGGAACACTTTAAAGTGGCAGTTCCCAAAAACTTCAGGAAAGGTGAAGGGGTGGCAAAGGAAAGCTGTACTGGGAGTGTTCCTTTAAAGTTCCTGGAACACCTAGTGCTGTGGTGGCAAATCTATGGCATGCATGTCAAAGATGGCACA
The DNA here is from genome assembly GCF_019175285.1 of Sceloporus undulatus. NCBI lineage: Eukaryota > Metazoa > Chordata > Lepidosauria > Squamata > Phrynosomatidae > Sceloporus > Sceloporus undulatus. Next base: position 132,569,070 of record NC_056525.1, on the reverse strand, counting down.
CAAAGCCATTTTTCAAGGCACATAGAGGAGGAGGAACAGGCACACGCCTGTTCCTCCTCTTCCTGGGCATCCCTGGCCTTCAGGAGCCTCCAGAGAGGCAACTGATGGCCTGGAAGGGTGAAGGGGGAGGAGGAAGAACAGGTATGCACATGTTCCTCCTCTTCTTGGCCATTCCTGGCCTTCAACTGCCTCCAAAGAGGCAGCTGAAGGCTGGGGAGGGGTGGGGGAAGAAGAGGAACAGGTGTGTGCCTGTTCCTCTTCTTCTCCCCTCGCCACTCCAGGCCTTTAGCTGTCTCCAGAGAGGCAGCTGAAGGGCCAAGAGGGCAGAGGGAAAAAGTTTCACCCCACAAGTCCCACCCCCCTTAAGTCTCGCCTGCCCGGAGGGCTGAAGTCCTGACCCAGACGTCCCTCTCCCGAAGGTGGAAGTTGCACCCCAGAGGGTGGAAGTTCTGCCCTGGAAGTGCCCCCTGGAAGTCCCACCCCCAGGTAACACCCAGTGCCAAAAAGCCTTTTAGTTTGGGCGCTCGGTCCTTAAAAGTTCACCATCACTGACCTAGTGGAAGCTTAGAGCTAGATGCTGGTGTTATGAAGTTGTTCTTTCACTTGGAAAGACACAGTGGATGGACAATCACTGTATTCAGGATAATTCATTGCTTGACTGGATTGCTTGACACATGGAGTCTGTACTTTTTCCTAAAATGTATTATTTGCATTGACTGACACTATAAGTAGCTCTATCTTATTATGCACGCTGACACCTGTGGCTTGTGTAGGAGTGGGCTTGGTGACCTTTTGATCCTCTTTCAATTCTGTTAATAATTCTGCTCTATGACAGTTCCATTGAAAGGTCATCTGTGAATTTTCCTTTTAGGATACAGCACTTACCACACTACAAACAGAATGTGATCAGTACAGGACCACTCTTGCAGAGACGGTAAGGAAAAATGCATACCAGCCAGATGAAATGAATTTATTGTAACTCTTTCTATAAGATGCACTTTGATGGACCTCCCACATACATTTAGCCTGTTTCCACCTAGCACTGCAACAAGGAATCTGGCTTTACCCAATTCTTTGTCTTCTCCTTGCAAGAGAAAGTGGCGGAGGGGAAGCTTTATCCACTCCATACTTTCCCCATTTGATCTCAAGTGCCAATTGTAGATGTAGTCATGCAATTGGCACATGAGTTGGGAAGCTTTGCATACCCCTCAGTTTCTTCCATGAGTAAAATTTCCTTTATTATCTCCGACAAGTAATAAAAACAAGAGTTCCCCACATTTTGCTGGCCTTTTTAATTGGGAAGGTGAGCTGCATGGTGGGATAGGAAAAATCCCTACTGTTACATTTGATTTCTAATTAGACATAACCTGAGGGAGAGAGTTCCCCTCTCCGTACTGAATGAGCAAGGGGATAGGTTATGCAAACAGGGTGTGATTTGGAGAGGGGCATCCCCTGGTCCCTTTGTGCACCTGATTTGGTACTCACAGGATGAACTTGTTTCAAGGGCCAAAAGAATCCCCTACGCTGACCATGGTGCATGCTTAGTATGGACCTTTGTTGCCAAGCAGTTGTTTAAAGAATGGGAGAAGATGTCATGGGGTACCCTGAGAAAATAATCCTGAAAATGAGTGAGGATGGCTTTTCTCGGAGCTGCTAAAATTTGGTGAAACAGGAAACTTGAATTTTAGAGTTGGAACGTGTCCAACTCCCTATTCAGTGCAGGGTTGGCACAAGGAAGGATAGACACAAAGAAAATATCCTTCTTCCGCCTTCTGTACATCTGCCACCCAGGAAGAGTTTGTGGATTTTATCCTTTGCCAGTTAGCTACTTATAATATGGAATGGTAGCTGCAGTCCTACTCTATGTACCTATTCTTCTGAACAGACAAACGGGAGACTTGGTCCACCGCTCTGGCACTGAGAGTCATCCAGCCCCAAGGTCCAGGTGCAGCTGGCACTAACCACAAGACAGGACACTATCCATATTGCTTAAATAATGTATCTCCGAATGATGTGGCTCTTAACACTAGCGTGTTTGTAGCATTTTGGAGTTTTGAAAGTTTTTACACAGCTTACTAAAAAGCATTTTAATTAATCATTTACATGGTGACATTTATATAATTCCTGTATTTTCTGCATCTGATTAACACCACCCAAGCATGTGAAATCTACCAACTTAAACTTGTGCATCTGATGAAGTAGGCAATAGCTATGAAATCTTATAACTAATTGTCCTACTCAACAATTCCCAACTCCCTCTGCAGTCTAATTTATTACTTTGGGCAAGTGAAGGAAATAATTCAGTGAGGATAGCCCAGCCACGGAGTAAGATAAACTTATCACTAAAGGTCCAGTGTTGCTACTATTACTTTCTCCCACTCCTCATTTGTTTCTCTCTCAAAACTATAGGAAAGGATGCTCAGGGACTTGCAGAAGTGTGTAGAGAAGGAGGAACAAGTGTGGAAAGCAAAGCTGGCTGCATCAGAAGAAGCACTTCAGAAGGTAGTAATGTGTACAAGGAACAATGAATTACAGGGTGGGAAGATAACATAATTGTTTCCAAACACCACATTCTCCTTACCAATCATTGCAATCAGACTCTTTGATCAGACTGCTTGTCGCTTACTGCAAATTGATTGAACTTTGTGTGTGTACATCAGCCTTCAAGTCTCTGGTCAATCTAAGATGATCCCATAAATTTCATAGGATTATCTTATGCAAAGAGTACTCAGAGATGGTTTTGCCAGTTCCATCCCCTGAAATATACCTGTAGCACCTGATATTCATTGGTGGCCTCCCATCCAAGTATTAACTAGGCCTGACATTGCTTTGCTTTCAGGATCAGGTGGTATCTGGTGCCTTTAGGATATTTCGGCCTCTGATTGAACTTTGGCCCTAAGCAGACAGGTAGGTTAGCACTGGCCAAGCCCATACTGTCCAGCTCCAGATCCTGATCCAGATTGGTCAGTGAGCCAGTGTGGTGATGAGTAGGTGTTTAAGAGCCCTCACTATCAGCCATGTACCTGTTACCACTGCATGTCTGTGTCTGCCTCTGCTATCATGTCTGCTGAGAAGACTAGTTGCAGCCCATTAGGGCAGAAATGGGATGCCTGGCTATACTCACAAGGCCAAGTGCACCCATCTGATATCACAGGCTGCGATGGGGGTCTTCTAAGCCAATGCGACAGCGGAGGCAGGTATGGGGCCAACGGAGCTGTTGCCATAGATTTTTGTAGCAACATGTTCTCAGCCTCAGGAGAAGGCAATGGCAGACCTCCTCTCAACAAATCTTGCCAATACAATCCCATGATAGGTTTGCCTTAGGGTTGCCATAAGTCTGAATTGACTTGGAGGCACAACAACAACAACAACTGGTTTTTACTAATTTATTTATTTACTTTCTTTCTGCCATACAGGGCACCAGTGTGTTCTGATTAGAACTACAGGCATGTACAGATAACTATTGGTGCCTTCATAGAATCATAGTGAAATCTGAAACCATACTCACTACTTTGTGATTTTAGCTGGTTCTGATTAAACGTTGTGCTAAAGCTGTTGTTTGTGTGTTTTCCTGTGGCAGAGGTTAGAAAAGTTACTTTTTATGACTACAACTCCCCCAAAGCCCAGCCTGTACTAGCCATTCTGGCTGAGGATTTGGGGGTTGTAGTTCAAACATATAGAGAGGAAGGAGGAGGAGAGAGAGAATGAGGGAGTTCTAAGCTGTGTTGTATACATAAGAAAAGGTAAAATATCCAAGCAGTGATCTGTTGGGGACACCTAGTTTCTTTTAAATGCCTATATAACAGCTGAACACATTTACACATAAAGAAACTAACTTTATACTTTGAAAAAAAGGGAAAAAATAATTTTCAGTGTCCAGTAGAAGTGTCTAAATTGGGTTCGGTTTCTAATATATTTGTGCCAGTAGAACAGCAGCAAGTGCTCAGACATGCTGCTAAACATGTCTTATGCATTCTAAGCTTCTGAAGGGGTATGATGCATTCTGTAGGAATAGCTTTTGTGGAAAGATTGCAGCTTCACGTTCAGATAATAGTTTACTGGTGTTTCAAATGATTATTTATTTTTTTAGTCCAATGAATGGATGAACCATCCAGGATTCTAAATGGTACATGTGAGCTGAGCTCTTTTTCTCTCTCTTTCAAGTACAAATATAAACTATTAATGTTGCACACTAATTCTCTTATTTCTGGTCCTCTGATGTGGGAAATGCTTTAGTCTGAAGACCAAGTGAAATATCTTGAAGATGATGTGGAGAAGTTCAAGACGGAATTCCAGAATATGGAAAAGGTATGGGAGCATTCTGGGATTCAAGATATATAGTATCCGAGTTCAGAACTACCTATTAACTGCCTTACTACTAGTTTATAGAGCAAACCAAAGCATGGCTAAAATGTGGGAAGTTCAAGCCAGCCTTGTTTTAAGAAGAGAAGGGATTTTCCATGGTAGTCAGGATTATATCTGTACCATCAACATGGCATTTATAGGTTGTCAATATAAGAGAGAAGGTCATCTGAAGAGCTTTCTTTCTCCCCACCCCCCTTTTTACTCCTTTAAACAGTTAAAAGAGTACACTTCTCTTTTGGAAGCACAGTTGAAAAATCACATGGCAACTGCTAACTCTGAACACCAGAATTATGCAAAAGAAGTTGAAGTTGTAAGTGTTTGTCTCTTTCGGGAAAAAACAGGGAATGAGGAAAATGGAGGGTTGGGTGTACTGTGTGTAGAATCTGGTGGTTTATTTAAGACACCCCTCTCTGCTTTGAGGGAATTACTCCATTTGGTCTAGTCCCAACGCATGCTGTAAAGTAGGGGTTGGGCAGCTTTTGGAGCCTAGAGGGCCACATAGTGCCATTTTAAGCTCCTTTGGAGTTTTAAAGGGCCAAAAGTGCTCCATTGTAGCAGCCATTTTAGTGACTTGGAAATGATGTATCATTACTTAAGGTAATTTAAGACTGTTGGGCGGGGAGCCCACGTTTGGCCAAAACCAGGGGTTTGGGGTAGGATCTGGGAGTTTGGGGATGGGACCCTCCCACAAGTCCACACACAGTTCACAGGCGGCACAGTTCCACTCCTACTGCAAAGCCAAAGGGTCAACATTTTCAATTAAAGGGCTGTATTGCTTCAGATGAATAGTGTTAGGACTTTATTTCACCAATGACCAGGGCCAGGCACAAAAGTAGATGGTGGCAGATCCATAACAGGACAGCATACTTTCATTAGATCATCTCCTTTCCACACAGCTGCCACAGTTCAAGAATGACCGACAACAGCTATATGAATTGCTTTATTTCTTCATTATTATTTTTATACCATCATATATTCCTATACCTACCATTATCATAAACAGGCAAACTATATTTGTTTCCCATGCATTCACACTGCCACCAACCCCACTCCTCCATTACTTATATCTCTGCCTCTCATCTATGAACTGGAAGACATAATGGTCTCCCAAGTTACTGTGAACCTAACAAAAATCTGGAAGAAGGCTGAGCACTTATATACATGCTATCAGCTCTCTCTCTCACTCTCTCTCTCTTGCATTTCATCAGTTGCATCTACTCTCTGAAGTTCTGATTAGCCTGCAGGTTCTGATCTGTGAATTCCCTCTGGCACATACACAGACATTTCATATTTCTCTTCATCCCACTACCCATGCCTCTATTACACATTTTAGCTGAAACCAATGATAAAGCAGTAGGCTCTTAGGCACAGAAAGCTTACCCCTGCCCAGTCAGTTTTCAGTTTGGCTTGAAGCAGCAAGATTGGGAAGGGGATGATGACATTGGAAGCTTTCATTCACTTAAGTTTTTGGCTTGACTGGAGCATGTCAGGAGCCTGATCTTTCTGAGCACAGGAGCCTACTCCTTTTGTGCTAATACGCAAGAGGGGCTTTTGTTCTTAATTTTCTAATGATCTCAGGTTGACTAGTGTTTGTGTGTGAGTTGAGTGTTTCTCCAGGTGAATTGTGTATGTATAACAAGTTTATGTGATTGTGCCTTTTTCTTTTTTTTAGTTAAGACAAATGTTATCAGAATCCCAAGAAAATCTGGATACAACAAAAACAGAAATACTAAAGCAGAGTCAGGAGCTCACACAGGTAAATGTCTGTGTCATGATGGATGATTTCTAAGTGGTTTGGAGTAATAAAGTAACATAGTTTTTTGTGGGGGTTTTGGGTTATGTGGGGTTATTGTGAAGCCTTCAACAATAAAGTAACACTTTGGAAGTAATGGGTTACCTCTTGGAATACCTTTGGGGCTTCAAGGATATAATAAAATCACATTTGAAAATGACACAGTGATTTTGGTTATTTCTAAAAAGTAAGTACTGTATTGGAGAACAATATTAGAAGTATTTTTGTAGGAAAGCTTATTTATTTATTTATTTATTTCATTTATAGCCTGCTTTTTTCCCAACAAGTGGACTCAAGACGGCTTACCACATATTTTAAAAAAACACAAAATAAAAAGTATACAGAAATATCAATGAAAATTATCAACATAAAAGTTATCTAAAATAATACAATATAACAAATTATAAAGTTAAAACCATTAAAATTAATTAAATCACCATATACAACTCATGAAATAACAGTGCATGTGATTAAAAGCCCATCCTAGTCAGATTCTAAAAGTCCGAAGGAAGAAGGAAGTTCTGAGAGCTATCACTGAGAAGGGTCTTCCCTTGTTTCCACTAAACAAGTATGAAAAGGTGATGGGACAACGGTTTGAAATAAAGAGAAGGTGGTATTTGCATCTTCTTTGTGATCTCCCTGAGGGTGTTCTGCATCTGCGCAGTGCATCTTCAGAACCTTGAAGAACTAGATATACAATACAAGCTTTTTGCCAGTAGCTCCACCCACTCTCCACTTTGTCCCTGGGTTCCCACTCAATTCCCTCAGTTCCTTTTTGTCCATTGCATGAGGATTGAAGGAACTGCACTATGCTAGTTTCACTTTTGTATGGTTTTTCCACTTGATTACTGTTTTTCCAGTGTCTTCATCTTCTTATCTGAGTCCTACAAACTTGGACTGTATTACAGATTATTCTTCTGGTTTGCCTGTCTAAGTTGTTATTTCATGGTTCGGGAGAAACATGGGATCTCCCTCCTGTTTCAAGAGGTGTACCGAGTGTGGGGCGAAATTACCAAGTGGCCATAGTCATGTTGCCTTCTGTGTCTTGATGAGGCACATGATGTTCACTTGTGCCACTACTGTAAGGCTTTCATGCCACAAGCCAATAAGAAACAGGAGTCCCAGCTCAAAGTGTTCTTGTATGACCAAGCTTTAATATCTCCACCACTACGGTATTCATCCCCCACAATATTCTGGCAAACAAACTAGTACAATGTGGGCTAGACAATGCAACTGTGGGGTGGATTTGTAATTGGTTGAATGGCTGAACCCAAAGGGTGCTCAGAAATGGCTTTTTATCCTGGAGAGAAGTGACCAGTGGGGTGCCATAGTGGGGTGGCACAGAGTTCTGTCCTGAGCCCAGTGCTAGTCATCGTTATCAAGAACTTGGATGAAGGAATTGAAGGCACACTTATACATTTTTCTCACTGCATTACAGTGAGTCTTACGTGACTCTATATTGGTGGAGAGGGTTTTTGGGTTCTTATACTATGTCCAGTAAAGTTTGAAATTTGTGAGTTTACTTTTTGACTCCATTGTATTTATTAATATAGTTATTAATTACTGTATTGTTCTACCATAACACTCCCTTCTCCTTTATAAGTAGATTGCTAGTCTCCCAAGTGTGTGAGTGACAGAGACCATAAAGAACAACAGGTTGCATACCTGTAACTGTGGTTCTTCAAGTGGTCGTCTGTGAATTCACACAAACCCACCCATCCTCCCCTCATGTGTCCTGCCTCTTGGTTCAAGGGATGCTGTTATGCGGCATCTTTTGAAACTCAGGGAATTGAGCAGAAACCTAGGGACAAAATGGAGGGTGGTTGGAGCTACCACCAAAACACTTGTATATCTAGTCTAGAAGATTCCAAAGATGCACTGCACAGGCACAGAACACCCCAGTGCATGAGTTCACAGATGACCAATCAAAGAACCATGGTTACAGGTATGCAACCTGTTCTTATACTATTTCCTTGAACAGCAATTGGGGAAAAAATACCCCTCAGAGCTATCTTTCCAATTAATTTGTCCAATCTGTATTGCACACCCACAGCTCTGTCGATAACCTTCCATGCTAGTCAAAATTTCATTTATTTACTTGATAACCAACATAAGTATCCTGGAAAGTCAGCAAGTCTTCTAAAAAAAAAAATCAGGAGAAGGAAGACAGTGATGAAGGGGTGGATTATATAGTATCTCAATCTGTTCCTAATATAACCCTAGATATCTGGTTCTGAACGGAAAACAAACAAGACTACATAAGAGGATCCACATAAGATTTGTGTCTCTACAGTACAAATGCTGTGTGCAGGATACTGACCATCACTCTAATCATTGTTTTCAGTTGGAAGCAGAAAGGGACAATTAACAAAGCACTGGGATAGGCTTACTTGCTTACATACTCACAGTATTATCTTAAAACCGCCAATCATTTTTGTAAAGTATCATATGGAATGTCTTGACATTTTCATCCTATTTAGCTACTATAAAATTCCAGTTCCAAAATGTCTGTTGTGACTTTTTATTTGTGTGGCTGACTAGAACTAACTTTTCCACATTTTGAACTTTTAGGCTAGGGATTTGGTAAGCAGCTTGCAGTCTGAACTGGAGAAGCTAAAATCTGCTGGAAACAATTCTGCCTCTGCAAATGAAGATATTCTCCAGCTTCAGGTAATATCTGTAAAGTTGCATAGCTTTACTGAATTTAGACTCAAGATGCAAGAACTCACTACAGTGTATCCTTGGAAATATTGAGCTGGTGGAGGATGCACATTACTTTTGTTTTCAACTGCAGGAAACACTAGACAAGGAGAAGAAGTTAACAAAGGACTTGGGGTGTGCAGCTACTAAACTAAAAGAGCTTTTGAAGGTCACCCAAGAACAGTTGGCCAAGGAAAGAGAAACAGTGAAGAAGTTACAAGAGCAGCTGCAGCAAAAGGTATGAGCTTTTATTCTGTTTCTGTCCTGGGTTAATAAGACTTGGTCACCCACTACAGCAGGAACTGGTTTCTTTGGCTGAAGGTCTCAGAGGGTAGAATAAACACTGGAGGACATATAGCCCTGCAGCTGGCTAGGGTAAATTACTTTTCTTGCCAATAGGTTTATGATGTATTATGTAGTGGAATGGTGATAGTGAGGAACTCAGTACAGAATCACTTCTTTAAATGGCAACCTATATTTTTACATCATTTAACTTTAGGGCTCTCAGATTGGTTACAAAATCACATTTGAATCCCCCAGATTTGTAATTTTAAATCCAAATTTAAAAGTCATACTGACTGAATACTCAATGTTTGATCTCTTTAGAGTGGAGTGGCGAACTGTGGAAGGCTAGGGAGCTGCACTAGCCCCTCCAGGAAACTTGGAGAACCACATATCTTACCACTCGCTTTCACAAAAACAATTGCCCCCAAACATCCTCTGAGGGACATTTTCATTATGTTTTGGGGCCTTCTTGGACCATGAGAGCATTTACGCTGGGGCACCCTGTCTTCGCCACCACAAAAATGGCCCTGAGGGGTTGCAATCAGTTCGCAGACCATACTTTGCCCTCCCCTGCTTTAGATGATGATGATGATGATGATGATTATTATTATTATTATTATTATTATTATTTATATGCCTCCCAATCACTGGAAATGGTTAAAACTGTGAAGTTATAACTTATATGACTCCCACAAATATACATTTATGTTGTTATCATTAATTGTTGTCAAATCAACAACTTGATGGAATGAGAGATCTTAACCTTGCCATCAACAGCCATGGTAAGGTCCTGGAAACTAACAGTCTATTCACCTATAGTGAATTCGCTATTCACCTCTTTTCCTACTGCCATCCACCTTACCAAGCAGTATTTGTATTTTCTAGTAAGTCATGCCTTCTCATAGAGGTCATTCATACTACCTTTTAACCCGGTTTTGAAATCGATTCTTCCACGTGAAGTTCATATTGGGCCCGATTCTGTCACAATCCATGCCGAGGCTTGCATAAGGAAATGCCCCTTAGCACGGGCTGTCCAGATTCGGGCTAAAATCCATCTTTTCTGAAAAGACTCGGGTTCCGTGAAATATGAACTTGCCCTCGATCATGATTGGGGCAAATTCAGGGAGGGATTAAGGTCAGAGGGCGGGCAGAGGTCAGAGCATTCCCTACCCTCATCGGAGGGGAGGAGGAGGAGGAGGCAAGAGCCGAAGGAAAAAGGGGACTCTGGAGGCAAAAGGTGACAGGAGGCAAAAAGGGGAAATCAGGGTGACTGACGGGGGCTGCAAAGGGGTATCAGAGGGAGGGGGTAGTGGAGAAAGTGATGGAGGAGGAGGAGGAGGAGGAAGGAGCTGTGGGAAGAAGGGAGCCATGGAGGAGGAGGAGGAGGAGGATGAAGGAGCCAGGGCAGCTCCCAGAGGGAGGGGAGGGTCGGAAGGAAAGAGGAGGAGGAGGATTGCCAAGGGAAATTGGGCTGTGGGGCCAAGCCGGAGGAGGGATGTAGGGAAATCAGGCTGTAAAATCAGGCTTTTATTTTTGACAATTTATGTGCATGATTTTTTGGGTGACATGTTTGTGTGCTTGCTTGTGCTTTATTTCCTCTTGCTCCTGGATTATAATAATAATAATAATAATAATAATAATAATTATTATTATTATTATTATTATTATTATTATTATTATTATTAGTGTTATATGAGGATGCTACAGTCAGAATGCCTGGGCTGCATTTCCCTTTTATTCCCAATTGATTCCATGGGTCAGTTGGAACTGACAGGTCACTCTCTCTCAGCCTCAGTGGAAGGCAGTGACAAAGCTCCTCTGAAGAGAATGTAGCAGGAGGAAAGGGGTCAGTTCAGGTCACAGGCAGGGCATGAACGGAGCTCCCACCAGCCACCTTTCCCCTTTTTTATTTTTTAAAATTATTTTTGACAAAATACAGTGGTACCTCGGGTTACGAAATTAATTCGTTCCGCCGCCGCTTTCGTAACCCGAAAAGCCTTCGCAAGCCGAAAACCCATAGGCGCTAATGGGGAAAAGCCGCAATTTCGTGTGAAATAGCGCCGAAAAGCACCAAAATTTTCTTCGTAACCCGAAATAACCTTCGTAACCCGGAACAGTTATTTCCTATGGGATTTTTTCGTATCCCGGAAATTTCGTAACGTGGGTATTTCGTATCCCGGGGTACCACTGTATGCATATTTTTTTTTTTGTTTTGCTTGAGGCAGATAGATAGATAGATAGATAGATAGATCGATCATAGGTAGCTGCTGCTGGTTCACTTTCCCTTTCATTTGCTCGCTCCCAGCAAAGGGGAAATGTTGCAATGGGCAAAACCTGTGAATGGAATGCTACAATTTGAATGTTACATTTGTTGCTCTTGTCAATTTGGCCAATTGGCAAAATGTAGCTCTAGAGGTCTGGCCACTAAAATGAAATCATAAGAAAAATGGAAGCTGTTGAAAGAGAAAGACTTCACAGTCATAATGTCATAATGGAAGAAGCTTTCAAGTGGTCCCTAGAATATTCAAAATGCTTTTCTTTACATATGCAGTGCTTATCTGATTAGGGACATAGCTAGGATTTTAGGAAGGGGGGGGTTCCAGACTAAGTGCCACCATTATAATGGGGCTTGGGTGCAGTGGCGCAGCAGCGCAGCAGCACACACCATTCATTTTTCTAATGGAAGGAGGGGTCCAGACCCCAAGAACCCCTCCCTTGGCTACGTCCCTGATCTGATCTGACCTGGCTTTCATCTCACAGAAACAGGTGTGGTTTCCTCACCCTGTCTCTTTAGACTGTGTTACAGAGAGTCCTTACCATTTGTCAGCTAACCTAGATTCTGTTTAGGATTACCTTTATCAGCTTCTTGGTCACCCACATTATGAGGATGGTTAAACGAGACAGGCCAGATTATCATCAACATTCAACTTGAGCACTTTCAAGTACTGGAATTTCAAGATAGTAACGGGAAATTAACAGTATCTTTTGGTACTATTAAGCTATTTATTGTAAATACAGTGAGCCTACACCATACACGAGCTTCACATCCGCAGCTTTCAGCATACATTGAAGCCGTGGGACAATCTAATAAATGGTGTGCACCCCTTTGGCACGCGCACCGTGCTGCATGCACATGCCCCGTATTTTCAATGGGGTGTGAGCATAAGCGATTTTCCCCTTACGCGGGATGTGTGTGTCTGGAACAAATCCCCCATGTAAGGGAAGGGTGTACTGTACTCATAGATACATAAATATATACTGGGTGATTGAAAAAAGAATGGTGCAAAAGTATAGCTATTATTACTTTTTTTTAGTACCATTACTTTTTTAATCACCCTGAACATTCCCTTTAGCAAGAAATACAAGCATAGCAATGTCTAGACTATTGGCTTCTTTATATGATATTACATTGCATGTAAGACATAATTCATATCATTACTTTACAGGACATGACTATCAGAATGTTACACTTTCATAAGGACTTTCATAAGAACTTAACCTTGATCTCCCTGCATCTGTTTAAAAGGCTTGGTAATAATTAAAACATGTAAGAACATGTAAGAACAACTCAACACATTCTTAAACCATATTCTCCCACATTTGTAACACATGCACCTCCTGTACCTGGGCACTGCAGGAAAAATTAATTGAATGTATTTTGGCATGCTCTGCCATGCTGTTTGAATTAAGACTGTCTAGGTGCAGTAACATAATTTTCATTTTATTACAGGAAGAAAACAATGGCACTGTCAAGGAAGGAACATCTGTTTGACAATTCCAGGACCCAAAATATGCTCTTCACACTACAAAATGCCTTATACAATTCCATACTATGCACGTGTTTACTACAGAAAGCAATAAACAAATAAATGACATGAATGATCATGATCTGCCTTAATTTTTAAAAAAGAAATAAAAGCAAACTTTGCAGGAAACAGTCTATAAATAAGTGTCTATGTGTGTATGTTTATTCTTGATGCAGGGGAAGCACAGATCAAAACAGCATGTGAGCACGCTGTTAACATAATGTTTAGTGCCATGCCTTTCTCACTGAAATGATAGTACTGTAGTATTGGAAGTGTGGTGCCATATGTTGGAGCAAAACCACTTTGTTGTTAATATCATCATGTGGAGGTGAGGTAATAAACAAAACACAACAACCTGGAGAGGCTTGAATATGGGGCTTGAATATAAGTGAAACTTTGTTTATGGGAGGGGATCCACAACGGATCCCTTGCAAAAAAGGAGGGGCGACTATAGACTGCAATCTTAGAAACATGTATCAGAATCTTCCTAGTTTCTGTACTGAAACAAACAATGGCTTCTCTTGGAGACTAAAAGGCACTGTTCAAGGTCTTAGTTTAGACACTCTTATCACCAAATACCACATAAATTGTAGCAAAGAAGATCAAACAACCAGCCAAATACAAAAGGGAAAAGGCAGAGGGAAGAGAAGAAAAAACAACTAAAACAAAACAAAAGTCAAAATGGCAAAACTGAGGAACAGATATGTCATGATCTTACCTCATTGGCTTTCAATACTACCAACTTATGTCTCTGGGATGGGACCTGGAGTTACTCAACATTGGGAGGAATTTCCTGATAGTAAGGGCTGTTCGACAGTGGAACACCCTCGGAGAGTGGTGGAGTCTCCTTCCTTGGAGGTCTTTAAACAGAAGCTGGATGGCCATCTGTCGGGGATGCTTTGATTGAGAGTTCCTGCATGGCAGGGGCTTGGACTGGATGATCCTTGTGGTCTCTTCCAACTCTATGATTCTACTGTTTTACAGTGGCTGTGTTCCTTCCTGGAGAGATGAACCCAGAAGGTGGCACCGACGGACTCCTGCTTGACACTAGCCATTGGTCTGTGGTGTCCCTCAGGGTTCTGTCTTTTCCCCTGTGGATATGAGCAGGACTGCAGTACAGTTCAGCAACATTGCAAGATCTACATAGAAGACAAAAATAACAAACCAACAGGAAGCAGTGGAACTATTTCATGCCAACAAATTACTTCACAGATTTCAATGCTTTTCTGGAAGACACTTACATTATTGTCTACATGTGAAACAAAATACAGTGGTCTTGATTACACGGTATCATAGAGTCTACACATGCATGGTTATTTTCTCTATGAGTGTTAATGAGAATAATGGAAGAGAAATGGTACATCTCCCAGTTAAAAACAGTTTCTTGTCTTGCTGCTAGGGAATGAAACCTGATCAAGTTTTTATGTAACATAAATTTGGTGTTGCTGGTGAAGAGTGATAAGAGGTAGTTCTGACAACAGTTCAGTATCTTTATATAGTAATTTCAGAAATTACTGTCAACTGAAATCAGTTCGCAAACACAACACAAATCAGTTCTCAAGGCCCCATGTGAATTCCAGAGGCCCCTTTTGTATCCCCTGAAGCCCTCCAGCAGTCCCCCTGAATCCTGCCACCATTTTTTTTACTGGTGTGATTTTTGGGGCTACCTTTGCCTAAAAACTCTGAAGAACCCACACCTGCATATGTTAAGCCATGTGAAAACATCTCCACCCAAAACAGATTATGCCCTGAAACCCTCACAACCCCCAAATAGCTCTGTTTGATGACAGGTGCAAAACATCATTCGATACCACCCTACTCAAATTCACTTAACCAAACCCTCCTGAAATTGTGCATATAAAATTAACCTCCAGCTTTCTAAAAATGCAAAACTGCATAGTATCTGCTATCTAGCTACCAAGGAAAATTGATTTCATGTATAGATGGTCATAGATACTGGTTGTTTTTTTTACTGTCAAGCAATTTTTTTTAACAGAGCTACTTAATGTCCACTCCAGGATGGACCTAAAAACTACATGCTATTGGGCCAATAAATATACAGTAGTAATCTTTTTGCAAAATGTACAGATACATAATAGAAAGCATTTAAATGTGGCATAATAAAAACTTCCAGTAACAGGTTTTTTTTTAATTGTCATTAAATAAATTTAAATGGTTATGGGAGAAGGTACACTGTCTATTGAATATCTACGGTAGGGGTTGCCTCATCATCATTAATCACACATTTTTTTATTTTATCTTAATTTTATAAACTCAAAAGTTAATAAGGAGGACGAACCACTGCTGAAGTATTGCACCAAAACATGGCAGACTTTGCAAAGACACAGGTCCAAATGTGCATGGTTACCCATAGGACAAAGCTCAAGGAATGACAATACTTACCCCATCAGAGAGCCATGGCTCTGCACACCATTGGCCTTGCCAGTGTCACATTAAACCTCAGACAGGACCTTCAAAGTGAGGATTCATGTCCAGCGTGTCAGGGTCCCAATTCACATGCTGAGAGACTGATTCTTAATGGCACCTTATTAAATCTTGCAAGTTTGAGTACATGCGCCTTAGTAGCAAATAACGTGTCCTGCCATTACTGGTGAGAACAGAGGTCTTATACAGTTTTATAATTGTATCTATGAGATCAGAGCAAACTGTGATTGGAAGTCTGCATTCTGATACAAACATAGCATAAGCTCACAGATATCGCATGGACACTAACTCGGTGATTGGCTGCTGAAGCTTCGCTTACCACGTCACATATGTTTTTTCTGCTTATGCACAGCGAAACTGAATTACTCTATTGTCTATTCACCCCTCAGAAACATGTTACCTGTTGTAGCTGTACTCCCTTTGTTCCCAGGGAGTTACTTCCTCAAAGAACCTTGGCCTCAAGGCTCAAGTTTCTGTCATTTGGCTATCACCAGAATAGACCCAAACCTGATGTGCCAGCTGCATCAGAATGTACCTGAAGATTATTAGCTCAGAGAAGGGTACTTCTCCAGAATGACACCATATAGTATTCCTATAGGAAATAATTTTGTTGTTAACTGCTTTGATTTATGGCAACCTCCATGAATAGGAGACCTCCAAGTCACCCTATCATCAACGGGCCTGGTCAGATCTTCCAGACTTGGGGCTGTGGCATCCTTGATTGACTCTATGCATCTGAAATGCAGGCTTCCTTCCTTCCTTCTTCCTTCCCAAGGATTATTGTCTTTTCTAGTGAGGGATGTCTTCTTATAATATAACAACAACAACAGTTTATTTCTTACCTGCCTCTCCCGAAACATAACATAAACATAGGATTAAAACAAACATCACACAGATTAAAACATACCACATATAATTAATAGTTTAAATTATGGCCAAAGTATGACAGTCATCTTGGCTACTAGGGAGAAGTCAGGATTGATTTGCTCTATTTAGATTCTAAATTTTAGCAGTCTGAAAGAACATCTCTCTAGGAATCTCCAGGCCCTCCAGTGCAACTCTATGGCCAACATCTGCCAGAGGTTGACCATAGAGTCATGCTGGAGGACCTACAAATCTCTAGAGGAAAGTGTTCTCTCTAGGAACTTCTAGGTTCTCCAGCGCAACTCTATAGTCAGCTTCTGGCAGAGTTGCGCTGGAGAACCTAGAAATTCCCAGAGAGGATATATTAGCCAAAACCACATATAATCAAATCTGGAAAAGTCAAAGCCGCAAACGTAGAGGGCCAACTGTATTTCAAACATTGGCATAGTAGTCACCCCACAGATTTATACAAACTTGGGGGGCCTCCACAGACAGAAACCATTTGTAAGCCGCTCTGGGACCCTTTGCACGCGAAGAGCACTCCAAATAAATACATGGATGAATTAAAGCGAAGAGCCCCACTAACATGAAGCATCCCCATAGGTTCCCAAAAACCATGGCCTGTCTTGAGTGCCTGCTTGGAAAAGAACACCGGGAAACAGTGCGCCTCTGAAGCAGCGGCCCCAAACTGTGCCATGGGTTGCCATAATTGTCCACCATTACCAGGGACAAAATGTGGAACAAATTTGAGACCAAACTGTAGGACAACTGCAGGACAAAACTCAGCCCAAAAGGTAGGACACTTAAGAAAAAGGGAGGACCTTAAATGTTCTACATTTTGGGCTGAGTTTTGTCCTGCAGTTGTCCTATACTGTAGTTTGGTCTTGAATTTGTCCTACATTTTGTCCCTGGTAATAGTGGACAATTATGGCAACCCATACCGCCCTGTGCATTGTGTTGGAATATAACCATGTAGCTTAATATGTGTATTTTACGTAATGATTGTGTTTTCACTATGTTGTTGTAACCCGCCTCGAGCCATGAGAGGCAGGTATCAATATTAAAGTCCAAAAACCCTTAAAGGGCACAGTTTGGGGGACTACTGTGTCTGAAGCAAAGGTGCTAATCCGGTTTGACAGCACTTTGAACCGCCATGGCTCCATGCTGTGGAATTCTGGGAATGGTCGTTTGTTGTGGCTCCGAAGGACCATTCCCAGAATTCCACAGCATGGAGCCATGACAGTTCAAAGTGCTGTCAAACCGGATTATTTCGTTAATACAGACACCCAGAGCCTCTTCCCGCTCAGGAGGAGCCCAGCCTCGGAGCCATTTAATAATCCCTTTGGGCCCGCCTCCGCCTCCTCCTTAGGCCTCTTTAGTGATCCCCGCCCTCGCTTAGGGCTCAGAGGCGGGACAGAAGAGGAGGCTGGGCCGGCTCCTGCGTCAGGCGACGAGGCCCCAGCCACGACGAAGAGGAGGAGGAGGCTCTTCCTCCCGAGGGGCGCCACAGGGGACCCCAGCCTTGGGGAAGGCCTGGACCTGCTGGGGCTGGGCCCAGTCGCTTGGCTATGGGCGAGGAGGAGGAGGGCGCTGTTTATGGGGCACGAGGTAAACCCCTGGGTTTTGTGGGGAAGAGGAGGCTTCTGGGGGGGCTTTCCAGGCCTCCTTCCCCCCCCGGGTCTTCGGGGCTGTCCTCCCCGGATTAGGAGGCTTTCCCTCCCTGCCAGGCGTCCTCAGGGCACCTGGGCCGAAGGGCCTAATCCTCCTGCTGTCCTGGCTGCCATGCCCAGGAGAGCCTTCCTCAATCAGGGCTTGCATTGATTGGGACTCTCCATCTGAAATGCAGCCTCCCTTTTTCCCCTGTGGCTCTTTGCAAAGCATTGTATAGCCTTTAATAGTGGACCAGGTCCCTCTTCTCAGGATATGTCCAAAGCATAACAGTCAGGAGAAGAAGGAGAGGAGAGAGGCTGGGGGTTAGGAAAGCAACAAGGGGCAGCTCTAGTCCTTTGCAGTCTTGCCAACAAAGCCTTGAAGATTCCCAGGAATCCCCAATATTTATTATTATTATTATTATTATTATTGTTATTGTTATTCAGTCAAAATCCCCAGGAAAGAAATCAATTAATTCCCCCTGAAATTGGCATCACTGGTCTTTGGTTTCTTTTTCAGCACCTTCGTCGAAGGAGTGACCTCATCTCCAGGCTTTTCGGGGGGATGGAAGTTTCGTTCAAAACGACAAAGAGCGCCCGAGTGCCATAGGTGAGATTCTGCGCCCATTTGTCTGGCAGGTCTTTACTTTTACTTTACTAAATGTAAAGGGCTGCACGAACTTTACAGCACTGTATTAATACACTTTAATAATACCGATAGTTCTCTGAAGATGCCAGCCACAGATGCTGGCGAAACGTCAGGGATAAACTCTTCTAGAACGTGGCCACGGAGCCCAAAATCCCACAAAAACACTATGGATGCCAGACATGAAAGCCTTCAACTTCACAACTTTAATAATAGTTTGTAAGCCGCCCTGAGGGCCTTTTGGCTGAAGAGCGGGGTTATAAATACACTCGTCCCTCCATATTTGTTACTTTTTGTTTTAATCCCGCCTCGATCCACAGAGAGAGGCTGGAAATATAAATAAAATTTATTATTATTTTTATTACTGTATTTGCGGCTTTGATATCTGCGGCTTTGATTATTCATGGGTTTGATAAATATGTCCTCTCTAGGAATATCTAGGTCCTCCAGTGCAACTCTGTGGTCAACATTAACTAGAAGTTGCACTGAAGGGCCTAGAGATTCCTAGAGAGAACACTCCACTAGGCCTTTGTAGCTCTTCCAGTGTAACTCTGTGGTCAACTTTAACTAAAAGTTACACTGAAAGACCTAGAGATTCCTAGAGAGAACGCTTTTGTAGGCCTTTGTAGTTCCTCCCAGCACAGTTCTATGGTCAGTGTGCCGGACGTTGACCACAGATTTGCACTGGAGGACCTAGAGATTCCTAGAGAGGTGCCCTCTCAGGTAAAAACATGGCATTTTTCCATATTCATGGAGGTCTTGTGCCCCTAACCCTAGCAAATATGGACAAGTGTATTCTAAATAAAATAAAGAAATAATAATAAGATGCAATTAGTGAAAGGGTCAACCCAATGTTTGAGAGAGTGTGGGGATGGTTGGGTTTGGTGTTCAGGATGGGTGGGGAAGCTCCACAAATAAATCTCCCAATAGGGCACTGTTGTACCAACATTTTTGGTAAGATGAGGTTGAGGTGGCTAAAATGGGTACCCAACTTGTTAAGGGCAATAGGCTCACACATTGTAAATGGCTTAGGGAGTGCTTCAGTGCACCGATAAGCGGTATAGAGATGTACTTGCTATTGCTATCATTGTACCGAGGGAATTTCTGGAGAACAGAAGTCCCAGCAGACTGGAGGAGGGCAAACGTTGTCCCCATCTTCAAAAAGGGAAAAAAAGAGGATCCCAACAATTATCGTCCAGTTAGTTTGACTTCAATACCAGGAAAGATTCTAGAGCAGATCATTAAACAGAGAGTCTGTGAACATCTAGAAGGCAATGCCATAATCACTAAAAGTCAACATGGGTTTCAGAGAAATAAGTCATGCCAGGTCTCCTTTTTTGATAAAATGACCAGCTTGGTAGACAAAGGGAATGCTGTAGATATAGCATAACTCGATTTCAGTAAGGCCTCCAACAAGGGCCCCCATGATATTCTTGCAAACAAGCTGGTAAAATGTGGGCTACACAAGGCAACTTTTAGGTGGATTTGTAATTGCTTGACTGGCCGAACCCAAGGGGTGCTCAACAATGGCTCTTTTTCATCCTAGAGATAAATGACCGTTGAGGTGCCACAGGGTTCTGTCCAGGGCCCAATGATATTCAACATCTTTATCAATGGAATAAATGGCATTCTCATCAAAATTGCAGATGCCACTAAATTAGAAGGGGTATCTAATAACCCAGAGGACAGGAGGAAGGTGGGGTAATAATAATAATAATAATAATAGAGCTGGGCCAATGATAACGAAATGAATTTTGACAGTAAAACATGGAAGATATTACACTTAGGCAGATATAGGATGGAGGGCACCTGGCTCGACAACAATATATGTGAAAGGTGTCTAGAAGTCTCTGGATCACAGGCTGAAAATGAGTCAACAGTGTAGCGGGACAGTTAGAAAAATCAGCGCAGTTCTAGGCTGCATGTATAGAAGTATAGTGTTTAGGTCGAGGGAAGTAATTGTGCCATTCTGTTCTGCTTTGGTCAGGCCTCACTTGGACTACTGTGTCCAGTTCTGGGCATCACAATTTAAAAAGGATGTTGACAAACTGTCCAGAAGAGTGTGACAAAAATGGTGAAGGGTCTGGAAACCATCAAGCCCTGTGAGGAGTGACTTAGGGAGATGACATGATAGCCGTGTTTAAATATTTAAGTGATATCATGTTGAGGATGAAGCAAGCTGTTTTCTGCTGCTCCAGAGACTAAGACATGGGGCAATGAGTTCAAACTATAAGAAAAGTGATTCCACCTAAATAATAGGAACAGCATCTTGATGATAGGAGCTGTTTGACAGTGGAATACACTGCCTTTGACACATGGTGGAGTCTCCTTTGAAGGCTTTTAAATGGGATGGATGGCCATCTGTCAGGAGTGTCTCCCTGCATGGCAGGGGGTTGGATTGGATGGCCTTTGTTCAGTTCCAACTCTATGTTTCTAATATATTCAGTGTCAGTCATAGGGTCACCATAAGCTGATGTTGATGTCAGTTAACAGTAACAATATCGTTAGCATTTAAAATTAGAACTTCCAATTCCAGTGCACGTGTACCCATTATCCCCATATTCATCAGGTGGATCTGTAGATGGGAAACCAGCAGATGTATGACTTTTTAAAGAGAGACTGGATGGCCATCTGTCGGGAGTGCTTTGATCGTGTGTTCCTTGCATGGCAGGAGGTTGGACTGAATGGCCCTTGTGGTCTCTTCCACCTCTATGATTCTGCAATTGTACTTATACTTATTTGATTTTTATTCTTTGACACTTGAGCAAGGAAGGAGATGAAATAAGAAAAACTTATGAGCTGAAAGAATTGTGTGACAAGATCTATTGCTTTTTATAGACCTATTTTCTCTTCCATGAACTGTGCTGTCTCAGTTTCAATCTCTAAAAACTCCACTAGTTTATGTGATGCTTAGAGAAAGTCCTGGTTTTTATATTGAATGTTACCCATGGAGTGTGAGGGGACATTTCTACCTCCACTTGCCTCCCAATGTGTATTTTATTTCAAAGAACTAAAAAGGTTGAGAGGGGGCGTTAGCCAAAAACACTGAAAAAGAAAGCTAATGGTTGTTAGATGTCTTATTGAGGAGGGAGCTAACTTGTTTTCTGCTGCCTAGAGACTAGGACCCGGAACAATGGATGCAAGCTCCAGAAAAAGAGATTTCACCTCAACATTAGGAGGAACTTCCTGGGAGTAAGGGCTGTTTGACAGTGGAACAAACTCTCTCGTAGTGTAGTGGAGTCTCCTTCTTTAGAGGTCTTTAAACAGAGGCTGGATGGCCATCTGTCGGGATGCTTTGATTGAGATTTCCTGCATGGCAGGGGGTTGGACTGGATGGCCCTTGCGATCTCTTCCAACTATATAATTCTATGATTCTATTTTCAAAATGGGATTCCAAGTGCTAGCTTCATGAAAATTAAGGAGGCTTAGTTTTGCATAGTCATGGCTAGGATCATGCTTCATTTCCTCTTCTGGCCCAGCATTTTTTACTGTGATAATAAAATGAGATCATTGGTATGAATTAATATTGTACTATTTTATTCACTATTTGAATTTTATCTAAGCAGTGTTAGAGACCTGACACACAAAGCATAAATAAGGCATGGCTTTTAATTAGTTTGCAATATTTTTTCCCTATTGGCTGAAAGAATAAGCATATGTAGCCGTTTTTGCTGTCAATGCCCTATATCTCTTTCGGCAGTACTCATTTAAGTTATGTCCAGCCTGTGGAAGGAATGTGTAACTTTTAAAAGCGCACATACTGCAGTGTAAGTTATTATCCTGTTAAAGGTGTCTAAGAGTCTGTACAGACAGCCTGAAAGAAGCAGCAATCTGCTGCCTCTTTCAGATTGGGACTGCGACAACTGCATGCTACAACCCCGATCCTTTCCTTTGCTGGCCCAAAAAGGGCTAGCAAAATGCTGCTCTTTCTTAAAGTGGCGAAACGCCATCCTTGCTGTGGTGGCGGTGGGTTTTCACCAGTTCTTCAGCACAGCTTGTCTAAACACAGCGCCAATGGAGGAGTGTGACGCCACCTGCTGTGTGGTCAGGTGGGCAGTGTGACACCAGCATTGGGAAGGAGTCAGGGTGTGTTGTTGCCATGCCCCCACTCCAGTCCGATGCCAGCATTTAGTTCCGGTCTGTTTAGCCCCTTAGTATCCAGTACCTGACAAAATGATACCTATTCAATTTCTGTACTAGCTATAGGTATTTACCACTTAACCAACATTTTGTGGTCATCTGTGCCCTCACACAATTGGGGTTCTGCACCACAACATAGAAGTTTTGAGAGCTGAGCAGTACTTAGCACCAAAGCCTACTCTTATAGAGAGCTTGAGAAATTGTGTTTTTCAGCTCTGGCTTCACCTCTGGGAAGAGTTGCTCAAAGTGGCTGGTTTAGCAGTGAATAATAAACCTCTGTGTAGGGCTTTGGTTTCAATCTATAAGACTCCATCCATGAGTCTTGGCAGAGTCAGTGGAACCATATGGTCATCATCCAAAACCTATGTTATGTTGATACTGCTCTTGGTACCAATGGTTATATTGGAGTCTGAGGATCCATCAGAACCATAATTGGTGCAGACAGCTAGGAGGAAAACTCTGCTAAACCCACCTGCTTCTGGAAGATCCATTCTCATATGGTAAAAACTGTATAAGGCTCTAAAGCAGATCACTTCAGATATAGAAGTGGAACCCAGGAAGAAGGTGAAGGCCAAGGATAAAGAGAAGTCTAAAACCTCAGCAACTGTGATTGCACCACCTCTATTGCTGCATCTCTGACATTGATCCCAGCGCAGATTGCCACACCCACTCAATTCCTTGGCCTTGCTACCATCCATTTTTATTCTTACTGGGACCAGTTAGTGCAAAGAGTGGTCCAGGAGACTGCTGCTCACACTGACACTGACCACACTTCAGCAGACCAACATGCTCAAGTTGCTATGTAATGTGAGAGCATTGTCATCCCACATTGCGAAATGAACACCCCCCACAAACTGCTCATGTCCACCATGGTGATAATCTCTATCTCCTGGGTCTGAGTACTCGCATTCAGCACTGCAGCTTTGTGGTTGTTAACTGCCCTCATACCGATCTTGATTCATGATGTCTCTGTGGATGAGCCATCTCCAAGACCCTCTCTCTTCCACCGCTCTACTTAAGTCTTGTAGATTCATGCCTGTCAACTTCCTAATTGAGTCTAGCCATTTGATGTGTGGTCTTCATCTCTTTCTACTATCCTCTACCATTTCTAGCATTAATGTCTTTTCTAAAGATTCATGCCTTCTCATGATGCAGCCAAAGTACGACAGCCACAAATTAATCATCTTGGCTTTTAGGGAGAGTTCAGACTTGATCTTTTCAATGACCCATTTCTTTATCTTTTTGGCTGTCCACGGTATCCTCAGCACTCTTTTCCAGCACCACATCTCAAATATGTTTTTTTAAATCCACTTTCTTCAATGGCTAGCTCTCATATAAAGATGGGGAATACCATGGCTTGGGTGATTCTGACTTTGGTGCTTAATTGTATATCTTTTCTCTTTAAGATCTAACTGCATGCCTACATTTCATTGGGCCCTAGAAACTGATTCCATCACAGGGAAGAGGAGCTTTAGTATGGCAGATCTCAAATGTATTATAGGGCTTACCTGCCACTGATTCTGGAATGAACAGAGAGGACACTGATATTCATCTCCAAAACATTATGTCTACCACAAGGAAATTGTCCACCAATATCACTTACCTGATTGAACATGACACCAATCACCAGGCCTTGTCACTGCAGCCATTGTTCTGAATCAGCTGCCACTGTCTCAAGGCCACTGCAACAATCAATTCCTCCTGTGTTTACAGCTTCAGGACATGCAGTACCTTTAACTGATGCACTTCAAGACTTCCCTCCATTGCTGTGCAGCCTGTTTCATCAGCCTTGGCTCCATCAGTATCAGCTCCAGTGCCTCCTGTTGATTCCACATCAGCTGTAGTTACTTAAGTTTGCTCAGGCTCCTCTACAGATGATTGTGACTCTAATACATCTGTACATGAGTATCCCTCTCTGTTCTCATCCTCTCCTACAGAGGAAGTTGTTGACAATACATCAGTATTGCCATCAGATGCTCTCTGCCCATATGTACTTCTCATTCTACACATGGCCAGATCTCTCATGCTAAACCTCTTGTCCCAGCCTGCACAACCTCTTGACTCAGTGTTCCAAATGGTGGATGCTCAGAATTCTACTCTAGTCATGCTTCCCCTCCTGCCTGGACATGATAAAACAGTTTTGGTCCAAGCCTTTGGTATACCATTTCTGGCTTCATCAGTGGAGAATTTATACAGAGTTTAGCAAGAAAAGGGACATGGTTGCTCAGCGGTTAAGCCACTGACTCTGACGATGGAAAGGTCAGCAGATCGGCAGTTTGAGACTCAAGAGCCGCAAGACAGAGTGAGCTCCCATCACTAATCCCAGCTTCTGCCAACCTAGCAGTTCAAAAGCATGTGGGAAGGTAACAGCGTTCCATATAATCGTGCTGGCCACATGACCCCATAGTTGTCTTTGACAACACTGGATCCCTTGGCTTAAGTAATGGAGATGAGTACGATTTGATAGTCATATTAAAATGGAAAACTTTGCCTTTTTACCAGCAAGAAAGTGCCAGATTTCTGTTTACAATCTAGCTGCAAATTCAATTATTGTGGAAGCCTTCCAGTCAAAAACTATGAAGAAGTTGCTTCCCCTCCCCCCCCGCTGCTCTGATTGAGAGGGCCACCGTTTGGTTCTCCTCGGTCAATGATTTATTCTCCTGCAGCATTATCCAGTCAGTTAGCCAACTGTCAAACATGTATGACTAGTTACCAGCTATTTCGGTGGAAGACACTTCTGTTCTTCACCCCTAACAATCTGCTTCACCCCTAACTCTTTGTCCTTGTTCCCATTCTACCAGAGTTAAAGCTACCTCTTACACATGGCTCAAGAGACTCATTACCAGATGTATGCCATACTACAACATGGTCATAGTCCTCTTATCTTCATGCATAATTGCAGGCTGACTGTAGAGTGAGGTCTAATGCTTCATTTGCTCAATGTGGATGATGGCTTCACTTGCAAGGGCAGTCCCCTCTGCTGTCGTCAGCTAACTTAGACCTGACTCTTTCCCTGTGGTAAGCTTGCTAGTCAGTTGTGTGAGGTACAGAGACCACAACAAGCAGGTTGGCTATATGTAACTGTGCTTCTTTGAGTAGTCATCTGTGCCCTCAAACAGCCCACCCTCCTCTCTTATCTTTCTGCAGGTCTGTCCTCACTTGACAAATGGTGGAACTAAAGAAGGAGTAGCTTTTGGCACAAAGTATAGATGTACACCTGAGAGGGCGGGATTACCACCAAAAGCGACTCAGCTCTTGAACTTTCCATGTTGTGGCTCTGTGCAGGTGCAAGACCTAATTGTGTGAGGGCACAGGTGACCACTCAAAGAACCAGTTACAGGTAAGCAACCTGTTCTTCTAGTTGGAACTTTTTCAACAATGGTAAAGAAACAGATATTTCTACAGTGGGGCCTTCTTATCAGCTGGGGTTTGGTTCCAGGATCCCCCATGGATAACAAAATCCATGGATGAGCATGTCCCATTAAATATAATGGCAGAGCAAAATGTTATCCCTTATATAAAATAGAAAATCAACGTTTGCTATTTATATTTATATATATTTTTTAATATTTTCAAGCCGTGGATGCTTGAATACATGGATAAAAAATCCGTGGATAAGGAGTGCCAACTGTATTAATATATGCAGCCTTTCTACTAATATCTATAGTATAATATCACTACCAAGAGCCAGTGTAGTGTAATGGTTTGAGCATTGGATTATGATTCTGGAAACCAGGGTTTGAATCCTGGCTTGGCCATGGAATCCCACTGGGTGACCTTGGGCAAGTCACGCTCTCTCAATCTTAGAGGATGGCAGTGGCAAACCCCTCTGAAAAACACTTGCCAAGAAAACTCCAAGACAGGTTCACCTTAGGGTCGCCATAAGTTGGAGATGACTTGAAAGCACAACAACAGCAACAAAAAATCACTACCATGTTTAGGATTGCATGAATTATAACTGCTGCTAGTTATGCTCTTAGTGGGGAAAAAATGAGACCTGACAAGGAAAACTCCTCTCCCTTACAGAGAAATGTCCCCAGTAAATTTCTGAATAAAATGTATATACAAATACATAGATGATATTTTAACCTCTGCTTTGGCAAATATTATTGTTAGAATAGTTATCTAGTACTAAGAAAGATGAACTCTGTATCTTTTTTTTTTCTTTTTAAAAGTATTTAAAAGTTTTTACAAAAAGAAACATTACCAATCTGGGTTCCAGTATAATGAGATGTATCAATATTATATTTCCTGACTATTCAGCTAAAAAATCCCTAGCTGACAAATACTATGATAGAACATCTTTCCCAAAATTAACATGTAAGGAAAGCGGAGAGAGAACTGGCATTTTCATTTGAATAAAATAACTAATAAACTTGGATCATATCATGGAGAATTTGGAATGATCTTGGTTATCTCTAGTAGCCCCTATTTTTTCACTTAATTTTTTGATCTAGCAAGATGTTCCAAACTCTTATCTATCCACTGGGAAAGTGACAGGGCATTTAAACCTTCCAATTATATGCAGTTTCTTGTGACATGAAACATAAATACACAATCAAATAATTAAGATAAAAAGACTAATTTACATATTAAAAAAGAAATAGTCCCAATGATTTTGTAACCCCAGATTTTCCAAGTCAAATCAGGAATGTTTATGCCCCACTATTTTCCCCAGATTAATTTAGTTTCTAGATTATAGTATTAGAAAAAGTAACTGAGATCAAAAAATTATATAGTGTAGAAGTCATTCCACTAATTTTAGTTTCACTTAGTATTATAAAATTCTCAAATGGCAGTAATTGTCTTGTTATCTGTTCTTATTGTTTGCAGAATTTGAGGGAGTGTGTTTTCACAGTTATTTCTTGCAACTGATTACCTGTTCAGGGGAAAGGACTATGGAATAGGTCCCCAAGACTATATAAACCTGTTTGTTTCCTAAACCTAAAATATTTCCATTTCCCCATGTGTAGTCTATATCTATTTAGATGCATTTTCCTTCCTGAAATATTATTTCTAAATGATCCCAGATTATACAGATATAGCTAGCCGTTAGATAAAATATTCATTGATCAAAAATCTGTCAATTTGGGATCAGTGTTTAGGCATTTTCATTTTGTGTCAATTTGTACAAAGATAGGAAATTGGGATCTAAGCTTTAGCTGAGGTGTCCCATGTTCAGCAATAATGTTGTGCAATGTCACAGATTGTGATTGCTTACAGCTTACCCTCCATGCGCCCACTTTTTTCTTGGTCCTTCAGGCCAAAATTCAGATGAGGAGATTTATCCTGGTCTTGTATTGCCTAATGAAGCATCTAAGAATTAAGTCCAAAACACACTGCAGAAATAATCTGGTTTGAGACAACTTTAACTGTCGTGGTACAATGCTAGGGAATTCTGGGAACTGTAGTTTTGTGAGACATTTAGCCTTTTCTGTCAGAGAACTCAATAAACTATAGTTCCCAGGATTCCCTAGCACTGAGCCAGGGCAGTTAAAGCGATATCAAACTGGATTGTTTCTGCAGTGTGTTTTCGACCTTAGTGTATTGCTAGAGGCATCCTCCTGTGAGTTAATCCATGCCTGTTTGTTGCTTGCATTAGTATTGGGCAGGATGGGTTAAACAGTTGGGAGATGGGTGGGGTGCCTTTTCAGATGTGACAAGTTGAAAACTGTTGTGTTACTAACAACTTGGATTGCTGGACATGTAGCCAGATTTTCTGTTACCATTGCTGATACTGCCAGTAATGAAAAATGTTAACATAAATTTAGAAAATTACTTACCCATTTTATAAACTTTTTTTAAAAAAGGAACAGTTAACAGCTATGCATCTTGGCAGTGTGGGATAGGGAAATGAACTCATTTTGGTCTAGAATCAGAATCAGTTGGTTAATTATTTATATTTCAGTGAATTTTGTGGGCCAGTATCTCTTCCCTTCCAAAAGGCACTAACAGTGTATTTTTATTTTTTAAAAAAAGCTTGTTAAGTAATAGAGCTCACAAACCATAGCCCACACATGTCTTTTTTCTGTTGTGATGTAATGCTCTGAAGCATATAAATACTGAAGTTGGTTGCTAATTTTTAGTTCTTTATTTGCATGAAAGTTTGGAACAGAGTTCTCTCAGTAAACGAAGAAAAGTTAATATACACATATCCTGAACCTCCAGGCTGGGATAAAAAAAAAGACCCTCTCCAGTTAAAACTACCATTTCTGTACAATACATATGTTTTTTATAATGCATAATTACCTCAATGACAGTTACAAATAAGGAAGTGGAAGCTTAAACCTCATAATCTTGGATCACTCCAAATGAAACATATCTGCGAAAGCATCCTTTCTGTAATGGCTTTGAAATGTACACAACTGAAAGCCTTTTTTGAACTAAGAACAATGTTAAGTAGGTGCACTCCAGTTACAGCTGGCCCTTTGGCTCCACAGGGGTTTAGTTACAGATCTCCCCACAGATGTGAAAAAACACAAGTGATCGCCTCCCATATTAATTTAATGGCAGCAACATGAACACACATACTTCACTGTAACTGAGTTTACGTTGCTGCCATTTAATAATATGGGATGTGACAATCTCTGGATAATGGAATTTGTAGATCCAAAGCCTGTGAGCTCAAAGGGCCAACTGTATAGCAAAAATGTGTAGAAAAGAATGATTAACTGGGGCTTTGGTTTAAATATATATAAACCACTTACATTTAAAGGTTTTGGAGTAGTATACAACAGTATAAAACAGTATATATAATCAATTTGTTATGCACATTATCTGTAAAATAACTTGTAAAAGTAGCCAAATGTCTGCAGATATCTAAAGTAACAATGGTCAGAACATCTGGAGAGAAAACTAACTACCTTTATTGTTTCTTGTGTGGGTGTCAAGAACATGTGGCACTTCCAGAAGGGTATCACTAGCTAAATTCAAGGACCAAATGGGCATTATTTATTTATTTATTTAATAACCTGCCTTTCTCCCAACCTGGGATCCAAGATAGCTGAAATAAGAAGCTAAGACATGATAATAATAATAAAAAAAGATTAAACACAATTTTAAAAGTTAACATACTAAAACACCACTAATACAAGGAAATATTTGGCCTCTTGTGTAACTTGGCCCCAATTTGTTTTTATATGTTACTGTCAAATGCTCACACCTGGGTTTTATAGCAATAGGCAAAATGCTGCTGCCTGATTTCCCCACCCAGAGGTTGCACAATCTATGGGTCATGGTCACATCAAGCATATTGCAATAGTTTAACCTCAAGACTGTCAGTGTCAGGACCACCATGGCCAAGAAAGCCCAGTCCAAGAAACAAAGCCTGTCAAATGCACCCTAAGCCCCTGAGATCACCTCCAATAGGAAAGGCTATTCCCAGATACAGTCCTGAACCCAGATTGAAGTAGATCTTGATAACTGATCTCATTCAAAAGGGGCTGTAGTTTACCACTTCAACACTCCCCAAAGGAATATGCGTAACCAGGCAGTGAAGAACAAACCGAAGGAAGAAGAGTCCCCTGCTGGATGCTTTGGAACACAGCCCTTTTTGTCTCTGAGGAACAGCTGTTGGAAATATCGAGGAGCGGTATTTGCAAATAAGAGTGGAAGATCTGAGAATGGAAAGAGGCTACGGAGATTACAGGGACAGTGAATAAAAGTACCACGTAGAGAAGACAGTGCAATCAGTACCTTCAGTGGGCTTTCACTGAGCAGGAGCTTTGAGGTATAGAGAGTGACCCCTTGAAACTACATCCCTGTAGAGCAGGGGTCAGCAACCTACGGCCCACGGGCCAGATACGCCAGCACGGGGCTGTTTCCCCTTCCCTCCTTGCCTTCCCAAACCCATGGCAACGCAGCTGTGGGTCTGAGAGGGCGAGTGGAGGAAAGGAGATGCCAGCACGGGGCTGTTTCTCTGTCCCTCCTCGCCTTCTCAAACCCATGGCAGTGCAGAGGGCGAGCGGAGGAAAGGAGACGCCAGCACGGGGCTGTTTCCCCTTCCCTCCTTGCCTTCCCAAACCCATGGCAACGCAGCTGTGGGTCTGAGAGGATGAATGGGGGAAGGAGAAGCCAAGGGGAAGGGGGCTGGGCACACATCCCAGTCCCCTTTTCTCTGGCCCTTTCCTCCACACAAAAGGGCTCCATGGAGCCCTTTCACGCGGAGGAAAGGGAAGCCAAGGGGAAGAGGGCTGGGAGGAGGAGCCAGACGCGTGCACCTCTATCTCCTTCTCCCAGGTGCCATTTTCTGGCTTCCCGCTCTCTCAGAGAGACAGCGGAAGACCCGAAAATGGCAGGGAGGAGGCGGAACGGGCACGTGTGTGCTCGTTCTGCCTTCTCCCTTGCCCCGTGCCTGGCGAAATGACATCGCATGCCACCTGTGGCACGCGTGCCATAGGTTTGTCATCACAGGGCTAGTGCAACATTATGGGTTACACTACAGTTAGCCTTTGCCTTGGTGCTAGTTCCCAGTGAATGTGCCTGGTTTGTACCATCTGCATTGTAGGTGATGACTCATAGAACATATTATTAAATGTTATCAATGTTACATGGAAAGAGTTTTCTAACTTTGTCCACAATGAGATGGTTAAGAGGTGGTATGATATCCCTGTTTAAATATTTGAAGAGATGTCATTTTAAGGCTGGAACAAGCTTATTTTTGCTGTTCCAGAGAACAGGACTCATGAGTAATAGATTCAAACTATAGTGGGCCCTTGCTTTATGCAGAGGATCTGCTCCCCCCCTCCCCCAGCATAAAGTGAATTCTGTGCATGCTCAAGCCCCATTTACGGTAAATGAATGGGGTACGCTTGTGTACATAGCAAAGCGCGCACACCATTAATCTAAATGGGGCTTCCCATCCACGTGACCTCAAATCCATGTATGTGAAGCCCGTGTATGGGGTGGGCCGACTGTACAAGAAAACTCAGTCACTTCAGTTTACCTTCCATGCTGTTGATGGTGGGAGGTGATGTTCAGATTGGAGGTTAGGAAAGAATTTTAAAGTTCATTTGTTTTCTATTTCTTCCAAGGTTTGCAACAGGACCTGGTTTTTCCCATCTTAAATGTGAGGGTTTCCCCATAACATTTGGAATCAAATTATCGTTGGCAACCTACATGTAGCCAGGCTTGGTTGGTTGCCATGATGACAGGTAAGTTCTTCTGTACATGCACACAATCTACAAATGCAAGCATAAACACACATAAAAGGATCATGAATCCATAGCCCATCCAGCTACAGATCCTTTGTTTCTCTATGTACTCATTAGCTTTTCATATACAGTATCACCTTAATTGTTTGATAATAAACCCTTAGCCTGACAGATTAAACTTCTGGCTGTTCATTGATACTTGGCAGGTTCCTCATCCTGAAACAAGTGCTCTGATTAGTTATACTATCAAAATAGAATGGTGGAATATGAATTGGAGGATTCCCCACATAATGTGTAGGTTAAGTGGGGTGTCATGTTCATTTTCAGAATCTGTTGAGGTGAAGGACTGCCTATTTAGGTGGACATGATAATATGTAAGTAAAAAAGGGAACCTAGATTAATCCTAACAGCTAGTTTAATGCATGATATTCAGGTGTTTTGATTGTTTCCGTGTCCATGTCAGTTGAAGCTGGATGGAAGCTGAGAAAGAGACTCCAGAAGTATAGGTTGGACAAGTCTAAGACTGTTTGCCTACTCATTAACTTTTCTTTAACTGACAACTGCTCTTTATTACATTAAGTTAATAAACTCAAAATAATTTGCCAACTTCCTGGTTACTTTAAGACAGAGAAGGGCAACTGCATTGGGTCCAGAGGCCAATTTTCTGCCAGTGGACAGAATGTAGTTTGAAGTTTTCTGATAGATCTCTGGCTGGTTAGCAGAGAATTGCCACGAGTTTCTGACTAACAAGATCAAAGAGATTTTTCTGTGGCTGAACTCTTCCATGACTGGCCTTGGCTAATTACATATTTCTTAACCTCAGTTTACCCATCTCTAAAAAAGATGATATTCATTCCATCTTGTGTTGGTGTGATATGCTAAAATCCTCACTCTCTAGTTACTCATATATAGATTGATCTGTGTCCCAGTTTGGTGAGTGATGTGGATAATAGCACCTGTGTGAAAAATATTTATGAGAAAATGGAAAGCAGTGTACTACATAGGCAGGAAGTGCCTGCATTGTTGTTGTTAACTGCCCTCAAGTTTACCTCGACTCATGGTGATCCCATGAATGAGACACCTCCAAGACAGCCTGTCCTCAGCTGCTCTGCTCAGGTTCTGCAGATCCAGGGCTGTAGCATCCTTGATTGAATCTATCCACCTGGTGTGCAGACTTCCTCTCTTTCTACTGCCTTTCACCTTCCCTAGTGTTTTGGCTTTTCTAGTGAATCCTGCCTTCTCACAATGTATCCAAAGTATGTCAGCCTCAGTTTAGTCATCTTGGCTTCTAGGGAGAGTTAAGGCTTTGTCTCTTCTAAGACCCATTTAGGACTGGAGCATGGCTTTGGCGCGGCATCCAGACTCTTAGGAGACATGCATAGTATGCTGTATTTTGGCCTGTCTGTACGGGTACTATACCAAACAATTTGATGAGGTTAGATATGAATCACTAACACTAAAGTAGGAGTGACTTCTGTGATTTTGTTGTTCTTGTATGCCTTCAGGTTGTGTCCAACTATGATGATCCTAAAGCGCGCCTATCGTGGGTTTTTCTTGGCAAGATTTGTTCAGAGAACATCTGGTCCTTTTACTTTCTTCTGAGGCTGAAAGAGTGTAACTTGGCCAAGGCATGTTCTTTAAATTCTACACTAATTCTCATCCTGGTGCAGAATATTTATTTTGTTAAATGCTGCCTCATTTCTTATTTCTATACTATAAGCATTTCCTGCATATGTACATAGCTTCCAAATTCTTCAGAAAGGCTTAGAGTTCACAATTCAGCCAAAGTATTGCTATTGTAATTACTTGTTTGGAATACCCAAACTGCATGTATTGGCTTGGAAATGCTTGCTCAATATGGGCCTTTCTTATTGTTAACACTGTCCTACTTTATATACTAATACTGAATTCAGTTCTGGGAGTAAACGTTCGAAGGTTAGGAAGAACAGAATAGAACATTCATATCAAATAGGGAGATATCAGTAGGGTGGAGAAAATTCCATTCTTTACTGGTCCTTTGAAGGGGGTTATCCATAACAGTCCAGTGGGGACTCAATATGTGCTGTGGATATGGGAGAGGGGAACTAAGACGTTGAGAGAGGAGTAGCTGAAAAACAGTAGCACTGTAGTCATCAGCATTTTGATACAGGTTCCATTTGCCCACCACTAATGTAATGGTCTTTAAGTCGTCCGTCAACTTATAGTGACCCAATTAATTTTATAGGATTTTCTTAGGCAAGGAATACTCAAAGGTGGACTTGTCAGTTCCTTCCTCTGAAATATAGACCACAGCATCTAATATTTGTTCTCCCATCCAAGTACTAACCAGAGCTGATCCTACTTAGGGCCAGTACAGATGGCCCTTTTGAGCACCGGATCAGGACCTCAGCAACCGCACACTGTGGCCCCAATCCAGCATTTTTCCTGCCCAAAAAGAAACGGCAAAACACTGCTCCTTTTTGCTGCAGAAAAAGGGCAGCTTTTCTGCTGCGGCACTGGCTTTTAAGTGCTTCTATGACATGAGAACACCGGAGCACTGCAATGCTGACTGCCATCTGGTCAGGCGAGTGGTGTGACACCAACTTGGGGGTGGAGTCAGGGCATGTGTCATCTGAAGGCCATGCCCCCACATCACCCTGAAGCCAACTGAAGCTCCCGGCCTGTTTAGTACCATAGTTTCTAAGATCAGACAGTATCTGATGCCTTTAGGGTATTTATGCCATCACTAGTGCTCACAAATATTGTCTATAAATATTGCTGAGATCAAGGAAGTAATAGTGCCACAAATTTGCTTTGGTCAGCCTGGAATACTATGGCCTGTTCTGAACACCATAGCTCAGGAAGTACAGTGACAGGTTGTGATGTGTCCAGAGGAGGTCAGCTCAGATGATAGTAAGTCTGGAAATCAAGCCTTATGAAAAACAACCTAGGGAGCTGAGAGAAGATTAAATCTGAGAAGGGATGTCATATTGAAAATGGAACAAGTTTGTTTTCTGCTGCTCCAGAGATTAAGGCATAAATCAAATCACAAGTAAGGAAATTCCAGTCTCCTGACTGTAGTAAGTATGCATCTTTTAAATACAGAGTATAGATGGTCAAGATCCAGCATGATATACCGTATTTTCTGGTGTATAAAATGACTTTTTAACCCATGAAAATCTTCTCCAAAGTTGAGTGTCATCTTATACGCCGGGTTAAGCCTGGCCTGCTCCTGCCTTTCCAGGCCCAGGCCTCCGCAGAGGCCGCGAGGGAGCTCCGCAGCCAGTGCGATCGCGACTGGACTGCTCCCTCCTTCCCAGGCCTCTGCAGAGGCCGCAAGGGAGGTCCGCAGCCGGTGCGATCGCCGCTGGCCTGCTCCCTCCTTCCCAGGCCTCTGAGGAGGCCCAGGCCTCCGCAGAGGCCATGAGGGAGCTCCGCAGCCAGCGCGATTGCTGCTGGCCTGCTCCCTTCTTCCCAGGCCTCCACAGAGGCTGTGAGGAAGCTTTGCAGCAGGCGCGATAGCTGCCGGCCTGCTCCCTCCTTGGATTTAGAAGAGGGGTAGCTGAGTATATCCCAAACTCTATATTTTAACATGAAAAGTTGGGAGTCGTCTTATACGCCAGAAAATACGGTAGTGGTTTTAATATTGGAGACCAGGTTTGAATCCCCACTTGGCCATGGGAATCCACTGGATTACATTAGCAAATCACACTCTCACAGCTTCAGAGGAAGGCAAAGACAAACATCCTCTGAACAAATCTTGGAAAATCCCTTAATGGAGTCACCATAAGACAGAAACAACTTAAAGACACACAACAACAGATAGGTGCCCCCCCCTTCCAATGATACTTTAGGTTGGACTATATGGCCATTAGTATCAGTTCCAACTCTCGTTCTACGTCACTAATGCAGTTGTATGTTTCTCCTCAGTTTTCTACTATTTTTCTCTAATTTTCAAATTAATACTTATTTTTAGGTGCATGGACTAACAAAGGCAGATAATGAACTTCATATCAGGAATTACATCTTTGTAAGAAGCCCAGTTCTATATTGATAGTGTGATGAATATGCCATTGCATCGTATTTCTGTAATTCCAGCCCGGGATGTTACTTTTTCCAGAGTATCTAAGAGCAAAGCTAAAGGGAAAGAACAGGTACTGTCAAACACTTCTTCATTTTTCTACCTAAATAATCAGAATTTTCTGAGTAATGGGGAAGAATAACTTTACAGTGTTCTTATTTCAAACTGAATCTGCTTCTGCTTTTCCTCTTAAGACAGTTGATTTTTAAAAAGATAACCTATGTATTTTATGGTTTTTAAAAATCTGTAACAAAAGATTACAGATATTATAGACAATATAATATAGACAATGTCAAGAAAGGCCTTTTTGTTTGCAAGACTAAATGTACATCCATCAAATGTGACAAGGAGTAGATATCAGCAGACCCCATTTTTGAATCGTGTATGTCACTGTGATCACGCTCCAGACGTTCTCCATCACATTGTATTGCTTTGTCCACTGTATGTAACCCCAAGAGAAAAATTGTTAAGAAGGTTAGTGGAAATGAATATCTCTTTAAATGGGTTAACAGTGGAATTTCTATTAGAAGATCGAAACCCATATATAACCAGGCTAATGGCCAATTTTCTAGTGGAGGCAACAAGACTATGGCTCCAATTCAAACAACAA
The DNA here is from genome assembly GCF_019175285.1 of Sceloporus undulatus. Classification (NCBI taxonomy): domain Eukaryota; kingdom Metazoa; phylum Chordata; class Lepidosauria; order Squamata; family Phrynosomatidae; genus Sceloporus; species Sceloporus undulatus. The sequence goes on along the minus strand of NC_056525.1, from coordinate 132,532,556 downwards.
CCCTGAAGTTTCTGTAAATTTTATTTTAAATTTTATTGTAATTTATTGTAAACACGTGTTGTTTTCTATGCCTAATAAAGGTTGACTGACTGACTGACAATATTACATAAAATATCCCAGAGATATCAAGCTTGTGTTGCCATTTAGTAGCTATTGAAGGGAAGCAAAAGCTAGTACAGACATAGTCATGAAGAGGAAAGCCAAGTTATAGAATTTTCAACAGCCATTTGTTTCTATTCAGTGAGCCAGAACTTGAAAATTTAGTTGTTGGTATCATCTTGAGATTAAAAGGATCATTGTGGATTTTATGACAGTTTCTAAATCCCTGATAATGTAAAGTGGATTATTAGTCTTGAGTAACTTTCATCCATCGGTGTTATATCACCACATTTTCAACTGTGACTGCATCTGCACTGCAGAAATAATCTGATTTGACACCACTTTAGCTGCCCTGGCTCAATGCTATGGAATTATGAGAATAGGCAGGATATACCCAGCTGTCCAATGGCTCATGAATGAAAGGAGTTACCTACCTCCACTTCAGTTTGGCTTCAGGACTGGTTAGTGTATAGAGATGACCTTGGTTACCTTTGTCATCTGGGTGAAGTTAGAATGTATTCCTAGACTCAGCTCAGCCATGAATCTGGATACCCAGGTTTGGGCAACAGCTGGGAGCGTTTTTGCAAGGTTAAACCTTGTGTAACAGCTAGACCTGTTCTTGCAGGTATCTGATGTGGTTGTAATGACACATGGCTCTACTGTAGTTCTCTCCTAAAGACCTCCGCAGAGACCCAGGCCTCCACAGAGGCCGTGAGGGAGCTCCACGGCCAATGCAATCGCCGCTGGTCTGCTTCCTCCTTCCCAGGCCTCTGCAGAGGCTGCGAGGGTGCTCCGCGCCCAGCATGATCGCCACCAGCCTGCTCCCTCCTTCCCAGGCCTCTGAGGAGGCCCAGGCCTCTGCAGAGGCTGTGAGGGTGCTCCACAGCCAGCGCGATCGCCACCGGCCTGCTCCCTCCTTCCCAGGCCTCCACAGAGGCTGTGAGGGAGCTCCGATCGACGCCAGCCTGCTCCCTCCTTGGATTTGGAAGAGGGGTAGTCTTATACTGCGAGTATATCCCAAACTCTATATTTTAACAAGAAAAGTTGGGGGTCGTCTTATACGCCCAGTCGTTTGATACTCCAGAAAATACGGTAATTTAATGCTTTTGTTGGTTTTATGCTTTAGGTGGAATAAGAATAGAGTAAATAAATAACTAAAAATAAAATTAAGATATAATATAGCTAAACACCTGCTATTCCTGCTGTAACAGCATTTCACCTACCATTACCAGTTTGACATTTACAGCTTCTTACTTTATCTTACCGGTAAACCCATTTTTGATTACTTCTGATAAACTAAAAAGGTAGCTGAAATTAACGTAAATATCTCAACTAGTATTTTTATTTATTAAAATCTTTCTGTCCCACACCTGTAAGATTTTGAGTAATGATTATAGCATACAATACAAGGAACATTTCAGGATAAATGTTTTATAATTTTCTCAGTCTTTAACAGAATGCACTTGAATAGTAATTTCTTAATAGGAAAATATACTCCTTGAATTCTTTCCAGTTAACTATATATTGCAGTTTGCATTTTTGGAATAAAATGTCTGCTGTCGATCAGATAAGGCATCATGGTATGGAATATTCATATACAGTTACTATGATCTGTGACTGAGGTTCTTTTAAGGGCAATCTGCAGAAGCCTACTTATATGCATCTAAGCATTCACAGGACTTATGTGAGTCCACAGAAATTTATCCTGTGTTGCTCCCAAAATCTGTTTCTATATCTCATAGGTTGTTTTAATTCAATATGTGCCACTTTGTCATTTTTGGCAGTGGGGAAGTAGAGAAATAATAGCATTTGTGAAAGCAATCCTATATACATTTGAGAGTAACTCCAGTTGAACGCAGGGGGCTTCTATAGAATTGTACTGTCTGTATAGTATAAATAATTCTAGTTTTCCTAACTATTTTTCATATTCCTATTTCTCATAATTTACACAAAATATTTATTTAGAATGCTTCAGCCAACCTCCATTCCCTCTTCCATTTATTACAATTAATTGATGTTCCTCAAATTGTTTCTGTGCATTTGATGGCATTCATGAATGTAGCCGAGGAATTCTGTATTTCAGAAGGTTGAGTGGTAACAAATAGTTTTCTGTTTTTGGAACATATGATGCATAGCATTGGTCTTTAGACTTTCATGTCTTATTCGCACAAATCAATCTGTCGAAGGATCTGAAGTCTCACTGTGATAGTAAGAGGAATTCTTTCTCTCCTTTGAATGTTAAGTTTACTGGCATTCTGGTGATATATTGGTCATTCATGTGAATTTTTAAGGACATAAATCCAATCAATAGTATTGTTGAGAGTAAGCATATACACACACACAAAAATAATTACATTATCAATGGAAAATCACAGTAATATTTTTGCATAGATTTTATTGCTACCAAAAAGTAAAATATAAAGTATATAATTTTTTAAAGAATACATTAGAACTAGTGGGAATAATTTTTATTGCTATAAAATATAAACATCTCCCCCACCTAGAATAGTTCTGTGTTCCATTAGTGGTACACATACCACTGGTGAAGAACCACAGCTATATAGCAATGCTTAAAACTGTGTATACATGTGTGTGCAACAGAGAAAGATGGTGTGATGTTGACTGTATAATACATAGCACCAAAGAGATAAACATGTTTGGTAGCACTAATTTTTTTGAATCCCACTGCTGGGACTGATGTGAGGTTAAGAAACCCCAAAGGTAACTGGGCTTTTTTTTTTCTCCTTCTAATTGTGAAGATGCCAGTGAGCTTGGCCAGCAGTAGCAGAAAAGTATAAATTATTTTTGTGTAATGCTGAATATATAATGGTCATATAGAATTATATAGTTATATAGAATTATATAATTATATAATGGTTATATAGAATTATAGAATGGTTATATATGCATATTACATTGAAAGAGTAATTTTCTATCATCCTTTGCATTAAAGACTATTATTGGTTTGAAGTAGCCAAAATAACTGTTCCTGAGTAGCATTTAAAAATATTTTCATTACTATTTAGATTATTCACTTCCTACTCTATTGTTGCAAATACTGTATTGTTGTTTTAGCTGCTTTCAAGTTGATCTCAACTCATGGCGACACTGTGAATGAGACATCTCCAAGACCCCCTGTCCTCCACCTGTCTGCTCAGGTCCTGTACGCTTAGGCCCATGGTTTCTCTGGTTGAGTCTATCCATCTGGCATGTGGCCTTCCTCTCCTTCTATTTTTCTCCACCTATCCCACTAGCATTGTCTGTTTTAATGAGTCATGCTTTTTCATTATGTGGCTAAAATGTGACAACCTCAATTCAGGCTTGATCTGTTCAAGGACTCTTTTGCTAGTCTTTTTAGCTGTTCATAGGCCCGTTACAGATGGGCCTAAAAGTGTGCGCTCCGCGCATGCTAGGGTTACAAAGGGCTGTCCTTTCTGGACGCTCCCAACCTAGGACGCGCAGAGCACGCACAAAATGGCAGCGGCCGTTCCACACAGCTGCCGCCATTACTACGTCATGACTGCGCCACCTCTAAACGGGGCGGCACGGTTGTGATGTAGTGGGGCCGTGTGAGGGCGCATAGTGTGCCCTTTCCGCGGCCCCGGAAGGAGCTCTGTTTCGAAGCTCTTTCCAGGTTTGTGTCGCTGGGCGCAGCCTTTAGATGGCTGTGCCCAGCGACGCAGAGGAGAAAGGGGCCAAGCAGTCCCTTTCTCCTCCTCCCCGCCGATGCGGGGTGTCCTTGGGGCTTCAAGCCCCAAGGACACCCCTTTCCAGGCTGCAGGGAAGTGGCCTGGAAAGCGGTGGATCGGGGCCTCAGTGGCTGCCGCTCTGGCCACTGAGACCCTGATCCGGTGGGGAAAGGGGCGGGTGCAGGCCGCTGCTTTTCGGCGGTCTGTAACGCACCATAGTATCCTCAGTACTCTTCTCCAGCACTACATCTCAAATGAATTAATTTTCTTCCTATCTGCTTTGTTCACTGTCTAGCTCTCACAGCCATACATGGTAATAGGGAATACAATGGCTTGAACAATCCTAACTTTAATGTTCAGCTGTATAGCTTTGCAATTTAGAATTTTGTCTAGTTCTTTCATAGCAGCCCTTCCTGTTCCTAATCTTCTTCTGATTTCCTGACTGTATCACCCACCAAAAAGCAGTAATTAATTACAATGTATTGAAAAATGGTTTGTGTGTGTGTGTTTCGGGTAAAATCTGGAAGAGCACATTAAAACTGTAGTACAGTGGAACCTTGGGGCTGTACAGATGAGGAGAAAGGGACACATAGAGGCCGCTCCTTTCTCCCCTAGATCATGGCTGCCCCAACCAAACGGCGCGGCAACGATGCACCTGGAAAAAGGAGCTGTGAAACGCGGCTCCTTTCTCCGCTGCTGCCGAGGTACCATAAGCGCCCTGGAGTGGAGCTGTGACATTCTTTGTGTACCACACCATTTGGATGCGGTGCATGAAGCATGTCACCGTTGCATGTGCTGTGGAAATGGTGGCGCACCAAGATGGCACGGAGTAGGGCTTGGGAGCATGTGGACACTCCGCTCTCCCGAACTCTACTTTCAACCCCAGGCCGGTGCATAGATCCAGTCTCTACCAGGCCCTTGTTATTCTCTGGGATTTGGTTCCAGGACTCCCCGTGCATAACAAAATCTGTGGATGCTCAAATCCCTTTACATATATTGGCAGAGCAAAATGGTGTCCATTATATAAAATAGAAAGTCAAGGTTTGCTATTGGAAATTTATACTTTTTTGGAGTGCTTGAATCTGTGGATAAAAAATCCATGGATTGAGGATTGAGGATATCTGCCCCTTTCTCATCTGTGGATAAGGAGGGTTGACTGTATATAAATTAGGAAAATTTGTTGATTCTCAAATTTGGGTTTCCCATTGTTGTTGAACTAAGAATCCTAGAATATCTGACTAATGACCCTGCTGTTTGGGGCTTCTGAGAGCTGAAATCCAACAAGAGGTTTTATTTTTCAAGAAAACCAGGTTTATGATTAATGATTGCGGTGAGACCAAGCTGTAGAGAGAACGCAGGCAGATTACAATGTTGGGAACAGCCAACGAGACTTAAGCTAGGAAAGGTGGAGGCTACTCCCAGGAGCGAGTATAAAAAGAGAAGCAGAGGCATATTTGAAGTTAGTTAGGGAAGAGTTTTATTGAACTCGATGGGGTTAACAGCCAAGGAGATTGAGGGAGGCTTATGTATCCATGTTAGGGGAGATGTTTATTGTACTCTGAAGGGTTAAGAGCCACTGAGGCAAGATTAGGCTGCTGTGAGGGGCAGTGGGAAAGGGTTTTTAGGTACCTGAGATAGGGACGAGAAAAGTTCTTAATTAAATTGTTGTGATAGTATCCTGTGGGAGATAAAGTGCTTGGTGACTAGTGGAGTCACAGATAGCCAGAAGCATTAAAAGATACAGAAGATAGATAAAGTTTCAGTGAAACCTTAGACTGTAAAGGAACATTTATAAGGCTATAAACAAACAATTACAAAGATAAGCAAAAGAAGTTACTAAACCATGTAACTACTAAAGTATTTATACACTGTCTATCTTGAATGCTATCCTCTAAGAAAGACACTGAATTCAACCAGATTTGTAAATAAAGTCCTATTGTTTGTTCAAGCAGTTGTCTGAAGTGGTTAAAGAAACACATTCAAAATGCTACCAATAGATAGGAAAGTCTGTTAGGTTTGAGATACATCATAAAGTGGGTGTATGGCTGTCACTGAATAACTGTCAATGAATAACTGAAGGTGGCGGGGTATAAGAGGCCCAGAGGGCTGACATCTAGAGAGAGTTCTAGTGTAGGTGGCAATAGAGGTGAGAACTGAGTTCAAATGTCGCATCACAAATTAGGTGGCAAGCTGGTGGGATAGTTGCCATCCTCTTGACAAACTGATGGCAGTGGTGGCACACAGTGAACAAGAGTGAAAGGTATTGAGAGATTTAGGTAGTGCCACCTTGGCACCACAAAGGTAGCATGTAAAATAAAGAAATTAACTCCTTCACAGTAAGCTACTTACCACTCTTAATAATCTGTTATTAACCTGTGATCTTGCCAAAGTTCAAGAACAAGTGTGTGAGAGGGAATGAAGAAATATACGTATTCCTATTATACAAAATCTATGCTATTTGTGTGTTTAGTAATAGTGGCAGCACCAACATTATTGTGATTGTTGATATTGTTAAAAATATTCATGAATCACCTACAGCATCAAAGGAGATATACAATTTAACATTTCTTTTGTTTTATTGGATTTATATCTCCCCTTTTGACCAAAATGGGATGGAAAAACAATTCATATCAAAACAGCCAATTAAAATTAGAACAGAATAATCTTCACAACAACAGAACATAATTTCAAAACATAAATGCAGTGCACCTTAAACTAGGCCAAAAATAAATAAATGTAGAACTCTGTTTATAGAGCATTCTACATGCAGAACACAGTCACAAAGATAGCCTAGCTTAGTCTCTCTTAGTGATAGGACAAATAAAGCAGAAAGATGCCCCTGGGAAGGTTTATAAAGCTGTGGCGGATGATTTAAACTGCAGTTCTAGACCAGCTTAAACCCTATTAAATGCATTGAGATTTGCATTCAAGTAAACATGCATAGAAATGTATTGTTAGTCCAATTAAGATGGAACTTACATATGAGCATATTTAGCACTGTTTTTACTGAATTCCCAATTCTGTAATATAAAGAGACCCATTTGTTTTGAATTCTTCTGTCCAGGCAATTGTGATATGTTATGCCCACAGTACTTTTTAGATCTTAAGTTTAACTCAGTGACATTTGAGAGAGACAATGGATGCAGGCAAACACCTTTTGTTGACAAAGGTTGATAAGAGTAGTAGAAGCAATTCACTTTGAGAACTTGAACATATATTACCCACAATGGCATTGCATTTAAATCCAAAAGTCAATAATTACTTGCAAGGAAAAATAGAACAGTATGATGGGCCATTTGATTAGGTAGTTTCAAGCACTCAGGTGCTGTATTCATTGTAGATCCATACAAAGAGTTTCTTTATGTAGTATAGCTCAATGCTGAATGAACCTCAAGTTTTCAGAACTACCATAGTTGTTTTTTGCCCACAGAACACTGAGGTTCAACATTTACAGCAAAATACAAAATAGTGTCTTTACAAAGCAGTCACTTATCTATAGCACACTATAAAAGATGCACTAGAGTCTTTCTTCATATATGCTACCATGATACAGGAATTTTAATGTTACATGTAAAGTCTCAGTCAAACTTATCTGAAAGCCTGATTATTATTTTTCTTGCAGACTGGCAGTTCAGCCTCTATTTCTGCTCCTCGTAGTTTCTCTCAGACATCTGTCACACCAACCAGTCAGGACATCTGCAGGTAAAATAGTGGCTGTGTCATTGCAATGAAATACTACAGAAGATGTCTACACGTGTACATCTTCGTCATGTCAAGTATCAGATACACAGACTACAAGGTTCTGCAAGACAGTTATCCTAATCATGTCACTCTTAGAATATGCAGTTTTTTTTTTAAATGCAAGTTTAGAAAAAATAATCTTAGAAATAGGCTTTCCAGGACCCCCCCACACATCCCTCCCCATCCAAAAGGTGCACTGAACAGTAGAAGACTTTGGCATGTAATACTAACTTGATGTTAGGGTAGCACAACCTGTAGGGTACATTACATATCGTATCAGTGTCCTATAAACTGAAAACAATGCAGGCACTCTGAGATCATTTTAAAGCACAACAGATCAAACAGGGTCTGTGGGTAGAAACTGTGTTCAGAGCCTTTCCTTTGTACCCCTAGACATTATTTTTCCTAATGGAGTCCCATAGCAGCTAGAGTGAAATATTTTTGGAGGGAGAGTAAGCACATAGGAGAAGAGTTCAGCAGCCTTTCCCTATACATGTTGTGTTTTGAGTGGCATTCCCTTATGTGCCTGTATAGGCACACATACATTTAAAGCAAGAGTGGGCAAAGTGCATCTCTCCAGGTATTAGTGGTATGCAGCTCCCATCTCTCTTGGCCAACTCACTCAGTGGTAGGAAATGGTGGGGATGAGTCTCCAGTAACATCTGGAGGGATGCCTTTGTCCAGCCCTGCTTTAAAGACATAGGCATAACATGCATTGCATCATATGCATCATGCCACCATTTTAACTTAATCTGTTTCATGCTGCTGTTTGCAACTTCTGTTCTGCTTGCTGTTTGCTATCCCCACACTTGCTGAAATTGTCATTTCTTCACATTATTGTATGCATTCCTTTTTAATAATTGTTTTTACTTTATGTGCTTTTATTCCACTGTTCTGCATGCAGTTCCAGTGCAGTGTATTCTGAATGTTGTCATCACAGTCCAGTGCAATCTGCTGTTGTCTTGAAAAATCCTGTCTGCCAGAATTCTTTGACTCAAGGGTCCACTGTGACAATAATCTGTCAGAATACGGTGCAGGCTTCCAAGAAAGACCTCCATGAGCATGATTGTGTCCATGGTCTCAAGTCTAAGAATGGAAAAACTACCCAAGCTCTGAAATTCTCCAAGTCTCTCAGTGATATGGACCAGAAGGCTCAGAGCACAACTCAAAGCTTTAGCTACGTGGAACGAACATGTTCAGAAGGCAAACTGACACAAACTCAGGAGCAGTGTTTAAGGCTTAACACATTTTATCACAAAGAGAAGAAACCGTTCAACCTCAGGCCCTTTACTTTTAATAATTCCAAACTCTCCTATTTCCAGTCACTTTCTACAAATTACTTGAGCACTTCTGGGGCTAGTGCTATCCACAGTGCAGTACACGTTCCTCTCCTGGAGGACAAGTGTGACAGCGAATTGTCCCGAAGTAAAAAACTGCTGCACTGCCTTTTCTCCTTCTCTCATAGCTCCAGTGTAAGCAGTCATGAATTGGATAACTACTCAAGCTGCCTCCAACCAAAGAAATCACCCAGTGTGATAGTAGAGAGCACAGGTTTCTGTTCAGATGACATGGGAGATGATGATGTCTTTGAGGACAGTTCCTCTGTGAGACTGAAAATTGCAGAGCTGCGGGCACCACTTTGTTCAGTTGAAAAGGATAGTGACCTAGACTCTCCTTCTCCTTTGTCAGAAAAATTTTCCCCACTCTCCCCCGTATCCATATCTGGGGATGCTTGCAGGTTGGTTTACGGGGAACCACTTTCTTCTACTCCCTCCCAGTTTTGTGGCAAATGCTATGTTCCTTGTGTTTCCATTCTTGCTTGCTTGCTTTAATATGTGCAATTTGAAGAGCGAGCTGCTCTCTCATCTTACTGATACTGTTTTAAGCATACAATCAGAGTTGCTGTTTGAAAACTTGTATCAATTTTTCCCCTTTTCAACAGTTAACCTATAAGTATCTTAAGAAAATCAGTTTAAACATATGAATGACCACTTCAGACCTGTATCTGAAAGATGCTTTTTACCCATGATGACCATTGCTTCCCAGGATTTTCAGCTATATAAACTATGGTTTTGAGAAATTTGGCTTGGATCTAAGGAACCACACCTACTCTTTCCTGTATGCAGCAGGATTCACACACTTTTTTCCTTGCTGCAATTTGTCCTCTCCCCTTCAAACAGTTTGTGAGGGTCACGTGCAACGTGGCTTAAAGGCTTGCAGTATAGGGCCAAAGGTATTCTCTCTTGAGTTTATGAGTGCTTAGCTTTCTTCACTTTATGACCTTTTTAAAGATAGCAAATGCAGGGGGCTGTTTTGGAAGATTTGGGTGGAAAGTTTTGTCAGGGTGGCAAAAGTGAACATAAATGGTCATTTATCATGGTGGTGGAAATAGTAGTTTTCTGTAAGGGGTTGAAAAAAAATTGTCATTTCTAGTGATGTCAGCTTGGGTAGCCACCATTTTTCCTATAATATTTCACTGGGATAGTAGTAGCATTTAATACCTTTCCTTTGAAATGAGGTGTAACCCAACTCTTCTGATAGGAACAGATATTTTGAATGATGATCTCAGTCCTGCTGTCAACAGAACTTTGGTGTATTTCCTTGAAGGAGTCTGATTCATGGAGTTGCATAATCAACTGGTCTCTGAAGTAGTGGGAGTAGTAGTAGTAGTAGTAGAAGTAGATAAAAGGAAACCTCTCGAGGACAGGGAACATTCTACACTGAATGTAGACTACACTGGGGCATATCAACTAAAATGAATTCAAGCTGAGATTTTTTTTTCTAACAGCCAAGCACAAGTTAGTATCCAGAAATTTTGTTGAGAAAATTAATTAGGACTGATTTCAACCCCATCCTTTAGTGACATTTTAATGACATTTTTAGCATTTTAAAACGTACTTATTTGGTTCCCATAGTGTTGTAGAATTCAGTAATGATTTCAGTTAAATTATTCTCTATAGAAATGTCGTTTTCTTTTGACCGAATAAGCATGTTTATGTCCTGGAAAGTACTACAATAAGTACCACTGATCTCTTATCAAGATGATGCAAAATGTAATTCTTTTGCCTTTTAGGTACCTGTTTTCTTTTTGGCCAGGAGTGGGCAACTTCCAGGATCAGAGAACCTAGCCCCACCCCTCTGCCAACTCTCAAAGTTTTTGACCAAAGAAATTGGCAAATTACAATACCAGTAACCAGTAACAACACGTGGCCCCATTCCCACCACACCACCCCCCTGTTTTAGTCCTAGAGAAACCTTTTTCAAAACCAGAAGTGACAATTTCTGAGAAAAGCCTTGAGGCCAAAGCTGGCCTATCACTAGAAAAAAGCCAGGAATGGTGCCCTTTGAGTATTCTATAATGTTCTGTGGGCCAGTTTCTTGAGGTGAAACAATTGAAGTCTACAAAAAAGGCCTTGAGATTGCAGGGGCCTTCCTGGGTCATATTTTGCCCATCTCTGCACTGGACTCTGGACTAGAGCCTATAGAAAATCTCAAGAGCTAAATTAGTGCTTGTGTTTACTTACATTAGTCTGTGCTGTGCAGTTTTATATTATTTCATTGGAAGCAAAATTGCAGCCTTGGAGATCTGTGCTGGCTCACCATGCATGATCTCACAACGTTACATATTTCATTCATACTGTTCCGATTTTCAGCTGTATGGTGTTTTTTTTAGTTTGCGTCCTGGTCATTTTTCCTTTCTCTTAATAAATTGTTATGCTCCTGACACAGGATATGCCATTGTGAAGGAGATGATGAGAGCCCTCTAATCACTCCCTGTCACTGCACAGGAAGTCTTAATTTTGTGCACCAGGCTTGTCTGCAGCAGTGGATCAAAAGCTCAGACACTCGTTGCTGTGAACTCTGCAAATATGAATTCATCATGGAGACCAAACTGAAACCATTGAGAAAAGTAAGTTACAGCATTGATACTCAAATGCCTTATATTGTTGGGCAAATAAATAGTTGTGTATTTTCTCATTAACCCTCAGGGCCACTTAAATTGCAAGGAATTTCACATTACATATATCTGAAGCAGCTGTTAATCTTTATTTGGATATATCACCAAGACATACAAGATACGTGGACTTGCTGAGGTTTAAAAATAGAGGTCACTTCCTCTCTACCAGTGCTGAGCAACTGTGCCAGCAACAGTGGTCAGTTTTTATCCCTGTCCACCCCAACACGTTTCCCAACAGGATAACAAAAATAAAGCTAGAGGAAAACTGGAAGTTCCCTCCAGCTTCTTCTTTAACATGATTTTCGATTGACTTTCAGATGGGCTTGTTTTCTCCATTTTGTGGATTGTGAGATGAAAAGAAAGTTCAGCTACCACATTTCCTGTGTCTTTGTAGTGAATGATCTTCTGTGTTGCTTTGCTTTTTAAAAAATGAGAGGGTCCTGAAGTCTTGGGGGTCACAAATGGGTTGGGGGGCACCTGTGACCTGCACTTTTCCCCTGCACAGAGACATACTGTGAGTACTTCTACTGTGGGTGTTGATGTTCCAAAAGAAGTGCTTTTGTATGTGGATATCACTGCTACTGCAGAGGGTGTGAGGTGCCTCTTTTAGACTGTATTTGAGGTGCCGCTGCCTGCCACTGCTGCAGAAACAGAGAGAAACTAGGTGTGTGAGAGAGGTGTTGCATTTGTTAAGAGGAGCTGCATGTGAGGCACACTGCAGGTGTGCATTCAAGAGAAATGAAGAGATAACCCTTCTTCAGACATTTCTCATGAGTTGTACAAATGAGTGGAGGGAGCAGGGCAGTGACAGCTAACCCTTCACTGGGTGTCACATAACCTGAATAGCCTCTCTCCTTGACATGTTTGTGTCTGAGCAAAAGCTCCTATTATGCAGATACTTCCATTGTATGTAATTGCCCTGCTCCTATCTAATTTGTTGATTTAGTGCAGGGACGGAAACTTTTGGAGAGAACTGCTAAACATGTATTTGCAGAACACTCCTTTAGGTATTTACATGAAGTGTATAGAAGAGGGATACGAAGACTGCGGGATATGAGCTTCTGTCTTCACTTTAGCCCTCAGGTCAGCATGTGAATAATAATAATGGATTACATCGTCTCCTGCTGACTGTAAAGATAATATAAGATGAGGATAATGTAATTGGCCTGTCTTCCAGGATTGCTGTAAATACTACCTGGATGATATCAGTGCTGCCCTTTCAACATCTTAAAGTATATTGTAACTGCTAACTTCAAAGTCACAGGAAATAGCGTTGGTGCTAGGTTGATATGGTAGAGGTCTTTCTGGAATCCACTGCTTAGCAGAGATGCTTGAGCAATTGTAAGCCCGAGGGCAGGGAACCGTCTAATTAAAAAGATTGTATGTACAGCGCTGTGTAAATTTACAGCGCTTCATAAATAAAGGTTAATAATACTTTCCTTCCTCCTACATTCTAAAGTTTTCTGAGGGAATAAAGGATCTATCTTGTAGATATTTTCTTGGATTGCAACAATGACAAAATGTGGTTTTGTCAGAGCCTGTAAGTACAAGGAAGGAAGAAGCTTAGAGGAAGTGGAGGTCAGAAGCATATATAAAATGTCTGTTATCTCAAGTTACTTCATTACTTTTTTTGCAGACAGTGTGCTATTAAAAGTATAGATGTGATAAATGTTCCCTTCAACATTAGTATTAATAATTCTTAATTGCCTTGGAAGCAACACAAATACTAAGAAATGTGTCTCTTTTGTGATGTCCTAAAATCCCCTTAAAGGATCTAACCTTGTTCTGTTTTCTGTATTTTGGCCTAGTGGGAGAAATTGCAGATGACTCCTAGTGAGCGAAGGAAGATCATGTGCTCTGTCACTTTCCATGTGATTGCTATCACTTGTGTGGTGTGGTCTCTCTATGTCCTCATAGATCGTACTGCTGAAGAGATTAAACAAGGGGAATCCACTGGTATGTTAACTTTGCTTTTTGCAGTCAGAAAGATTTTTGTGCCTTGTGCTACACTAATGATGCTCTGTTTTATATGTTCTTTCCACAGAGCTACTATGGATGTAAAGGTTTGGTAGAGGGCACAAATGCAAAATAGCTTATACAGTGTACATTGTCCATAATGCATATTTGCATCTGAACAAACTCAAAGTGGGAAGTGTAAAAAGTGCAGGAGGAACAGAAGTCTTGGTTCTAGAATTAATCCAAGTTCAGCAAGCCTCATGTTTCTGATACAATTTCTGATAGGAAATTCAGATTAAGTTCTTCAGTATTACTGCCAATTCATCCTCTGACTCCTTTCATTTTGCTCTCTTCCTCCCCCCCAACACTCACTTTGTAGTTCAGTGCTACAAAGTGCTACAATATACAGAAGCTAGTACTAGTTAGAGCCTAAAAATCTTGGTTTTCATTTTTAATGAAAAATTAAAGTATATGGACAATAGGGTATGCTGCAGGGGTGGACAACACTAGGTCTGGAGGCCAGTGTCTGGCCCTAGAATATGCTACAGATATCATCTCCCTGCCCTACACCAAAAAGCACTAGGTCAGTGGCAGAGAAGATATGGGAATTAATTCTTGGAGTGTCATTCTTGAAAATGCACATAGAGATTGAACTAGCATTTGAATTGAAAATATTCTGTATGTATATGACCATGGGATGTGGTGGCTTAATGGTTAAGATGCCAGTTCTGATGATCAGAAGATTGGAAGGTTGGCAGTTCGAGGCCCAAATGCTACATGACTAGCTCCTGTCACTAGTACCAGCTTCTGTCAACCTAACAGTTCAAAAGCATGCAAATGCAAGTAGATAAATAGGTACCACTTCGGTAGGAAGGAAGCGTTCGGTGCAGTCATGCTGGCCATATGAGCACCAGAGTAGTTCTCAGACAACACTGGCTCTTCAATTTAGTAATAGAGATGAGCACTGCCCCCTACCATCAGTTATGACTAGACATTCATGCCATGGACCTACAGTTTTTTGTGGGGTTTTTGGGCTATGTGGCCATGTTCTAGAAGAGTTTATACCTGACATTTTGACAGCATATGTGGCTGGCATCTTCAGAGAATGCTGGCATGGAAGAGAGTTGGGTGTGTGTGTGTGTACACACATACACACATACATACTGTGTGACCCAGGGTAGGGAGGAGTGATTGCCATGTTAATCTGTGTATTGTTCTGTTGCTGATGGCAAGGCCTCAGGGTGGGAGGATATGCAAAGAGGAGTAGTGTTCCTTAATTAGTGAGTAGTTACTCTGGCTATAGCTTCATGGCTGACGTACAGTGACAGAAGAGGAAAAGAGCCAGGATGTTGACTAATATGTCCTTCTGCCCAGGAGGATTCTGAGTTTTTGCTCAACATGTTGTATCAAGCCCTGATTCTTAATACTGTTCTTCCTAACCTGAAGATCAGTTGCTTAGATCCTCATCTTTTTTATCTTGACCAAGGATTGTCAGCATGTTGTCAGAGGAATGCTACTGGTTTTCTGTAGGGTAGCCCCAGGAGGGTATTTTTCAGGTGGAGGACAAAATGCTGTGTGCTTTTTCCTAAAATTGGACAAGATTAATATCTTCAGGTCTGAAATACATTTGACCAGTGTTATCTTGCGCATTGCTCTCTATTGATACAGCATTATAGCCTGCTTGTTTTTGGAATGAACAAATATTCTTGCATAAGAAGAGAGCCAATGTGGTGTAGTGGTTTGAGTGTTGGGCTATAACTCTGGAGACCAGGGATTGATTCTTGCTCGGCCATGAAACCTACTAGTGACCTTTGGCAAGTTACATGGTTTCAGCCTCAGGGGAAAGCAGTGGCAAATCTCTGACCAAATGTTGCCCCCAAAAAACCCATGATAGGGTCACTTTAGGGTTGACAGAGGTATAAAAATTACTTAAAGGCACACAACCCACGCACGCGCCATAAGAAATGCAAATTGTATGCTGAATAAATATCATGTTGCTTCTTTCTGTATGACAGAGCATTTGATTTGCATTTTATAACATATCTAATTTATAAAAGGGTGAAAAGAAAGGTAGTGTGTACACACACATAGGTGTCTATAAGGAATGCTTTTAGCTCTTATGTTAATCAGTGATATACTAATCAGTTTGTGAACCTTTATGGTTTACTAAACTACGTTTATTATACGACTCAATTATTACCAAGTACACCCTATTTCCCTCTTCCTTTTCTTAAAACTCATTCCCAGCTGATTTCCGCTACAGAAAAAGCTAGTCCAGTATGTACAAAGATGTTGCATATGTCCTCACAATGGAAATAATGGCAGGTTTGCAAAATTGCAGGTCTTTTCTGCAGATGTACTTTAACTTAATTGTATGGCTCTTTAGGGAAAGAGTGTCTTTTTCCATGTGCCTTTTGGACATCAGTTACACATAACTGGTCATTCTTTTGCTAGAATTCCTTATGAAGGGTGTCCAGACCAACACGTGCCTAACATCCACACATTTCAATTTCCCTGGTGGCCTTAATAAACTTCTTAGCCAGTTGTGTCCTTGCAGTATTTTTTTATGATTCCTGGGTCTGGTGGTCCTTTGTGCCTTGCCTAGTGGCTCTTTTTCCCCAGCAATCAGAAACTGATCTGTTGGTTGCTCCTGGACCAAATCAGCATCCCATCCCCAGCACCATAGCCAGATTTTCCTTGTTTATAAATGTCCTGATATGAGAATTTTGTAACTTTCAGGAGCTAAAAATGCAAATGAAACAAATGACAAAATATTGTTGCCAAAATCCTGTTCAAAATTGTGACATACAGTAATTGTAAGAGAAATGACTGACAAACATAACATTTATACATTTTTAATACTCAGATAACGTTTCCTTCTTATATATTGGACTATAATAAGAATTATTATATACTATATATTTTATTATCACTTTAATTTAGATTTTTATACTAATTTCTATAAACATTTTAGCAAAATAGAAATATTAAAAAATATCTTAATAGCTGATAACATTATTATCTATATTTCAGTGATCTTTTAATTAACAGAAATTGCTTCAAAACCTAAAAAACAAAAAATGTTGAAAGAAAGAGAAAAAAGTAATATATATTTAAATAAAGAAATTTTTTGAATAAAAAGAAAAATAACATGAAGAGATAGAAGGCTATGGGGCAAAAATGTAAACCTAGTGCTATTATAATTCAGCCATTAAACTATATGGATAACTGTATCTGTGACCTTTCCTTCCAGTAATTTAGAAAGAATGGCCATCACTATAAATCTGTTCTCCTGCTGCAGTTATGTTAACTTAATCCAATAAATACATGCCGTATTTTCCCCAGTCAGTCTTTGAATAAAGATACCTCTTTCCTTTTCCATAATTTCCCATAATTTTAAAGATTTTTATAAATAAGTCATCAAGCAAGCATAGGCGGGTTACAGACCGCCATAAGGGACGTCCTTAGGACTTTTGAAAAAGGGGCGTCTCTTCCAGACGCCCCTTACCCTGTTCCACACGGCCGCCGCCATTTTGACGTAACGGACGCTCTGCGTCCGCACGTGGCGTCCCAGAAGTGATACCACGAGTGCACGATTAGCACCTCGTGACGTTTTTTCCGGGGCCCAGGAAGGAGCGCGATTTCCACGCTCTTTCCTCGGAGCGTCCGGGACCCGCGCAGTTTGGCTGCTGCGGCTCCCGGACGCTGCAACTGGCGGCGGCGGGAGACCGCCGCATTTCGGCAGTCTGTAACCTGCCATAGTTAGTGGGGATTCAGAAGAGGGCTTTCTTGATGTTTCTCCCAAATTCTGGAATACCCTTCCCAGGCAAAACACTTTTTATTTTGAAATACAGTAGAGAAAGTTTTTAAAGAATGGGCCAGGGGGTGCTGTATTGTTTTAAACCGAACTGCTTTTATTGCTTTTTATCTTTTAAAATTGTGTTTTGTTCTTTCTACTGAAGATTTGAATTGTTATAATACTGTAAATAGTTCAATTCTGTTTTAAAGTTTGTTTTTGGTATGTTCTTAATTGTACTTTTATTTTAAATTGTAAGCTGCTTTGAGTCCCAATTTTGGGAGAAAAGAGGGAGACAAATATAATAATGAATTTAATAAAAGTAAAACACTACCTAGAGAACCCAAAAGGAATCATGCAAAAGAACCTCAGATGCTTCTCTCTGCTATGAAGACTATGAGCCCGTATAGACAGGCCAAAATAAAGCTGCTTCAGATCACTTTGGAGGTATGCTGTTTAAATTATGCATGCATCCTAAGAGGCCAGAAGCAGCTTTATTTTGGCCTGTCTGTACAGACCCTATGTTGGGAAAACCATATGTCCAGTGCAAAATTTAACTTCTGACATATATGAGCTATTCTAATGAGCAAAAACTTTCTTGTACAAGCAGACTAGAACAGAGTTGATTCTTTGCATAGCAAAAATAAGTGTTGAGTCTCTTTTAAATATTATGGGTAAAGTTTTACTTTTTAATACATGTATATATCTGCCTTTATTTGATATCCTAAAGAGGAGTTATTATTTTTAAAACCCATTTATCTACTTATAAACAAACATCTGTTATAGGTTTCCCATGTATTTTCAATACGCATCTGGACTCCTCTTCTTTTGGTTGCCTTGTCCAGCAACAAAAGGGAGTGAGATGACCTGGTCTCTTCTGCTATTGTAGTTGTGGCACAGAAACTTATCTCTGTATGCTTTAGATCCCAAGAAAGCTCTGAATATGAATGTATGGTATTTCTCTCCCTTTAAAAAGAACAGGAAGGGTACCTCAGTGTATATTATATTTTGTACTCCATCAAAGAATTGTTTTCACCTACTTTCACAAATTTCAGTCATGATTGCGACTGGGGCAATCCAAAGGATTTGATCTTTGGGCTCAGTCTCAACAGTGAGGTGGCAATTACAACTCAGCTGTGAATAAACTGAGCTCCAAGGAGCATAGATGTGAACAGTTGAGGGGCAGTCGTGTTTAATTTTGGTGGTGTCAGTTTAACCATTGGAATAGTGAAAGGAGCAAAGTTGTGATTTCAGCATGTGCTTTTGCCTAGAAATTAGTAAAATAATTGGTCCTATGGTCCCTTTTTCTCCTGCTCACAGAGCTTCTGAGTAAGGGTGAGTAGAGATGGGCGGTGAAGGAATCAGACAGAATAAGAAGGAAATATGAGGTGTGAGAAAGTGCTAGCAAGACTTGTTTAATTATGTGAATAACTTCATTTTTAAACTACTCTTCCTTTGCATATCTGTAGTTGGCAGGCAGCTAAAGTGAAATACCAAAGCAGGACACGTTTGAGCCAGGATAGCCAGTTCAGACTTAACAAGCAATTATGGTTAATGCAAACTAAAATTAATATGCCAATTTCAAACCCTAATTTTAGCTTGTGGTTTGTGGCCCCAAAACAAACCACAATCATAGAATCCTAGAGTTGGAAGAGACCACAAGGGGCCATCCATGTAGGAACTCACAATCAAAGCATCCCTGACAGATGGCCATCCAGCCTCTGTTTAAAGACCTCCAGAGAAGGAGACTTGAGGAAGTGTGTTCCCCTGTCAAACAGCTCTCACTGTCACAAAGTTCCTCCTAATGTTGAAGTGGAATCTCTTTTCCTGTAGCTTGCATCCATTGTTCCAAATCCTATTCAATAGAGCAGCAGAAGCTTGCTACATCCTCAATATGACATCCCTTGAAATATTAAACAAGGCTGTCATATCACCTCTTAACCTTCTCTTTTCCAAGCTAAACATGCCCAGCTCACTGGCCAAATCAGTTGATTAGGACTAATTCAAACAAACAAACCACAGTTATTATACCTTAACTAAGTAATGTGTCCAAACATGGTATCTTATTGTTCAATAAAGATGTTGTGTTATGAACATGCAGACAAATTGACAAGTTAAATTGGTGCAGGGACGTAGCCACGGGGGGGACCCCCTTCCGTTAGATACGATGAATGGTGTGTGCTGCTGCGCCGCCGTGCCCAAGCTCCATTTTAATGGTGGCATTTGGTCTAGACGCCCCCCCCTTCCCAAAATCCTGGCTATGTCCCTGATTGATGTCCTCACCTTGCTGGCCAGAATGAAATAGGTGATATTATAATACCCTGAAGGCACCATATCCTGTCTGAGCGTTGAAGTGAAGCAAAGTCAGGGTTGGGTTATTACTTGGATGAAAGACCGCCAAGGAATCTCAGGTACTGTAGGCTGTATTTCAGATGAATAGAGCACCTCTTCAGTATTCCTTGCGAAAGAAAACCATGTGAAATTCATGGAGTTGCCAGTTGATATGCACCTGAATAGCACACACATATGCATTCATCATATGAAGTCAATGACTTAGAGGCAGAAGCCAAAGGAGTGTTAGACTTTGCTTTTTGAGAAATTTCTTGGCCACTCATTACAAGTAAATGCAGCTGTATATATTCATGCAAAAGATGGAATGTGGCTTAATTTCTTTAGTGTTTGCATTACTTATTTTAGTGCTATCCTGTTGTTTTTTCTTGTATTGTGATTTGAATCCTAAAATAAATTTCTTCTCATATTCTATATTCTAGGGGGGTCTTGAATCTAAAGAGTTCAGCGTGTTGTCTAACAGAGGCACTGTATGCTAACTTTTTTAATTTAATTTTTCTCCAGGTATTTTAGAGTGGCCGTTTTGGACGAAACTAGTTGTTGTTGCCATTGGTTTCACTGGAGGAATTCTTTTCATGTACGTTCAGTGCAAAGTCTACATACAGCTTTGGAAAAGACTTAAGGCATACAACCGTGTAATATATGTACAGAACTGTCCAGAAACCAGCAAAAAGAACATGTTTGAAAAACCAATGCTAACTGAGTCAAATCTTGAAAATACAGATATCCTTGCAAGTCATCTTGCAGAAACTAACAGTTCACATTATGTAGAGCCTGAAGACTCCAGGGCAAACATTTTGCATATCTGACATACTCTTCTTTTTTCCCTCTCTTTCTATGAAGATCTGCACCAGCATTGTTCTCAACCATTTAAAATCAGCCAAGATTGAGCTGGTGGATTTTCTAAAATTTTACTAAACGCATTAAGATTACTGAGGCTGCAAATCTCAAGATGACCTACAGAGAGGAGTACAAGATTGATTATACAATATGTAAATGAGGTGGAAACTTTAAAGAACAGATTTTTTTCAAAGCTTGATCTCCAATTTTCTAGGGTTATGAATTAATGGAAATGTCTACTTCCTTTACTGTATGAGAGACACATGGAGCTAAAACATGGAATTGTGTTTTAGCAGTATGTGAATGTTTGTGCTCATGTGTGTCTGTGTGTGTGCGTGTAAATATGAATGAACTTTCTTCACAAGACTAGTATAGTAGGGAGAAGCCTCCCCTCCCTCCATACGTTTGAGACTCTAAGTCCTGTATAGATCTAGTATTACCACAACAATTTGCTAAAATGTGAGACTTTGCTTCATGTTGTGCAAAAGCATAGAGCACTTTTAATCATTTTTATTTTATAATAAATTTTAAAGAATCTTGTTTCAGTATGTTCCTTTGTATTATTGAAGAACTGTTTGTACCACTTGCCTTAAGGAGAATGGTTTGTGAAGTCCTCCATCTTTCTTAAGCATACAATAAATATTCTGGACTTTTTGTCCTAAGAGCATATTTTGCAGACAGTATTGTTTGCACACATTAATTCTGTAAGATTATAAACACATTGAATGTTTCATGTAACCTGTACAGTGTTTCAGTGTTCTGAATGGTGTTTGTTAAAGTATACATCCATGGACCAGCCGTGTGATACGGTTTTGATTCCTTGTATAAATAAGAGGAAAGGGGATTTTGATGCATTTTAAAGTCATTTATTCTTCTGCATAAAGAATCATAGAGTTGGAAGAGACCACTAGGGCCATCCAGTCCAACCCCATTCTGCCATGCAGGAAATCCAAATCAAAGCATCCTCAACAGATGGCCATCCAGCCTCTGTTTAAAGACCTCCAAGGAGGGAGACTCCACTACACTCCGAGGGAGTGTGTTCCACTGTTGAACAGCCCTTACTGTCAGGAAGTTCCTAAGGCTGTTGATGTGGGTGTCATTTTCATTTCCAAATTTCAAGCAACTTTAAGAATTGATGAATAGCATCTAGGTCATGTATTCAGTTAGTTTGTGTGTCTGTGTTGTGATAAACACAAGTGTTAATCACAATAAGGTTGGATTGTTTGATTGGTTAATTGAACACACTGTCTAATGAGACCATTAACATTCTCTGAGATCTTTAAAGGCTTCTCAGATACCTGATTTTGCCAATTCTTTTTTTTAATAGTCTAATTTTCCCCCAGTGTGCCAGTTTCAAGTGCCATTGGCTATATGTATATATTTCCTTTCCTGGAAGCTGGGTCCATGTACTACCCTTTGAGTAGCACTCATCTAAGCCATGATGCTTTGGAGAAAGTGCACTTCTGAACTGTTTTCAAGGCAACCCTGAGTAGAGTACATTGTAGTGAAGTTTCATATCTGTACTCTGATAACTATAGCTAGATTGTCTGTGTGGGAGGGAGATCTTGCAATTTTCATAAGATTGTTTAGCTAATTGAGGGCTTTTGCTACTAAGGAGAAAAGTAATAGCACCGAGGAAGGCTATAGGAGATAGGACAGATTTTTGATTCTGGAAGAAGTAGCAAGGCATAATATATCATTGGATTTTGCCTACCTTATATCCTACACTAGACCGCAAACCTTTTAGGGAGAAAGCATTCCTCTCCCTCCCTGATAGAACACTATTTTCTGTTTATGACACTCTGTCTTATGTTATATTTATCACACATTCTCACTTCGTAAACTTCTCTCTCCTGTCCTTTCCCATATTTGCATTCTTTCTCTCTCTTGGTTTTGCACATTTCCATGTAAATTTTCTCTTGCTTATTCTCTTCTTTGTGTTGTTTTTCTCATACACATACTTGCTTTCAACTTGAAATGTACCATTTCTTGCACACACACACACACATTCTTGAATTCATCTTCTCTCCTTGGAAACACACTGTGTGCCTCCCTCAAACTCCTCTGTGATCCATCTTACTATGCATTTGTTTCCTTTGCACATTCCTTAGGTTGTGTGTTCTTTTGAGAAAGAGATGGGACAGACAATTGGAAAACTACGAACAATCTAAATACTAGGAAATCATATCTTAAGGTCTTGGAGCTCTTGCGGAACTGGAAAAACTTACACAAAAAGTTAACTGGAGACATTAGCTGCAATTATGTACATCAGTGTACCAGGGATCTACTAATCTAGGTTGAGCCAACTTACTAAACCAAACGCCATTCCATGGTTTGTGAGAACAGGCAAGATTGGCGAAGCACCTGGCTACATCCCCTGTAGCCAGAAGCAAAACAATCACAGCAGTGCTGAAACCTCTGGAAGACTCCAGCGAATCTCAGTGCTGATTTCCCTGCCAGTCATAAACCTGGATGACTTCACAGCAATTTGGGTTCCTTTTATTAGCTACAATAATCATCACAGGGACACATGAATCAAACTTCCACCTGCTTGTAATATAGGAAATTATCACACAGGAAATCCACGCTGGGATAGATGCGGCTTGTAACTGTCTGGAACAGATCTTATCGCATGGCCGAGAGCCTGGGCAATAGACAGCCTGTATCCAACCTGGGCTTCTCTGGCTGTTTTTAATCAACAGGATTTTTCTGTTCTTGAAAAGCTGCCAAAGAAACCTGGGTTGGATATGGGCTGCCTACTGCCTGGGCTCCTGGCCATGCAGTAAGATCCATTCCACATGGTTACAACAAGCATCTATCCTGGCACAGATTTCCATAATCTCCATAGTCTCTACACATTGATTGATTCTATTTTGTTATTCCTCATTTTTGTAATTGTACTTTTTGTTCATTTTTTTATTTTAAAAAATAAGGGATATAGTGTAGGCAAAATCCAATGATATATTAGGCCTTGCCACTTTTTCCAGAATTGGAAATCCGTCCTTCTTCCTATAGCTCCTGTTCAACTTAAAAACCTGTTCCAAAACAAAATAATTGGTGCAAGTTATAGATGCCACAGAGGACTGCAGTGACTGTGGGAGGAAGAAAAATCCTCACTCCACTGATTCTGGCTATCAGTATAACCTGTGATCTGGACCTTATACACCATAAACACATTTTACTTTAAACATTTGGAGGTGCTTTGTGCATCCCTTCAACAGCATATTCAAAACGTTAATGTATTGGGGAAACTTGCTTGGGAGGACTTATTCACATCTTTTCCATTCAAGAAGGCATAATACTCCTTGATTTAGGTTTTTTTAAAATATAATTTTATTCAAAAAAAATGAACAGAGAATCAGAGCATTAACAGAATTGTCTCATAGCAAGTCAACACCTGATAAATACTGGCTCTAAATAACCAGCAATCGTCCTTTTGTTTTTGGAATACTCTAGTTTATTATGTTGGTTACATCACCTCCCAAGGGATGGAGTACAATGGTAGGCTTTTCATGATCAGTTTACTTTGAAGAAATCAGCAATTTCATTTTTCTTGAATAACTTGACATCCTTATGTCTAATTACTGATACAATCCAATATCCTGCATCACACTACATTTTGTAATTTCATAAAACTGAACCTACACTGCAGAAATAAAGTCCTGCTGCCGAATTGCCTAGATGCACATGCAGGCATTGGCGTGAGTGCTTTCAGGCACTTCTGATGCACATCAAGCAATCTTCCACTTTGTCACTTCCTAGCCAGTGTTGAAATATACATCATTGCCCATGTCACATTAGGCCATGGTGCACCAGTCATTCCACCATGGTGCAAACATGCCCATACAGTACATTATAACATCATGTATATGTTGCACCATGGTGGAATGACTAATGCACTGTGGCCTAATGTGCCATGGTCTCCTAAATGAAAGTGGTCACTGAAATAAGTACGGTCATTTGAGAATATGTAAGTCCCAAGCAACAATAGGCTATGAATTTACGTATCTGTTGCTTCTCTGTTCTGTTTCTTATTATGGTCATTTACTTTGCACCACCAATTTTTCATTCAGAGCTAAATTCCATGTTCATCTCCACATACCCCCATGCCGATTTCATCTATCGGATGCCAACTTTTTGCTGTAGCGAGTTTCATTAGCTATAGCAGTAAATAAATGCTTGTTACCAACATTTTTATTCAGAAAAGGAAGAATAATAAAGACTACCATTGTATTCAGTCCCTTGAGAGGAGATGTAACCAACATAATCAAGTATTCTAAAATGTTTCAGTTTTGGGCCTTATACCCATTTATGCATGAACATAAGAGCAACAGCATATTAAAATAATCTAAGGTCTGGTAAGACCATTCCTGAGATTGGCAGATGGATATTAGCGCTCGATTTGGCCCATCTTGCTGGTTTTATAAATGCTGAATTTCTCAACAAACTGATTTACAGATTGAATGTCTGCATTTCTGTACTCAAATAAAACATCACTTTTAAAATCTGTTCACATTAACAAAACTTATTGTTAATTTGATAGAAAATTCTGAAGGAAATTTTAGCTTGCTTTACCTTTCTTATTATGGTCTAAAATATGAGACAACTGTTGAAACTGTTGAACTAATGACTTCTAAGATCAAGGTACCCAAAATATACTCAGTTAAGTATGATTTGAAAAGGAAAGCAATTTATAAAACTGCAATCTGTTAAAAATGGCATAGAATTGAAAATGGTTAGAATAGATAATTTCTTAACTTCAGCAATGGTAGAACTGAAACTATGATCCTTACAGAGTATTGAATGCCAAGATAGTTGCCACAGAGGGATCCACTCTGATGTTAACATGTTAGAGTCCTTTTTAATTCTTGCAGTGAACATGAATGCTGATTAACTTGTAGTAAATCATCTTAAGAAAGGGTTAAAGAAAAGAAAAGGTTTCTAAGAGCCAATTGGCCAAGCAAAAGCAAAAAAGTTGCAAAAGAACAAAATACCTATTTTATGTTAGCAGTACATTTGCTATCATTTCTCTCACTTCTCTTGTCTTTGCAGTATATTTATAATAACAAATCATCTTATCCAACTCTTCACACTAGTTTCTTCTACTTTCTTGTTGCACTCCAAGTTGCTCCCTCCCCATTTTACTGCCACACAATACTGTGGAGATTATCACACAGAGGATAAGGACGGGGTAAAGCAGAATTTTAAATACCGGTAGGTTGATAAAATTGGCTTCCACTGTAATGATTGTGTTGATCGTGTGATGAATCCCAGTGCTGTGTCCCAGTAGGTTACCATCCACATTAAAAGTTTTAAAAGCTTGTTTTTAAGCATCTTTTAAAAAGCTAAAGGAATCACACTAAGGGCAATTACACTTGTGGTGTGTGACGTCCTCAATAAATCACTTCCCCATCCTTATTAAAGGAGTTGTGTTTCCTCAAATAAGAAATAAAATACAACTAATACTAAAATAATAAGAAAAAGAAGATGGTTGCAACTCTAAGAAAACATGGGATGTTTGCAGATGGATGCTGTTGTGGGGAATATTGTAAAGTGTGAAGGTCTTTTGATAGTGTGCTGGAATTTTGCGCGCACTCCATATAAAAAATCATAATCGCAAAGAAGCTGAAGAAGTATTGAATTTCTCCAGATATGAACTCTTTCAGTTTTGTCCTCCCAACAGAAGTGTGTGAGAGAAAGCAATTCAGTTAAGACTCTCCCTACTTACAAAAGACGCTGTTAAGATAAAAGTAATAAAGAAGGGCCCAAAATAGTGCCCCTCCAGATGTTATTGGATGGGAGCTCCCATCACTCCTAGTAATTTTAGCAAATGAGGAGGGATTATGGAAGCTGAAGTCCACTAACATCTGGGGGGGGGGCAGAGCTGCCCAACTCTGCCTTAGTTCTAACACAGTTCTATTGAATAGCAGTAGTAACTAATTATATCAGCAGATGTACATCTAATAGAAACCAAGGCCATTATACCATTCAGTACTGACTAAGCTCCAAGAGGCACTAATGCCAGATAATCTACCTTTAAATAATTTGTCATATATGGACAGTTATTCTAGCTCACTACCACTGTCTTACTATCAGATTGCCACACTGTTAGGAATCTGATCTGGGGAAAGGTAATAGTAGGGGAGTTTTTTGTTCCTGTTCCGTTCAGTAATATCACTGGTAATATCATCAAGATTCTTCCGGAATTTCTTCATGGCCTCTTTCACTGGCTTCTCTATAAAGTGTTCATCTGGATACATCCCCAGAAACACCTGGTAGTAAAGTGGACACAAAAGATATTTGTTGTAAAAGATCTAAAAGAAGTCCCAAAAGTTAACCATGCCATTGCAAAAATGGTAACCTTCCCTTTCTGTGGTCTAATCCAATATAGAATATTGATTTTCCTGAGTTAAAATACTCCAACATGTTTGCAATGCCTGTTTACAGATTCCCAGATTATGGAATGGTTCTGCCGGAAGAGATCCATCACATTACCACCTTAGACAGCTTTAAAAAAGCTGTTAAGATGGATCTTTTGGGACAGGCCTTTCCTGAATAGATAACCGGCCACCAAAAATCTGACCTCCTATACCCCTAACTCTCGCCACAGCCACTGCTTTGATCTGTTAATTTTGTTTGTCATTTTAAGGTATGTTTTAAGTAACGAATTGTTTAATTGTATTTTGGGGGGGGGATTTGGGGATATGGGTCTGTATTATTATTATTATTATTATTATTATTATTATTATTATTATTATTATTTCAGATGGCTGTGAAATGAATACCTAATGTTGCATGTTGCATCCTCTCTGCATGGGAGTTGCAAAGTAGGGATGTTGCAAAGGAGGGATTCAGTACCTCTGAATGTACACTCTCCTCCTGGCAGCTTCCAACTACAGAAGCACATTGCTACTGCCATTTGCTAAAGAGTAGGGCAAGCTGTAGTTTTGAAGCTGGCATAGTGATCTGACGTTGCTCTCCCAGACTTCCAGCTGGGTATTGCCTGTGGGTCTCCCCCTCTCCACCCAACAAATAGTTGTAACAGTGTCCCCTGACCTTCCAAAGCTGCCTCCTGGGAGCAGGAGGGAAGCAGAAGTGTATGGCAGAATGCTATGTTCTTCGAGTCTTGGTGTTGGGTTCTGATATGGAAAGGCCAGTTATATATTCTAGTCCTGCACAATCCATCTGTTTTAGGTAGGCCTCAGTCTTCCAGTCATGTAACTACTGTTAAATGAAGTATGTAACAATTCCATATACTCCCAGCTGGGTGCAGTCTCATATACCTGTATCACATACCCAGGAGCATAAGGAGCAGCCTGGAAGAATATCCCACATGTAGACAAGACAACTTTGCCTAGTCTTGTGCAAGACCCTAGCAGGCGCAGGGATACAAATGTCTGGACTCCAGAGAAGTCCCCTAGCACTACTTTTGGTGCCCACAGTTACAACTCTATGGAGGTGCCCTTGCTAGGGACGTTAACAAGATTTAAATCTTGGCCAACTCCTCAAAATGATGCAAAGTGCTAATTTGGGTTTTATATATAATTAATGAGATATATAAAAGTAGGCATAAGAGAGAAAGGTTTCACTCACTTCATTTTCCTGAAACTGACTTAAGGCCCAGACAGCACCAAGATGCCAACAAGAGCGGCCCCTGTCTGGTAAACTCTCAATGATATACTCAATGGTAACACTCCCCTTTTTTGTAGGTGGTGGGCAGCGCATAGTTGGAGGGGCATTAGGAATCCAGGAATACCAGTCATACTGAAAAATAAGAAGATTAAGGCCAGTAAGATTAAACCGTACTAGGAATTAGGAAATTAAGCAAAGCAGCAACAGAACGATGATGGCTAAGAGGTAATCTTCTTCAACTTGAGTTCAAGACTACAATTTAGCTGGGTAGATTAAGGGAGCAAGGGGTAATTCTGTATGGTCTAAATTAAAAGGGTCAGGGTTAGGTTGCCATAATTGTCCACTAAACTTGGGACAAAGTAGGACAAAATCTAGACCCCAAACTGTAGGACAACTGCAGGACAAAACTCAGCCAAAATGTAGGAATTTAAGGCCCTTTGTTTTTTCTTAAATGCCCTACATTTTGGGCTGAGTTTGTCAAGTATGGCAACCCTAGGTCAGGGTCAAGGTCAAAACTCATGAAATAAAAAAAATTGATCCTCCTATATCATATGATTTTTCCAAAGGATGATTCTCAACCACCCTCACATCCGAGACCTTCAGCTCTATAAAATGAACCACAGCAATCACATAACAGTTGACCCTCCACTCCTTATCCATGGATTTTTTTTTATTCCACAGATCAAGCATCCTGGCTTGAAATATTCCAAAAAAGTATAAATTCCAAATAAGCAAATCTTGATTTTACATTTTATAAAGGGACAATCCATGTGCTGTGCCGTTATAGTTAATGGGACTTGAGCATCCACAGATTTTGTTATCCACAGGAGATCCTGGAACAAGGGACCCACTGTATTGTCACATTGTGGCACCACAGTGTTCAAAATCATGAATCTGAGCCACAGATCTTCAGGGACCAAGGTATGATAAAATGTCTTCTATTAGATTCCCATGTTTTTGCACCCTAGTTCACCTTTAATGTACAGAATTCCATGATTTTTGTTGTTCCTCTGTGTCTAGGGTTGGCAATCAGAATTTGGGTGTATACCAGGTGCTATAGCCAAATATTTAACAAGAAGGAACTGGCAAAACAACCACTGAGTATTCCTTGCCTAAGAAAACCCTATGAATTTAATTAGGCCACCATAAGATTGACAGGTGACTTGAAGACATATGCAACATATGTTTCTCTTCATCCTGTCACAACACTGATTGCTACCAGTCATAAAAACTAATGGCACAATGACATCACTTATATGAAGTCCAGCTGAACTTGTGATGGAGAGACAGCATCTCAGATATATATTTTCCCCTCTCTTCTCTGTTCATTGAAGTCCATCTACATTTCCTTTGTTCATCTTACTTCTGTTCTGCACTTTTCCGGGACACCTTCTCATCTTACTTCCAGTTTTTATTTCCTGTCCAAAAACATTTTCTTTTCTTCGGCAGCACTTATACTAAAATTGGAACGATACAGAGAAGATTAGCATGGCCCTCTTTGGTTAGCCTTTTCTGTGCTTTCTGATAGCAGATAATCTGACATTTTTCCATTTCTGATATTCCTTTGCCAAAGCCTATCGTATTGAGAGCCCAGGTACAGAATTACTTCAAAATAAACCAGACCTGACCAAAATTTACAGCTGCGTGTTGTGCTGATGTTGTGAATATCACTACAGTAAGATATTCTGACAGCTTCTCCCGTGTCTTGATTGTCTTAGGAAATCCTGAAAGGCAGAGGAAAAGCCTAAATTAATACATTTAAATGAAAGGATCCAAATTGTTCTGAGTTTTTAAAAAACAAAATAACATTTCGTTTTCACAATCTCATGACGAAGACAAACAAAAGTTATGGTTTTGAACAGAATAGAACAGAATTTGAGAACAAAATAAATTTAGGAGATGTTCATATGATAGCCATATTATATACATTGTTTTTTCTGACCCTTTGCCTCAGAATCAATGGTGTGGCAATGGCGCAACTGCGGAAGTAAAGCACAGACTCCTCAGGCCTCGTGTTTCCTGGCAAAAAAGGAAGGTGAACTATCTTTCTTGGAGGCTTCTAGGAGCAGCAATTAACATTTCAAATAGTTGCAGTGACTTCCTGCATTTTTAAAGGTAGAAAACACACCAGAAGTGGACTTTTGTCCAGGTCTGCCCCATCCACCCTACTTTTATTCTTGTCCCCCCCCTTCTGTTTTTGTTGGTGCATTTTTGCATTTTTAGAAGACTGTGAGTTTCAGAGGTAGAAGACTGGCTCCCAGACCTACTCAGACTGCCCATGTAACATGATAAAAAGTTCAGGGAGTTGCAGAAGCCAGAAGAGTGATAATCAAAAATGAGACTACTATGTGAGCAAAATAGTAATTGTCTCCCAGGGAAAGTCACTATTGTGCAGTTGTGAACAGCACCACCTACAGCAGTGATGGCAAACCTATGGCATGCGTGCCAGAGGTGGCACTCAGAGCCCTCTCTGTGGGCACATGTGTCATCGCCCCCGCACAGAGTTTGTTATGAGAAAGCCAGAGGGACATGGCATTTTGCAATAAATAAGTGGGGTTTGGGTTGCAGTTTGGGCACTCGGCTCCAAAAAGGTTCACCATCACTGACCTACAGTCTTCTGGACTCAGTCTTTATCCAAATTGTATTAGTGAATACAGTTAGTATATATATGGCTTTTAAGAATCACATATGCTAAATTAAAGACTTAAATTAAAGATTCCCAACTGGAGTAGATTCATTGAATCAACTACTGAATGGTAAATGAATTTATGAAAAACCCATTGATTCAATAGATCTGCGCTAACAGGACTAGCAAATGGATTTAGGTCAATGTATCCAAGAAACTTGTGATATTAATTTTAATAGTGGCCTATTTTTTCAGAGCACATGTTGGTTCCATTAGCAGACTCATGCAACATATTTATTATGAACAGTCACAGCTCTGGTTTGCATGATCTGACAGGATGGAAACAAAGGCAAAGACATGGCCCTGGGATTCCAGCTATACTCTGGAAAATCATGATACACACAACACAATTATATCATGCACCAGCTACAAACGTCTAGGGAAACCTTTTGTGGATTAATTTTTAAACATGTTGAAACATATGAGTGAAATATTTTACAGTGGTGATTTATGCTGTCATAATATAGGCTAATAGCAACTGTGACAAATATCCCAAATCCAAGACTAAAATGTTGTAACCATATTAGAAATTTTTATAAATTAGCCATAGCCTGTGGGGATATTCCTAAATGGCTATCCCCACAAGAAGTTTTTTACAGGAAATAACGTGAGAAACTGGTTGACTTATGGTGATCTATTAGAGAAAAAAATAAAGTGGAATATTAAACAGTTAAAAAAATTAGAGGAAGAAGGCTTTAAATTACAGTGGTTGATGTATTACCAAAGGAAAGCTTTCAAGAAGATAACGTTAAGTTATTGTTTTGAACAGAATAGAACAGAATTTGAGAACATAATAAATTTGGGAAATGATCATATTATAGCCAAATTATATAAATTGTTATTAAAATTTAATACAGAAAAGGAACAGTTAAGGAATGGATGATCCACTGGGCAAATAATACAGGATATAAGATTCAGATGAATCAGTGGGAGAAGGTCTGGACCAGAGAATTGAAGTTCACATGTTGTTATGACCTAAATGAAAATTACTATAAAATGTTTTTAGGTGGTATCTGAGGTGGAAATGTATATGGGAATAATGAATAAATACTGGAAATGCCACCAAAAGGTTGGAACATTTTACCATCATTGGTGGACATGTAAAAAAACTTGGAAGTTTTAGTTAACAATAGCCTCTGTTGAACAAAAGATCTTGGGGAAAGACGTGAGCTAGACCTGACCTATATTTGCTAAATATGATTGATTTTGAAAATAAAATGGAAAGAGAATATAAAATCTTATTATATTATATGACTGCAGCTGCAAGGTCAATTTATGCCAAAAACTGAAAAAAAGAAGAAATACCGATTACTTCAGAATGGCTACAAAAGATTATGGGCTTTGCCAAACTAGCAAAACTAACTAATTTAGTAAATGGTAATGGTACTGATATTTTTTAAAGAAACCTTTTATGGATTGTGTTAAAGATGTAAGAGGAGGCATAGTATTAATAGGATTTGATGTATAAATAATTCTTAAAGAGGGCAGAGGAGGGGGAAACAAATAGAGAGTGAAGGGGGAAATCTTATTTTACTTTCTTTAATCTTCGCTTTCTCTCTCTTCATTTCTTTGTCTTTTAGGTAGACAAATGTATATAAAACTGCAAGACAGATGAATGGGAAGCAATACATTTCACAGGGTGGAGGGTTAATGGGTGACTGAATGAACGCATTTTCATTTGTGTTAATTTTGAGTTTAACAGGTTTCTTCCTTTTTTCTCTCTTTCCTTTTTCTTTCCCTTTTTTTTCAAAGTTTATTTTATTTTGTTTATGTTTTTGTATTTATCCTTTGGTATTGTATTGGCTTAGTACTGTATCAAAAATTAATTAATAATTTTTAAAAAATGAACTGGGAGAAGAATGGGGCGAGGAACATCATCAGCTTTAGAACACTGAACATTTCCCAATTAAATAGTATGATAGCAGCTGAATGTGAGAAGTAATATACTTGGCTTCAGATGGATCAACTCAATCAAGGAAGCCACAGCCCTGAGTTTGCAAGACCTGTGCAGGGCTGCTGATGACATGGGGACTTCGAGGTCACTCATTCATAGGGTCTCCATATGTCAAAGTTGACTTGATAGCAGTTAACAACAAACGTTTTAGAGAGATTGAGAGAAGCTGAAAAATCTCATACTTCTTTTAATACAATGATTCAGAACATATATACGGTACATGATTAAATATTAATGTCTGCTCAGTGTTTTCATTAATACACTTTGATGTATGACAGTTATCAGTATTTGTTATTTATAGTTAACTAAATGCCTAAAGTTTTGGGAAGTCTTGTACAATATTCCATCTATTTCAGTTTTATTCCATAATTCCTTTCCTTTCAGGAAAAGAAGGGAGTTATTGGCCAGAATTTTTTCTGTCTCTCTAAGCCCAATTGACCCACTTGGTGTTAAAGGGGGAAACTATAATTTACACACTGGGCAGCATTGCAGGACAGATGATCTAGTTCAACCTCACCTGAAGCCTTGTTGCCTCTCATCCCATAGATATAAACGTCCTTCACAAAGGCCTGGAGCTCCACATCTTCACACACTCTCTCTTCACTCTCATAATAGATGTTGATAACATCTGTCACAAAGCTGTAGGAAACAGCAAGGGAAGTTAGCAAAATGTCTATGGTCATCTATGACTTGCACTATTATCTGTGTTTTGCTCTATTAACTCTTTCTCTCTCTCTCTCTCTCTCTCTCTGTGTGTGTGTGTGTGTG
>NC_056525.1:132491612-132498988 GCF_019175285.1 Sceloporus undulatus | reverse complement strand
TCTGTGTGTGTGTGTGTGTGTGTGAGAGAGAGAGAGAGAGAGAGAGCATTTATATGCACAAAGTGATAATTAGTCATAACGTCTTCCAAACATTCAAAGTGTTCAATGAGATGCTGGTGTGTTGGTGCCAAGCTAGTTGCTGCCACCAAAGTCAAAGGCTCAACAAATATTGACTCTGAGGGCAGAAGGATAGTAGATGGCACGTGCAAACTTGAGTGCTGAACAACACAAACTATGCTGGACTAGTGCAGAGAAGCTATGAAAACCTATCCTTTACAGGCTTTAAAAGCCTGTTCTCAAAGTAGGGCCTAAAGTCTGAACAAATGAATGTCTTTAGTGAATCCTTGACCATACTGACAGAATTCAATAATAGGCTCTTTACCCATGCTCTGTAAACTCTGCATGCATCCACCAATGGGAGAGAGCTTATTTCTGAAGATTCATGTACATAATCTTTACATTTCTCTATAAATGTCTTTGAAACCTAACTCCTGAAAGCATGCAAAAACATGTTAAGAGTACTCAAACATGTTAAGAGTACTCAAAAACACAAGGAAGCCAAAACAGATATATAAAAAAGAAGAGATAATAAAAAGTGAAAAATATGAAGCAGCTAATACTATGTGGAGGTAGCAAGAGAGACCACTTCAGATGCTGATGAACTGGGAAGGGCAGCTATGAAAGAACTTGACAAGATCCTAAAGTGCAAAGATATAACTCTGAACGCTAAAGAGAGGATTTTCCAAGCCACTGCACTCCCAATTAACATTAATGGATGTGAGAGCTGGACAGTTAAGAAACAAGATAGGAAGAAAATCAATTCATATGAGATGTGGTGCTGGAGAAGAGTGCTGAGGATCCTATGGACAGCCAAGAAGTCAAACAAATGGGTCCTAGAACAGATCATGCTTGAACTCTTTTTGGAAGGCAGGATGACTAAATTGAGACTGTTGTACTTTAGCCACATACGCATAATGAGGAGGCATGATTAATTAGAAAAGATTACGATGCTGGAAAGGTAGAGGGTGGTAGAAAGAGAGGAAGACTACATGCCAGATGGTTAGACTCGGTCAGGGAGGCCATGGGCAGTGGAGGACAGGGAATCCTGGAGGTATCTCATCTGCAGGGTCGCCATGAGTCGAGGTCGATTTGAGGGCAGTTAACAACAACAAACCATCATAGTAAAGAAGATTTACAAGAAATGAGAAAGATCCCCACATCAGCTGTCTTTTTAAAATAAACTCAGTCCAGATTAGTCTCCTTCTACATTAACAGATTACAGTGTAGAAGTATATCAAAGATATGGGGAAAAGCAGGATTACCAATATTACAAATTCTCTTTAAGGACGCAGCGTTGCAAACTTATTCTCAAATTTGGCATAAAATTTATAATGGACAATTACCTCTGTTTCAGTATTTGGAGGCACAACAGTTGTTACTCGGTTATTCAGAAAATATAGTTATTTGAGAGACTGTAAAGAATTATATAAATTACTTTTCAAGAAAGAACAAATCAAAATACTGAGAAACGTGTGTATGATTTTAGGTTTGGTATTTTTTAAATACAAACTTTTTTCATGCATTTCCAGAGTTCTACAGCCATGATTTATGCCTTTAAAAGTTTTTAAAAACTTAAATTAAGGCTAGAGATCTCCTAAATTGCACAAAAAACTGGAAAAATATAAAATAAAAAGACTAGCAAGGGGGAGGAATGAATTACATTGGGCCAGAATTCAAGAGAAAGCTTTTGTGAATTTCAGATTCTGCAAATGTTGAGTACAATCTACTCGAAAGCTACTGTTATTTGTTGGAGATGTGAAGCAGCAGATAAAAAATATTTATCACACATTTCTAGACTATGGGAATTAAAAAGTTAAAAAAAATCAATTCAAAGAGAGAAGGAGACGGAGACAAAGGGAATCATATAATTACGTGAGAATACTGGGTCAATATCAATAAAATGTACTAAAATGATTGAATTCTTTTTTTGGATCATGCATAGTACAAACATTTTGCCAGATGAAAATATTTAAATAATATGTATCAACTCTGCAACTCTGGGAGAAATGAGCTTATCCATCACTTTCATTAATTATTGGGAGAGTTTGTTGAGACCCAGACACTTCATGATGGAATAGCACATGCCATATATAGCATTTTTTCTTCTTGCAACAAACATAAAATAAAAAGAGCCAGCCCATATTATTATATTTCTATGTGCTTCTTAAATTATGCAACCAACTCCACTCTAGGCAAAAATACAATGGGAGCAATCAAATTCAAAGTTAAATACAATTAAGCCAAAGCCCATTCTAGGAATTATTTTAAGGGCAATTAATTGGGTTTTTAGCTTTCAAAATGAGTTGCTGTGGTTCACACTTTGTGAGCTAGATGTAGGAAACACTGGTGCAACATCAGCATAATTGTGATAACTGCAACAAAAATGGGAAGTGGGCCAGAAAGAAATACAGAAGAGGAAGAGCAGGCTTACAAGGTTTTGCATCATGCTTTGCTCTTAATAAAAGTGAAGAACTATCACAGATAAATGAAAAGGCTGCAAACAAGTTACTCACTTTTTCGGCCATATTGCAACAGGTCTAACTGATCTGTTCTTAACTAGAGTAGGCCTTGCAGGGAATTTAACAAGTTATTAGTCATGATATGGATATGGAGTGAGGTGTTTATTGTGAGAGGCTGTTGATAACATTCGCTTGTGCTGAAATAACTGGGGGTTATGCCTGGCTCAAGTATACCCAAGGTTATTTCCCTGGGAAAGCAGGCAGAAGAAATAAGGAGGGGGTGGCATGTGAAACAAGAGGAACAAGGTTGTTTTTGTAGAAAATGAGAAAATAGCCCACCAATGATTTGAAATTGTATGTGTGGTGTAGTGGTTTGAATGTTGCACTACAACTATGGAGGATCAGGGTTTGATTCCCCACTCGGTCATGAAATTCACTGGGTGACCTTGGACAAGACACATGCTCTCAGCCTCAGGCAAAGGCAATGGCAAACCTATGAACAAATCTTGCCAAGTTGGAAAGAACTTGAAGGCATACAACAACAACAACAACAACACTTGTTATTTACTTCTGAGAATAAATGTCTCTGGTATAAAGCTATAGTTTTCTGAGTTTACCACTGAATCCTGAAATTTTTGAACTTGGGGAGGCACTAGTTTTGACAGTAAAGGAGTAAAAAGATACAAAAGGAGATTGTTATATAAAGGATGAACCCAACTTCCACAACATGCTCCAAATGTTATTAGAAGTGAAATGGCAAAACCAAACCATACTCCAAAGACTGGAGTTTATCAGACAAGGGAAACTGGAAGTATAATCCAATGACAATCTGAATGCAATTATGGGGTTTAATGTTATTGCGTGATAACCCACTACACACAAATTCGGGCAATGGGAAGTCAGTCCGAACACAATCATGTGGTTTCACTTTATTGCGTGATAGAGTGCCATACACAAATTCAGGCAATGGCATGCTGTTTTTGGGCAACAGGAAGCCAGTTCGAATGCAATGCGTATTCACGTAATTGCGCTAAACTAGCGACTCTAAGTGAATGTGTTCTGGCCCCACTTTCTTTTCATTCGAATTTAAGAGAAATTCCTCCCATTTGATAAACTCCTCTGTCATTTTGTTATTGCTCTCCAGAGTCTATATAACATAACAGACATTATTTCAGGAAGCCTCATACCTCCTTATTGCTTCCCACACCTTGAGACCATCATTTCGATAGTAGTAGTACGGAATATCTTCGTAACTTTCCATGTGTCGTGCCCTGATTTCTTCAGGAAAGCAGAGGGAACTGTAGGTGGTTTGCTTCATTGCTCGCTGAACCATCTGCACATGTCCGCCTCCTCCAGTAGCATTTGCCTTTGGCGCCCCCCCAAAATGGTACACAGTATTAATCAAAGGCAATTTCATGGTTGTGCAAATACATGCTCGTAATAGTGGTTAGACTCCCTTAAGAGCTGTTAAACCAATCCTCCAAAGAAATAAGAACGAAAGTGATTCTTCTCAACTAGAAAATAAGTTTCTAATGTGACTTTTTTTGGGGGGGAGGGCTGAAATGCAGAAGAGAATGGTACCCAGTTTCTTGCAAGGCAAACTTTGAAGACAGCAGTTTTCTGGCTCTATTTCAATTTGGTTTCTGCCTTGTTGTTAGAGTTGAGGCTCCAATTCTAAACATGATTCCTAGACATGTTTCACTGAACAGATACAAGTAAGCATGCATGAGACTGTCTCAGCCACATGGATAGATCTTCACAAAGAAAGAGACTGAGAGAGCATGACCTTATTGATTATCTTGGATCTCTTAGTGTGTTTTGGCACCATTTTATGTAATGGGGGGGGGGGTTTCTTTCAGGATTAGAAGAGCTGCTTCATGGTGGTTTTGCTCCTTCCTGGAAGACCGATTTGAGAATTTGAAAACAGAATACTATTCCGCTTTACAGAAATTAATTTATAGTTCAGTATTCAATATAGTTTAGTATTCAGCTTTAAGAAGGTTGTGGTTTCAATTTTATCTCATGGAGAGGTTTAATGAGCCTCCAATAAGAACAGTGTCTTTCTTCTAACAGCAGAACAATATATTATAGAACTGACTTCAAAGGAAAGTTTCAAAATTATCCCTCATTGATAAGTTAAAACCTTCTGTTTCAGTTGGTAGTGCAGTGGCGCAGTGGTTAAATGCCTGTACTACAGCCACTCACTCACAAACCATAAAGTTGTGAGTTCAATACCAGCAAAAGGGCTCAAGTTCGACTCAGGCTTGGATCCTTCCGAGGTCATAGAATCATAGAGTTGGAAGAGACCACAAGGGCCATCCAGTCCAACCCCCTGCCATGCAGGAAATCTAAATCAAAGCATCCCCAAGTACCCAGATTATTGGAGGCAATTAGCTTACACGTTGTAAACCGCTTAGGGAGTGCTTAAGTGCACTGATAAGAGGTATAGAAATGTACTTGCTATTGCTATTATTATATCTATGTTAGACTGGAATATCAGTATTCAAAGGAATCTTATATCACCTTTGAGATTTAGGCAACATTTTTCCTCCTGATCATTGATGAAGCTGAACTTGTCATCTCATCACCATATCCACAGTTTGCATTTCTATGGCAATTTATACAGTCTGATTATAAAGGTCTTTCCTGGGCACCAGTTTACTCCATGCCTCCGAGGAAGTAGACCAAATCTACAAAAGCTTATGTTACAACTCCTTTTGCTCAGTTATACCCAAAGGTGCTACAAAATACCTTTGTATTCTGTTTCATTTGGACTTCGGGGATTAATTACTGTTTTGCCCTGCCCTGTTTTGTTTTTAGCTGTGCTGTTGCCTTTTGGGGGGAAGAGGAAGATTGCTTCTGTTAGAAGGCACTTCCTTGTCTGTAGGGCTTCTAGATCTATGAAGAAAGCAAAATCCTCTCACCTTATCAAAAAGGCCATATTCACATATAAGCTGTTCACGGGCTTTGGTGTTGATGGCTATTGTAAATCGTACATGAGACACAAGGAGCTGTAATCCAGAAAAGAAAGCCGCTCAGGATTAAATATTCCTTACAGTTTTCTCAATATAATGTGATTGGTTCCAAAAACAGACTGCTTTCAAACAATACAGTACAGAATCTCAGTTGGTCCATGCCTTTAAATAAACTACTTCTACTGACAAGGAAGACAAGTTCAAAGCCTATTTCTTTACCAGTCAATGAGACATACATTGCCAAGATGTTAAAATTACATTATGAGAAAAAGGTGTTCCTAGTGTTAAAAAAATAATTCAGCATACAGATGGTATTCCAACTTGTTGGACCATAATGTACTTTTTGTTTAAGTAAAACCATCATTGCCAGTTTAGGCCGTTTAAAGAAATCTTAGGGATGCATACCGCTCACCCCAGAGACAGAGGTTTTGAGGAAGCTGGTGTCACATATTATCCCTGTGATCATCTCTGTCCTGCCCATCACATGCCAACTTCAAATGCAATGAGGCCATAACTCAATTGCCACTTGAACTAAAGATGAACTAACTAAATAAATAAAGATGAACTTGCCATCATGCATTCTTCCCTTCTGCCACTTACCCTCTTCAGCAAAGCCACAACTTAAATAGGAAGCTGCTGCATAGTCAGTCAAATGGTCAACTCTGATTGATGGTTCCATTCCAAGTTTTAGGCAGGATTCTTTCAGAGCCCTGCCTGGAAATCTCTGCTGGTTCTCCACCCAAGTATTAACTAGACCTAACCCTGCTCAAGTTCTAAAAACAGAATAATGTTTTGCTGGGTTTTGCTCTTGTTGGAAGATGCATCTTTACATCTGGGACTTAGATACTGTGATCCCTTCCAGATCCTTGAAAGCAAAACCATCTCACATTATGAAAAAGGCCATATTCATAGATAAGCAGTCAATTATGTTTGTGAAACATTTGGAGGTCAGATTCACCATTTCTTTTAGGGCATTTGTCAGCCAATATGGGGCCTTCAATGTAGGACAAAATGTTATAGATTCAGCAGTCCTCTGGTTCTGCTAGGCAAGCAGGCTATGCCAGTATAACTTGGCCTACTCAGCAGCAGAAAATTCAGGAGAGAAAAGAAAAGCACAGAATAGATCAATGACAGAAACACTGGTGACACCCACCAAAAATGGCAAAGAGAACAGGGTCTTTAAAATAACCTGATCCCAAGTCATGTAGGTCATCAGCAGCACTTTGAACTGTGACTCATAATTAGTAACAAAAAAGTAATGTGCCCCCGTAACTGGCTCAAGCAATGCCCGGTTGCAACATTCTGGAACAACTGAAGTTTATGAATGCTGTTAAAAGGAAACCTTATGTAAAGTAGTCTACATAGAATGTACCAAACATGTGTAACTGTGACCTGATCTCTTTTCTTCATGAATAGGTGCCATTGATGTGCTAGCTTTAACTATGAAAATACAGTCCAGACCACAGCCAAAGCATGAGCAACTACATTCAGGGGTAGATGCAAATGGCAAACCTCAGCCTGCAAGGGGACTATAACTTCATTCAACAGAGGCTGATTCTTGTCCCCCGATTTGCCTCTTGCCCGACAAGAGCACTTCTGTCTTTGTCTACATTATACTTCAGTTTGTTGATTGTCTCATAACGAGGGCTAAAAAATGGACTAAAATGGATCTGAACAATCAATCTCTTGCCTGCAGCTAAGATGTTACACCATGTTTGAGGATCTTGAGCAAGAATGGAATACAAAACCCTTGCTAAAAATTATTTAGTATCTACTAACAATGTGACCTCTATGTATCTATGGTGCAGTACAGACCACCTGAAACAGCGGCCTGCACTTGCCCACTTTACCTCTGGAGGGATGCCGCAGACGCCAAACAACT
>NC_056525.1:132470659-132488612 GCF_019175285.1 Sceloporus undulatus | reverse complement strand
ACTCATCCAGCTTAAAGATTTACAGTGCATTTTTGTTTTATTAACAATTAATTTACTAGGAAACTAGTATATTTTCAAAAAAATTAACAGAATATAGACAGACCTTGCAAAAGCAAAATAACCACATTATCCTGACACCAAAATGACCTACCTTGTACAGAGGATGGACAGAAGGCAGCTGCCGAAACATTGCCACTGCAAACACTTCAGAAATTAAGTGAGTCCTGAGAAGATGGGTAACTGTCTGATGTATGTGAAAATCAGAAGATCGAACCCAAATCTTAGCCAATAACCAATCATACTTGGCATCAGATGGGAGGAAAATAGGATTGTCTGGTTTTGGATCTTGGTTTATCTAAAAAGTATAAAAAACTGTTAACTATTCTTTCAATAATGACAGAGGTAATATTTTAGTAGGTAAGATGCAGATTACCTGGATTGCAATAGGAACAATCTTGTTCTCCAGATTCTTATACAGTAAGCAGATTGGAGCAGCCAAATATTGTAACGTGCAGGGATCTCTCTTATTGACTTCAATACCATCCAGAAGCTCATAATCCGCTATGAAAATGTTCCCTTGCTGTAGGAAAGGAAATGTGAACATATATCGCCTGTTATTTTTGGTTTATTTTGCTCTCCCTGTAAATAATATTGTTGATTTAGCTTGTATCTTGTTTAATATTAATTTGAGTCAAAAGCCTATTATAAATACATACTGAAAAGAATTTATTGCCAGTCTAATCATTAGTTACTTACTGAAGTGTACTCATTGCTGTCTGGGTCTGCACTTAATACTCTAAAGGGGCCAATCCTGTCTTTCTGCCAGCCCATTTTTACGTTAGAAGTGCCTCAGAGCCATCTCACATTTTGTCATTCTCAGAAAGCCCTCTCTCATTTCCCCAGCTTGAGGAATTTTAGCAAGAGT
Organism: Sceloporus undulatus; assembly: GCF_019175285.1. NCBI lineage: Eukaryota > Metazoa > Chordata > Lepidosauria > Squamata > Phrynosomatidae > Sceloporus > Sceloporus undulatus. The sequence continues at coordinate 132,487,687 of NC_056525.1, read as the reverse complement.
GACTTAGCCCTCTCCTGTTTTCAAGCATTGCTATTATTTCGCAGTGAGTGAAGGCAGCCTCTCTTTTCTACTTCTAAGAAGCCCTCTATTTAGAAATTCAACTTGAATCTGACCACTGTACCTTGGGCAACAACCAAAAGTATTCTAGCAAATTGTCTAGAACAATGTCCCCAAAGATTATCACTGCCACAGGCAGAGAAACATTCTATTCTAAAATCATAGATAAATATATATTTATCTCCTGTATACCTGATAGTAATAACTTTATTACGGCCAATTGGCCAGTACGATTACAAAATTCCAGTTTAAAACACAACATAGGTTCATGTACAGGCAGATTGGAGAGTATAAACAAATGACGGTCTATGAAAAGTAAGGATAAAAAGCAAGGATAGGGCTGCACGATCAGGCAAACACACAACAATAAGTAGGCTGCCATCACCTCGCAAACAACTCTATCATATTGTGTAATAGAGCACCACATTCAAGACATATAAGTTCAAAATCACAATCATATCCCCTGTCCAAGCAAGAGTTAAACTACAAAATGCCATTAATCAGATGCAACTGATTGGGGTAACTTCATTAGACTTTAGTCCCCAACTAGATGAGTTTGATGGTATGGTAAAATACGGCCATCCTGTATACCTTCAAGGTATACAGGTTCAAATGAGTCCTGGAGGAGACCAAGCCAGAAATGTCCCTAGAAGCCAAACTGACAAAACTTAGACTGTTGTATTTTGGACATATCATGAGAAGAGAGGACTCATTAGAAAAAAACAATAATGCTGGGAAAGGTGGAGAGAAGTAGCAATACCAATAGCATTTCCATTTCTATACTGCATAATAGTGAACTCAGCACTCTCTAAACGGTTTACAATCTGCAAGCCAATTGCTCCCAACCAGTCGGGGACTCATTTTACCAATTTACAAAAGGCTGAGTCAACCTTGGAGCCCTGGGATTAAACTCACAACATTGTGGTTGCAATGGTGGCATTTTGCCACTGTGCCACCAGGACTTCAGGAAGTAGAAAGAGAGGAAGACTGCATGCTAGATGCATGGACTCTATTAAGGAGGTCATGGGTATGAATTTGCAGGAACTAAGCAGAGCAGTGGAGAACAGGAAGTCTTGGAGATGTCTCATCCACAGAGTCATCATGGGTCAAGATCGACTCAAAGGCAGTTAACAACAACAAAAATACCTTCACAAACACATTAACAACAGAAATGGGATTCTCCACATATTATTCCAGCATTGATCCTGAAAGTAACTGTAGGCTTAGAGACAAAAACTCAAAGTCAACCAGTAAGCTTCAAAACTGAACCGGTGCTTCAGCTTCCTCAGATCAAGATTAGCACTTTATGCACTGAACTGCATCTATGCTATTTGCTTGGGTGATGAAATTTGAACATAAAACCTCATTTTGAATTATAAGCATAGGAATGTGACTTCTACTCACACACAAAAATAAGAAAAACAAAAAAACACAAATTATGGAAACAAATGTGTACAAATACTCTTGGTCCATATGTTTTATTCTGTGGGAAAAACTGAATGATTTTCAGGAATTTGGAATTTCATTTAATTTGTTTCTGTCAGAGATGGACTTTAGGTTTGTCATATTCGGGTACAAATACATCAAACATGCTATAGAGTTAGGGCAGTGTTGGAAAAATGTATTACATTGTGTTATATCAACACAATAATAAAGGTTCACTGCTCCAACCGACAAGTCCAAACAACTTCATTTTCATTTATAAATATACTAACTTATTTGTGTAATTAATAAAGATGTTTGCCTTTTTAGAATCATGAGAGGTGAGGGTTGCAGCATTTGCTGTCCCTTATTTGCTTTGAAATCTGCTTCCTTTAGGATGGAGACAGAGAACTATTAAAAGCATGAGATGGTGTTAAAGGAAATGAATTTGAATTTGTAGCCCTGGAAGATTTTGCACAGCAGAGGGGATTGGGTAATAGACTGACAAATGCAATAGCTCTGGTGTAGCAGCCAGCACAGCAGCTCGGGTTGTCCAAAAAGCAGCTGAAAGTTTAAATTTCATCATGGTTTGGAAAAAAACGTGTGGGACACATGGACAAACCTTCTTTAAATAGGCACAAAACTGACCTGTTCTCAGAAATAAAACTGACTGTACTCATGGTTTATTTACTTACAGGTGCAGATAAGGCTGCAAATCTAGAATTAGGCATTCTATTAGCATTTGTACAAAAGAAACTGATTCTATAACAACTTAAAAGTTCATTATTTTCTCCGAGGAAAAGAAAAGGAATTCTCTTCCAATATTTTAACCTATCTTTTTAATAAAATTCCTGAAAAGCCAAAAACCTTTTGAAGAGTGCAGTAATAACGAAATAGGTGTCTATTTGAAGGTGGTGTACCTTTATTTCCTCTTCCAGAGTAAGATTCCTCTCCAAACTGCATTCTACCATTTCTGTAGTCACTGGAAACTTCTTTGGTAATTCTGTGCACTTTCGGATCAATACAGGATTGCACCCATTCAGAAACTGGTATCCAAACATAAAATTTTCTTGCCAATGCTGCATCACATACTCTAAAGGAACAAATGGAAATTCTCCTAAATGTTGTTTTTAGTCAAAAAATTAGCTACTCTGCTCCAAAGTGCATGTCGTTTAAAAAAGGAAAAACAAGAAGGGTAGAGGGAGCCTCAAAACGATAGTTGGAGCAAAATGAGAAGCAACTGCTTACTTGGAACCATAGCTTATCTCTTCACATGGTCAGTTGTACATTCATAGATATGAGTTTATACTATCTCAGAAACAGTGACTGGGGAAATGTCTTAAATGGTCTATCATCTGGTATCTGAAAATTATGTGCGTGTCTGTGTATGTGTGTCCTTTATAAACATTCCACTTAGCTTTTCATCATGCGCCATATGACAGGGAGGAATGCCACATCCTCTGGGTCATATCAAGATCTATTTTAGTGGCTGGATAAGAGTAATCCACAAATAGACTGAATACTACAGATGGCAGTCTATTGGAAAAGTATATTGGAAAAGGTAACATGCCTGTATAGATATGTAAATAAATTCTACAGATGATCTAAAGCAGAAAATCCAGAGAAACATACAATAATTTGGTTAGAGATGACAGAGGTAAAGCTGCTCCTTCTAATTTTTCAGAATCAACTTGAGAAAGTATATCACTTCAAATGAATGGACAACATCATGATGAACAGTGTATATAAAGAAGCAGGGAGGGTGACAAATACTCCTGATTCCTTCATTAAGGCCCTATTCAGACAGTGAAAATAATCCAGGATGAATCTGTGTTGATTTTATGTTGTTCACATGCATCCCAAATGCACCAAATTTAGTTTTTTTGAGGGGAGGATAATCAATACCAGATTTTTTCCCAAGTTTAAAAAAAAGATTTGCATTGTTAGCAATGTAAATAATTGATGCAAATAGACCCCGGATAATTCGAGATTAAACTCGGCATGCCTGGAATGTGTTTCAAATACATTTGCACTGTCGACTCCATGGTCGAGTGCTGCATGTGTGAGCAACCAAACTTCCAGAGATTGGCATAGATGCAGTTCCATAGTATGAACAGCAAATCAGGAATGCATGTGTGAGGTAATTCGCATCACTCTGCTAAAACAAACAAACAAAAAATGACATCTGAAAGATCCCTAGGAAGGAAACCATCTAAATCTTTCACCACTCAGTTTTCTTTCAAAGTAGATCACCTAGGAGGTCTCTCAAGGACTGGTTGAACAGGATCTCCATTAAGTAGTTAGAATGGCAAGAGAGCATTCTGACTAGTTTTCCCTGCACAAAAGACTGTGGTTTAAATGTGGTTTATTATTTGATCCAGTTTCAGTTTCTGTGTACACATTAAAGATGGCAGCCAGAGGCAGCCCATTGGTTCAGGCAGGCCATGGAAGACTCACTACCCAAAGAAAGAAACAGCTTGCCCAAATTCCAATTATAGCAACATTATTTATTTGATGCCACTGCATAGTACAGGGTACCTTCCTTGACTATGCTTTGCTGTCTCGTTGGCTTCTGCTGCTCTTCTTCACTGAATGCATATTCTCTTTTTCCAGTGCATCTAGGCATCCAATGTAAGCAGAGTATCTAGGCCCAATTCTGCCCAATTTTGCCTAATTTCTGTTCCTCCAGAAGATGAGTTAGAGGCTGTGCAAGCCAGCCATTAAGGCCAGCCTAGGGGTAGAGTCGAGGCATAGCATCCATATGAAGCACACCCCGACTCTGCTCCATGGTGGCGTGATGCTGCGCAACGCTTCACATGGCGCATGGCATCCTGGCGCTACATAAAATAACACCAAAGAGAGCCTTAAATCTGTGGCACTGTGGCTATTGTGCCCTGGAAAGGCCAGATCAGTGGCACAGCATGTGCTTGCTGCGGCCCTGATCTGGGAAAGATAGAGGTGGCTGCAGGCCACTCCTTCAGGGGTGGTTCCACAACTGTTTAGTCTAGCAAAAAACAACAGTCTTGTTTTTGCAACTTTGTGTACATCTGTTTTTGGACTGATTTGATTGTACCAAATGCTTTGAAATAGTGGAAAATAATTGATGCTTTCTGATGGAATTATCCACAAACTGCAAAGAAACTCACCAGAAATTGTATTGGTTATTCTGACAAAGATCTTTTCAAAATCTGCAAAGTCACTCCAGGAAGATTGGAACATATGCATGAAGCGATTAACACAGAGATTTTCCATTCTAAAAAAATGAATATAAAGCACTTAATAAATATTATTGCAACTTTATTGTCTTCCATCACCCTGCAACTTTCACTTTTCCTATCCATCTCCTTTTTTGGTTTCAGCTTGAAATTCTTTGCCACAGCTTTAAAGGAAGAGGATTAGATTTCATCTACAGCAATTAAATATCACCAATGAAATTACTATATATTAGTGTTTTTCAAAACAATATTGAACCCGCTCTTCTACATTAATCTGACTTTCTGGGACATATTCAACCCAACCCAGGCACCTGTTCCCCAGCCAAACCTGCAGAAGTCCTTGCATTGTACTATGAATGAAGCGGAAATATAATATAAATGAAAATATTACTATAACAAAAGAAGACAATAACAAGGCATATTGGAGCCCTTCTCCTAGAGCGACATTGCTCACTATGAGAACAAAGCAGTAGCTCATCTAAAAGGAAGTTGGGGTGCTGCATTAAGCAAGCACTTGCTGAAATCCAAAGTAAGGGGCTCTACAGATTGCTCCTAAGGGGTGGTGGGAGGCTGCCCCTTTCCTGGCCGGATCTGGGCCACAGCACACCATGGTCTCGATCCAGCTTCTGGAGGTTGCCATAGCTGCAGCAGCATGGATATATGGTGCCCCTTTGGCACTGCATCATCTGGATGCAGCGCTGGAAGCGCACCATGATTCCGCGCGCCAGCTGGAATGGCACGTGGCAACATGATGCCCTGGGGTGGAGTCAGGGCATCCAACATCAGGACACAACAGGCCAGCCTTTTCAGCCCATCTGTATAAGGCCTATATCCTTGATTATCCTCTATTAAAATGACATTCACTGAACCAAGGTCTAGATTGTGTGAGGGGAGAGAGGTGACACATCTCAAAAGCCTTTTTATTCCTCTCTGGAACTTTAGTTTCCTTTCCCAGATTTTTCATGTACCTAAGACCTGAGCTGGTGTGAAGCTTTTCTATTACAAATATTAAACATTCCCATTTTTCAGCTGAACAATTAGTGTTATAGTTGTACATTCTTGTATGATATGGAGTAAACTAGATGGCTTTTGTAATTATTTTCAACCCTATATCTATGTGATCCATAAGAATCAACATTCTTGACTTAGGCCAGGTACATACTTGCTTGAAGGTCCAGAGAGGTGGCAACCTTTTTTCCTGAGGAGGGAAGCTGCAGCCACCAAACTGCATGGCTTCCCTCTGCAGGAAAGAACCCGCAAAAAGCGGGTTCTTTTCCTGCTGCACCAGTTATGTCTGAGTGCACCAATGGCACACTCTTGATGTAACTGGCATGACGCAACGTGCGGAGGCTATGCGTCCATTATGTCATGATGGCGGCACGCGTGTATACGGGGTGTTGCCATTATGCTGCCACCAGTACATGCTAGGGTTAGGGACTGTGCAGTTGCTGCATGGTCCCATAATCCTAGCACGGTGCAAGCATGGCGCTTTTGCGCCATCTGTACTACACCTTAGATGCTGGGAAATCTATGGTACAGATGACCACGTCATCTGATTTTACACCATTTGAGAATCAAGTGTTAAATTCTCATTTTAACTACGACTATCCTGTGGAAATAATGCTGTTTTGGAAGGACTTAAGCATTTCCCGTCTCATCACAATACTTACGCCTTGGTGTAATTCAAAATGAAATCAACTCCTTTTTCACTGTCAAATTGGATGTTGCGAGGCAAATCCTTGTGAGATTTGGCATCTATGTTCAGTGGAAAGCCTGGCTGCCATTCTGCCCACCTGATTAAGTATCAAAGAAAGTGCTGAGCAAACCAACATTTACTTTTCATATTGTTTTCAAAACTGTAAATTATGTAGCTAAAAAATTACATTTCTAAATTAATTTTATCAGGCTATGTACACTTCGCTGTACTGTATTGTACCATAATCTTTTTCTTCCTGTAATTTGTTTCAAAGTTATACCATCTTTACTGTATGTTTTTATTTTAAGTGGTGTCATATTGAGGATAGTATAGCAAGCTGTTTTCTGCTGCTCCAGAGGATGGGGCAATGAGTTCAAACTATAGGAAAAGCAATTCCACCTAAATATTAGGAAAAACATCCTGATGATAGAAGCTGTTTGACAGTGGAATACATTGCCTTTTGAGTGTGATGGAGTCTCCTTTGAAGATTTTTAGATGGTCTAGGTGGCCACTTGTGCTTTTATTGTGTCTTCCTGTATTGCAGGGGATTGGACTGGATGGTCTTTGTGGTCTCTTCCAACTTCTATGACTCCGTTCTGTTCGTTCATAGGGTCACCATAAGTTGAAGTTGATGGCAGTTAACAGTAACAATTTGGTTAGCATTTAAAATTATACCTTCCAATTCCAGTGCATGTGCACCCAAGGATGGGAGGAGAAAGGGGAAGGAAGCAGGGAGGGAAGGAGGATGGTGAAGGGAGGAAAGGGGAAGGGAGGAGGGAAGGTAGAGGGAGACTTCAGTGCCAATGGTGGCGCGGCTGCAAATTCATGACACCATTAAGGACAATGGGACTTGAGCATCTGTGGATTTTGGTATGTGCTAGGAGATCTGGAACGGATCCCCCACGGATACTGAGGGCCCACTGTATTTAAAACAGCTCACTTCTGGTTCATTTCCTGTTGTAAAAAAGGTCTCTCCTGGTCCCAAAATGGAATGGGGTATGAAAACATGGCAAAAATGACTCCCACAGTTCCTTTTGGTTTTGGAAGCAAACATCATTTTAAAAAAATTGTGGAGGTGCAGCAGGGAACATCCTACCATGTTCCTCTGGAAGGGCCAGTACAGGCCACTAAATGGCCACTAATGGCCCAGGAGTAAGGCAGACACCTTTCTCCCCATCCCACCCCACCCCACCAGATTAATTCACTGTATAATATTCTTTTTATATAGGCTTAACAAGTTGCCATGATTGAATCCCATTATTGGAAGAATGGCAGGATATAAATGAATAAAAATGATGAGGAGGAGGAGAAGGAGGAGGAAGGGGAGGAGGAGGAAGAGAACCCCTCTGCAGCAATGTAAAAGAGACAGAGAGATTGATAAAGAGGTAGATGTAATTTACTAGCATGTTTTGCATCCAGACAGGTCAGGACTGGCAAACCACTTGCCTGTTGCCTTTCTTGTCATCCTTTGTTGCACTGAAAAGAAGAACTAAGGAAGCAAAGGTGGAAAATACTAAAAGGAAATATTAGGGATGATCCAAATAACCGAGAAAAGAGATGTTTGATACTTTCTAGCACAGCTAAACAAAAATAAAGACAGGGGAGCTTGTCGCACACACATTTAATCCAACTGCACCTCAATGGGATGCAGCCGGGATGCAGGATGTAGGTGGGAATTATTGCATGCAATTCGCTGCCGATTTCTGTCAGTTGAGTACAGCCTGGCTGCATCCCAGCTCCCAGGTGCACTTTGGCAGCCACTTTTCAAAGCCAGGAGCTTTCTGAATTGGAAAAGTAGTTGCCGAAGCATGCCTGGGAGCTGGCATGCACCTGGGCTGTACTCGGCCAGCGGAATTAGCAGCAAATTACATGCGACAATTCCCGCCTGCATCCCGCGTCCTGGCTGCATCCTGTTATGGTGCAGTTGGGTTAAAGGTGCATGCAATAAGCTCCAAAATCTCCCCCTTATCTCTGTGCAATGGCTCAGGCAGGGCTCCCCCCCCGCCTTGCCCTTAGGGATGCTCTGTCAGTGCTGACTTGAATTTGTATCTTGCAGGCCTCAGTTCACCATTACCAGTAATGAGTAATATAGTTTATATTTGATATTATTCAAAATGTAAAGGGGTGGGAAAAGAAGTGTCCATCTGAGATGCTTTAAAGAGGAAAAAACTATCAAAATGTGTGGAATTAATAAGAAATTTTAAAAAATTATATAAGAACCTTGAGTTATATAACTTTGTAAAACAATGACCTAAATTCTATTTTAGCCTTGATTAGAATGGACTCATTAAATCCATTGGATTTATTTAGATGCTGGCTTACTACTTAACAATTTATTAATTGGGTCTCTCTAGTTGGTACTAATAATAAAATTAATAAATAAAACTTTTATTTATACCCCCCTTTTTGTTAGAACAATCAAAGCAGTTTACAACAATTAAAATAGTACATCCATATATACAAAGTATTCCCCCGCCTTAAAAAGAGATTAAACAGTATAAGATTAAAATTACATAACTATTAAAAGCCAATAACAGTGGGCAGAGCCATCACATATATGTGGGGGAATCAGCACATGGCCGAGCCCATAGCTGTGTGGAATCACAAATATTTGAACAAGAACATCAACAACAACAACAACAAAATGGGGGGGGGTCCCTGAGTGCTGGAAATACCCAGCAAGTGAGGTCTATAGTGAGAATCTTCACAGGTCAGGACTTATGCTATGCAAAACTGCACAAGGTTTCGCTTTTTGTCTGCACAGAGTAAGTCTTGCACTGTGAACACTCCATGGAAACTATGCAACTTTCTTATGGCCATGTAAACATTCTCTTTTCTATGAGAACAAAACTAACAAAGATTTACATCTGTGGATAAACAAACACAATATTGTACTATTTAGACAGTTTCCATACTGTACAATTACAGAAGTTTGATATTGCTTCAACTGCAATGGCCTCATCCTATGGGATCCCAGGATTTGTAATTTGGGGAGAATTCACTAATACAGTCCCCTGAACTACAGCATTACAGCTCTCTGGCAGAGAATTCTAAGTACCTCAAAAAACTACAAATCCCAGAATTCCATAGGAGGAACCATTATATTTAAAGCTGAATTGAGTTGCTATAATTTTGTGATGCAAACATACCCAATGTGAGAGTGGAATTGGGTAACACTTTGTTCTGTTCTTAAGCTCATCCACTGTCAACTATAGCATATAATGGTTCAATGCACACATTATTCTTATCTTCTGGACAAGTATTTTCTTTGTGTCGAAGTGATTCTTATTTTTTCCTATACAAACCTGTCAGGTTTTTTTTAAAAAAATAAATAAAACAGAGCACTTCTCTTTGGTGCTTCATTATGACCAGATCATATTGAAAAATCATAACTCAGAATAAAAAATGATGAGAACCCACCGATACAATTTCTGGCGCTCCTCCAATTCTTTTGATCTGTGATGCTTAAGCATATGAGTCTTGTCATCCCCATAAATCGTAGCTGGGAAAGATAAAAGATAAGGGTAATATCTGAAACCAAGATGTGAAATATGTTCTAGAATTGCTTGGCTTTAGGACATGGGTGGGTAAATTATGGCACTGCCGATGATGTTGGATTGCAACTACCAACAGCCCTAGTTTGCACAATCTATAGTGAGGTCTGGTGAAGGTTGCAGTCCACCAACATTTGGAAGACCATACATTTCCTATCTCTCTTTTAAGGGGTAATTCAATTTTCTTCCAATACTGATGAACCAGAGGCCAATATGTGGTGGAAGACCTGGATCAGTTCGAATTCGCCTCCACAGAGCTGCATGGCAGAGCTGTGGCAGAATTTCATTCAGTGCACATTTTCATACAAATTTATCACATTCATGTTTCCTGAATTCTCAGAATTTTGCAGTAAAGCAGGGTTAGAAACTAAAGAAAACTACAGTGGATCTTTTAAGCAAAAGATGGATCTTGGCCACACTCAAGCCAGTAGTCATTACCTGCCAGTACAAGCACTTGTGCCTGATGCAAGTAATTCTGATTTTGTCACCACCTTCTAATTTCCATAACAGTACTTAAGCAACTGTAGCAAAATTTGTTACCAGCTAACTGAAATTGTGGGGATGTGGTCACTTAGTGGTTAAGGACCAGTACAAACGAGCGCTTTGTGGCGCCCTGGAGCCAAATTAGGGCTCGAGAGTGCAGAATATCCGCACACTCCCAAGCTCCAGTGCGTGACGGCGGCGCCATCATGGTGGCCTTCCATCCTCATGGGGCCACCATGATGACGCAAATGCAGAGCAGTGTTCGTACGCCGGGGTGCCGCGCTTGCATCATCGATGTACCACAGTGTGCCAATGGTGCAGTGATGGCAGCAGCCACATACGCCAAAAAGAAGCTGCTTTTAGTGGGTTCCTTTTTGTGTGGAAGGAGCCCATGTGGTTTGGTTGCTGTGGGCTCCTTCAGGAGTAAAAACAGGTGGCTCCAGCCCGCCCTTTCAGGGTGGTCTGTCAAGCCCTTATGACACCAGTTCTGATGATTGGAAGATCAGAAGGTTGGCAGTCCGAGGCCTGAGTACTGCATGATGGGGTGAGCTCCTGTCACTAGTCCCAGATTCTGCCAGCCTAGCAGTTTGAAAGCATGCAAATGCAAGTAGATCAATAGGTACCACTTAAGTCTGTTCTGGGCCAAACGTGTTGCAAGATCCCTTTGCATTCTGACAATCCAGACTGGCACAACTATTAATATAAACTTTAGTATTATAATCCATGCCAGCTAAATTTCATGGACAGAGTCTATGAAAGCTCATGATAAAAGTTATTTTGCACAGTTAGTCTGAAAGGTGCTGCAAGATCCCTTTGCATACTAAGGTTTATAATGTAGGTGAAATGAACCTAGCTTCTGCTGCTTGCTTCCCTACCCCTCTAACCAAGCTGCTATGAGGGGAGTGGGTTTAAGTGACCATTGCTTAATGTTTTAGCATTATGTCTGAAGTTTGCACTAAGGTTAAGCATGATTTATTGAAAGGAGGCAGCTTTATAAACCAAGGTTTGAAGCTGGCTTGTTTCAATAAATTGTAGTTAAAATAAACCACAAAGTGAGCAATAAATGTATGTAAACTCAAAGTTTGTTTAGGCACCCAGAATGAAATTAGCATCCTATGTCTGGATACCCAGGATTAACTCCTTCAGTATGTAAAATCTGGAGCTAAAGGGGTCCTCAGTTTAGCTCTTCATGTAATGAACCTACTAAAGCACTCACCCCTTCCATCTCGGAGAACTACCTCTTTTTCATCTGTAATCCATTTGTAACATGGAAACTCCAGGTAGTCACCATTTGGTGTTTTCACAGTGATATACTTCAGATACCAGTCATCAGGGAACCAGTACTTCCGTTTCTCAATTTTTATCAACTGGATCTCCCCAAGCTCTTCTGTCACTGTCACGTCATAAGTATCAATCTAGAAGAAGAAAATACAGGTTCTGGTTTCTGGAGAACACAAAGTGCAGCCATGTACAAGTGATGTTCTTATTCAATATGCAACATAGTTTTTAAATCATGGTAATACTAGTATTTTATATTTAATCTTGCTTTTGACTCTGTATTTAATATTTTATTTATTTATTTTAAAAAACATAGTTCATTTAGAATGTATAGACCCCATTCCTGGTTTTAAAGGTCCCATTGCAAATTGCCTTCTCTTGCTGCTCTGGGCCATGCAGTGGCTGGGATTGGGAAACTGTAGTGCAATTTAAAAGCTTAGCAAGTGACTGAAGGCAACTTGTAGATGAACCACTTGCCACCGGACCTCAATCTGGATGGAATGTGGCAGCAAGTTTGAATGTTCATTCTGGTCCAGACTGCAGGGGCCCTCATTCACCACATCAGTGTTGTCAGAAAGAAGCAGAGACAGTATCTTCCCCCTTCTCTCTCTCTTGGCAATGTGATGCCACTTAATTCTTCGCACAGCACAGCTACATCTCCACTTACCCACCTGCACTTTGCCTGGGGTAGAGAGTGTGTCTAGAGAATGGTATGGTTATAAATGATCATAAAATCATAGAATTGTAGAGCTGGAAGAGACCGCCAGGGCCATCCAGTCCAACCCTCCCTGCCATGCAGGAACTCTCAATCAAAGCTTCCCCAACAGATGGCTATCCAGCTTCTGCTTCAAGACCTCCAAAGAAGTAGACTCCACCACACTCCGAGGGAGTGTGTTCCACTGTCAAACAGCCCTTACTGTCAGGAAGTTCCTCCTAATGTTGAGGTGGAATCTCTTTTCCTGTCGCTTGCATCCATTGTTTCATGTTCTAGTCTCTGGAGCAGCAGAAAACAAGTTTGCTCCATCCTCAAATATGACACCACTTCAAATACTTAAACAGGGCTATCATATCATCTCCCAACCGTCTGTTAGGCAAAAAGTGTTTCTGCAAGAAGCATTGGCAGTTCAAGTATTTACATTGCCCACAACAACAGGACTTTCTTGCTCACAAGAAGCCTGTGTAAGAGTGGAAGACATAGCAAATTCAGGATGAAAAAAATACAAATATAAGAGAAAATTGGCACATATTCTAATTTGAGATGCTACTCTCCCAGTTAGTTTGATTCTGAGTAATCCTGAGTCTGCCATCCTTTTTCTTTCTTTCTTTCTTTTTTTGGTCACAGACTAGCATGCTGTTTCTTTTGACTCATTTATCTCTAAAATTATAGATATTTCAATATGGAATTAATACCCCTCATCTTAGTGGCCATTCTCTGCCACATTATTATCTACTGCAAACCCAACCATTTTCTCACTCTTGCCAGTTAAGTCATATTTCAAAATATTTCCTTCCTCATCATAGGACTAAGAAAGTTTGCTGTGATAGCACAGAAGTGATAAATGACCAACCCTGAGGGCTGCTGCAGGCAGCAACTGAGAATTAGGCCCTGTTGAAGAGCACAGGGTAGAGAAAGTATACAGGGAGAATCACAAAGTCACAGAACTGGAGGTGTCCTTGTGAGTCATCAAGTCCCAACCCCTGCTCAGTGCACCATCTCCAGCTAAAGCAGACCTCAACACCACTCTAGGCGATTGGTTGCATTGCCAAACCATTCTTATTGTCACAAAGTTCCTTCTAATGTTCTGTTGAAATCTACTCTCCTGTCATTTCAAACCAGAAGATCTTTTCTTACTCTCTGGGGTAGCAGAGAGCAGGCCTGCCCCCTCCTTGAGGGCTTTAAAGAAAGCAATCATCTCACCCCTCAATCTTCATTTCACCAAGATGAACATGCCTTCAACCTTTCCTGATACATTTGTTTTACAGACCTCTGGGTTTTGTTTTTTTTTTCTGAACCTAAATCCTCCTTAAAATGAGGTACCTAGGACTGTATATAGTACTCCAGATGGGCCTTGATCAGAACAGAATACGTATAGTGGGACTATTACTTCCTTCAGCATGGAAACTGTACATCTATGAAAGCAGGCCAAAATAGCATTTACCTTCTTTGCTGCAGTATCATACTGCTGCCTCATGTTCAGTTTTTGATCAACAATAATCCCATGGTCCTTTCTGCATGTAATATTGCTGAACCATATACCCCACTATCTTATACCTGTGCAGTGGCATCCCTAGGTTTTGTATCACCCTAGGGTTTGTGGTAATTCATGGTGTCACCCTCCCCCCCCATTGACCTCCTCCCATTTCACACTGTACAGAATCCTTAGGAATGCTTTTTGGAACTAATATTACTGGTAAATTATAATTCCATATACCACTGTATGTAATTCAAATAGTGGTGACATAAACAACTAGCAAAATTTAGTTATACCTTCAAATTACAATATCATATTCATAACCTAAATGTATTTACATATACAGTACATAGTAAAGATTTTGTTAAATTGGGATGTTTTTAATGAACATTTAAAAAGAATAAAAAGTTTCAAAAAGATTCAAAAGTTTGTTCGTTTTCGCCTTCGCCGTCGCCATTTTTTTTCTCACATTCTTCCTCTGGAGCCTTTGCGAGGCAGGTAATTAGCCCATAGTTTTTCTAAAAATATATATTTATAAGCGCATATGCGCATATATTGTCTTATAAGTGAATATTTGGCTGATCAAGCATATGCGGGTAAGAGCATAAGCGCATAAGCGCTTCTGATTGGCTAATTAAAAAAAACCACCAAAATAGGAGAGAAGGTAAAAACAGACAAGAAATGGGAACGACTGCTAGGATAAATCAAATACAAATAATCAACAGTATAATGACGGCATGATGATGTCACGATGATTGACAGCTAATGGGAACGAATAGAAATTCGAATCCGGGTTTAAATAAATCGATGTAAATTATATGGGAACGAAATAGGGGTACTTTAAAGCGGAATATTTACCATCAACAACACAAATGGGAACGATAGGGAAAAAATCGAATTGAAAATCACATCATTTTAAATCGTTGTATTTATGACTCGCTGCATTTTAAATTGCTTTAAACACTAAGTGGGAACGCCCCCAAAATGGATAATAAAATTGTTTAGTCTTGCTGCCAAAATTGCTGTTAATAGCTAATCATCTTGATTGAGCAATATTATTGGACAATAAGTTGTTGGACATGAACTGTCACTATCAGGATTCAGAATTTCTATAATCCTTGAAGACTGTGGACAAATCTCCTCCACTTTAAGATGTTGTTAAAATGATTAATGGGTGTGGGGGGCTAGATCTTCATCAAATACTGTATAAAATTTTCCAGAGAAAACATCTGTTCCCAGGGCCATAGAATAATAAAGTTGGAAGAGACCACAAGAGCCAACCAGTCCAACCCCCTGCCATGCAGGAAATCTAAATCAAAACATCTCCGATAGATGGCCATCCAGCCTCTGTTTAAAGACCATCAAAGAAGGAGACTGCACTACACTCCGAGGGAGTGTGTTCCACTGTCAAACAGCCCTTACTGTCACAAAGTTTCTCCTAATGTTCAGGTGGAATCTCTTTTCCTGTAGCTTGCATCCATTGCTCTGGGTTCTAGTCTCTGGGACAACAGAAAACAAGCTTGACATCCCTTCAAATATTTAAACAGGGCTATCATATCACCTCTTAACCTTCTCTTCTCCAGGCTAAACATCCCTAGCTCCCTAAGTCGTTCCTCGTAGGGCATGACTTCCAGACCCTTCACCATTTTTTGTCGCTCTCCTTTGGACACATTCCAGTTTCTCAACATCCTTTTAAAATTGTGGTGCCCAGAACTGGACACAATATTCCAGGTGGGGCCTGACCAAAGCAGAAGAAAGTGGCACTATTACTTCCCTTGATCTAGACACTATACTTCTATTGATCCTAGTTTTATTTTATATTCCAAATTGGAGCATTTAAAGAGGCTTGATTTATTTCATTGATCTTGGATATAGGGAAGGTGTCAAGAAACGGTTGCAGATTCATTGTGGGATTAATATCAGATGTATATACATTAGAACAGAAGGTTTGGAATGCCTCATTCCCTTCTTCAGCTGAAGCCAGGAGCTTAACTGAATGATGTTTTATCACTGGAATTATATTTTTGAGGCTCCTCTTTTTAAGAGCTCTTGCTAACATTTGTATATTTTTATTGCTGAATTCATAATATTCCCTACTTAAATATGCTAAAGTATGTAGTATGTTTTAAATTAAGGTCTAATGTCTCCAATTCAGGTCTTTTTTGCTCCATCTTTTGAAGTATGTTACTGCTTCCTGTTATTTTTTTGCTGTTTAGTTAGGTGTTCACTTTGTTTCAGCAATTTATTCCTGGCCTTTCCCCTTGCTTTCTTTTGACTAGGGCCTTTTTTTATACATCAACCTCTATTGCTGATGGGTGGAATTTTATGTGGATTTTTAAAAACAGTCTGCTTAATTTAATCTATCCCCTGTTAAAAGAGTGGTATCAAACCTCCATGTGTTTATTTTTTAGAGCTGCGAGTATCATTGTTCAAACGAGAGCAATGTGTGATCTGGAACTAATAGTGGGCCAAAACCTATTTGTGATATCTGTGTAGCTAAGGATTTTGAAGTACTGTTAAAAAAAAAGATCAATTCTGAAATATGAATTCTGTTTAGAAGAGAAAAATGTAAAATCTTTTGGAAGTGAGATTCTGATATCTCTCTATATTTAATTTATTGAATTTCTTTAGTTCGTTTTGCATAGCCCTAGCTTCTCTTCTTGGTTTGGGATATTTTGCAGATACAGTGGTGCCTCGGGATACGAAATGAGCGGGTTACGAAATTTCCGGGATACGAAAAAGTTGGATTGGCAAAAACTGTTTCGGGTTACGAAATATTTTTCGGGTTACGAAATTCATTTCGGCGCGAAATTCAAATGCTGCAAAGTGCAGCTATAGGCTTTCCAGTGCTAACGGAAAAGTGTTTCGGGTTACGAAATTTTCGAGTTACGAAAGGAATGGCGGAACGAATTAATTTCGTAACTTGAGGCACCACTGTAAATCTAATTTTCTGTTTAAAATCATGGTTACCTTGGCAGTTACCTTGACTCCTTCCATGCAGGGACGTAGCTGGGGGGGGGATCTTGGGGTCTGGAACCCCCCCCCATTAGAAAAATGAATGGTGTGTGCTGCTGAGCCGCCGCACCCATGCCCCATTATAATGGTGGCACTTAGTCTGGACCCCCCCCCCC
>NC_056525.1:132432059-132470559 GCF_019175285.1 Sceloporus undulatus | reverse complement strand
TTGGATGGCTTCAAAGAAGCAGTGGGTAAATGAATGGAAGTTAGGGTCATCAATGGTTACTGGTCAGGATCACCTTCAGTGTCACATGCTTACTTTGTCCATCTATTCACACAGTGATCAAACAGATGTCCTTATGGAAACCCAAGCAAGACATGCATACAGCTGCATCTCCCATCTCATGTTCGCTGGGACTAATGTGCATCTGATACAAAAGCATGCTGACAAATGACAGCTCTCTTGATCTACAATGGCTAAAGAGTTAAACTTTAAAAACTGTATAGAGAAAGGCATAATGTATCTTGATATACTATATTTTTTAAACAAAAACATCATAGAATCATAGAGTTTGAAGAGACCACAAGGGCCATCCAGTCCAATCCCTGCCATGCAGGAAATCTCAACCAAAGCATCCCCGACAAATGGCCATCCAGCCTCTGCTTAAAGACCTCCAAGGACTCCACCATTCTCTGAGTTTTTGGCCCCTGTTTCTGGATCCGTCGTTTAATCATCATTTTTAAAGAAAATCATGCCCTGGCCTGCTTCCTTTTGCAAGATGATAGGGCTAGTGATAAAAAAAAGGTGATGGAAGTGATGATAAAAATAATAATTTTGTGACAGCACAGCAACCACACTATGATATTCACCACTAAGAAAATCATGTGTCTTAACATGTTATCAGATAACATAAAACAATCATTAGCTGATTGTGTTAGAAAACACAGTATAAATGCTATGGAATACTCTAGATCCAAATGAATCAAGATGGCCAAAATTTTACCTAAGAGTACATTGTCATTCCCTATGGTTTACTGCTTCCTAGGGTACAAAGTGAGCAGTAACCAAGATTGGTTGTTTTGAATTTGCAGTAAAACAGTAGACAGTAGATTTTAATCCTCTCCTCCACTGCCATCTCCCTTTTGTGTTCCATGACTTTTTAGATCATAAGCCTAAAAGAATGTAACTGTCAAATTAACAATTTTTAAGTCACTTTGGAGCCTTTTTAGCTGAAGAGCAGAGTATAAATGCTCTAAAGAACTAAGGATAAGAAATAATTTGGTAGAATTCAAAGACATAACTGTGTTAGTCTGTAGAATCAGTATGTAGAGAGATCTTGTAGAACTTTTGAGACTAACTAAAGAAAGAAGTTAACAGATGAGCTTATATAGACTCTGTAGACCAAAGTCTACAAAAGCTCATGCTGCCAAATAGTTTTGTGTCACTCAAAAATGTTGCCATCTCACTGCTCACACAAAACTCCAGATCATTAATTAACAAATGGAAAGCAATAGTCCCAGTGCATATTTAACATATTTATAAAACATTTTGGCTCTGAGGTACTCCTTTTTCTTTTTTCACTGTAAGAGATAATAGTAGATTCTGTTCTCTGCTTCCTGTTTACTAACTGGTGACCAGTCCATAAGAACATCCTTCTTATTCCATTTCATGCAGAGGTGGTAACAAGAGTCAGCACCGTTGGAGCATCTTAACCATCCACTGAGACTACTACTGGCTAGATATTGTATTGAAAGGCACCAAAATAACAGACCCCAGGTCCAGTGAGAGCCAAGAACCCAGTTGACTCCCTAAATCTCTCCAATTGTGTTGCTGCTATAGTCCAAAGTAGGAGGTGATGGTAGTTTCATAGGGCAGGAAATGTTGGCAGAGAGAGCCCACTTGGCATTGGGGGCAGCCAAGCCCTACACTGGCCTGTTTCAGAGGATTTTGTCACAATTATTTTGAAAGCCTAAATATACATGGGTTCTGACAGATTAACTTTATTTCACATGCTCTGAAGACCTGTGTGTCAAAGAAGAGGCATTAGATGGTACTCCTTTTACCATATAATGCAGAATAGACAACCACGTTTTATGCTACAGAGAATTTTAAAGGAGTACAGTGCTTGTATTTTCCACAGTGGGGAATTTATCAGTAATAATCACATGTTTAGCTCAATGGCTAATGCATGCCTACTTTGCATATAAACAAACCGCTAAGACCATGGGTAACTGAGTCTAAAGATCATGGAAAAAGCTTGACAGGGAAATAAACTGTAAATTATTTCTCACTAAATGGGTATGCAAAGGGATCTTATAATACCTATCTGAGACTAACTGAAAGAGAGAAGTTGGTAGTATGGTCTTACATAGACTTGAGCTACTTCCTCAGATGCATGTTATTTAATTTACATGTTCCTGTAATCTTACAGTGGCTTATAAATTGTTAATTTGACAGTTCCCTAGGAATGCCTTTTATCACTTTGGTTGATTTTTGTATTGCAGCCGTATCTGAACAACTTGTCGGAATTACATATGCCCTGGTTACTCCTAAACTAGAGTACGTAATGCCTACTATATAAGTCTGCCTTAAAAGTGGTTTGGAAACTTCACATGGTCCAAAATGAAGCTCTTCTCAGATGATGGTGGAGGGAAGGCAGATACAGCATATAAGACCTTGTTCCAGCTCTACCCAGTTATGGGACCAAAATATGTGATGGTAACAATGTTGGAAGCCCTTAAGAGTTTTTGATCAGGCTATTTAAAGGACTGCATGTAAACCTCCCTAGTATACATGGACTGAGAGCTGTAAAATTTGCAATCAAAATAGATAATGCCCACATACTTAGGCAATTCCCTTCCTAGGGAAACACATATTACCTTTTTAATTTGTAATTTAAAACCAGAGAGGGGCATCAGAAAACAAGGATTAAATCTGAAAAGTCTTCTAGTCACTAGGCCAAAAATTCAACAATGTCATTCTTTTAACATTCATGGACATCTATAGTTTCCAGTTGTGAAACTGGGAACCAGTTACACAAGTAGTAACATGCTTGGGGACCACCAGCACAAATTACCATTTGTGCAACTACGGAAAAAAACAATGTTATGCTGCTGGTGTACATCTTTTCTTTATCTTTCTTAAAATATTTAGAAATTTAATATTTGCCACCAGTGCCACAATGACCAAAATAGGAATGTATTTTGTCAGAAAATAAACCTATATTAAGAAGTTATCAGCTCTTGCCCTACAAAAATAACACTATCACTGTACAAATGAAAGGAGAAATGACAGGTGGCAAGAGGACTTTAGCACATCTGATATTTTAATGTGAAAAGCAAAATGCTGATTTTTAACATTTTAAAACTTCGCTGGAAAAGAGGTTTATTTTATTAGAGATGAGGAACTGAAATATTATGCAACATGATCACTGAAAGAATAGTCCAGGAACAGGAACAAGAACAGACAAAGAAGCAGAACATGTTCTAAAGAAGCACGCATACTTAATGTGGCTCCCAGCACATTCCAATAATGGTAATCAGGGGAGCCTGTGGTAAGAAAAGCAAATAGTCATGTGGCTTAACACTGGCAATTATCTTAAAACATTAACTGAATATTCCATAATACCGCAAGCATCTAACCTATATTAGCTCCCTTTCTTATACTGAGGGATGGAAACTCTTCACAGAGTTGCCAGAACACAGTTAAGGCTGCATAAATGTCTTGCTGCTATAATGTCTCAGTCTATATTGCATCATCCCCATAGACAATTACTCAGTTTCAAGCCACCACAGTTTATTATGTCATGTTCCCATAATCCTGACTTCCCCATCAAACTTTGTGTGCCCTATATCTAGAAAGATCTAGTTCAATCTGGAAAATATATAGTCCCAATGAGTATGGTAGAATTGCACGTATGAAGTAAACATCCATTTAGACCTTCCTGACCTTACCAGTTGCTTTTATAACACTATTTGGCATGCAAAAGCTCCTGGCTGTTTTTGTCTAAAAATGCCACCACAAATTTGAATGACTTCTGAGGAAGCCAATGCCGTGTTGATGGAACCACAAAAGTATACACAGAAGACAGACTAAAGATCACTGTAGTCTACCAGTGAGAGGGAAGAAAGCGTGAGGAGGCAGCTTGTGAACAAGAGTGATGGAAGGACATTTTTGCAAAGCTAGCTTCTTTCCCAAAGCTAGCATTGCCAGCCAGAAAAACAACAGCCTGTGTCTTCCATAGTCATTTGACTTACAGAAACCAGCTGGTGAAGCTGTTCCCTATGAGAAAAAAAAGTTTTATATGTAACCAGAAGGTCCATGGCTAACAGGGAGACAATATGACTGCATGCACACTGCAGAAATAATCCAGTTTGACACCACTTTAACAGCCCTGGCTCAGTGCTATGGAATTCTGGAAACTGCAATTTGTTGTTGTACCAGAGCTCTCTGACAGAAAAGGCTAAATGTCTCATAAAATTACAATTCCCAGAATTCTATAGCACTGAGCAAGAGCAGTAAAAGCACAGTCAACCTGGATTGTTTCTGCAGTGCAGATGAAAGCTATGGCCCGAGACACACCGGAAAAAAGTGATGTGTCAGTGTGGAAACTAGAGTTCCAGAGTGCATGGCAACTGCATGCTCCAGAACCCTAGTCCATGCAGGCAGCAGCATCATGGCAAAGTCCTGTCCATATGGGCATTGCCATGATAATGACACTGCTGCACAGCATCTGCACATCGCTGCACGCTGTGGCGTCCTTCCGCAGTTAAAACAGACAATTCCAGCCTGCAACTGTATTCTGCTTTGGTCAGGTCCTACCTGGAATATTGTGTCCAGTTCTGGGCACCACAATTTAAAAAGGATGCTGAGAAACTGCAGCGTGTCCAAAGGAGGGCGACTAAAATGGTGAAAGGTCTGGAAACCATGCCCTATGAGGAACGACTCAGGGAGCTGGGGATGTTTAGCCTGGAGAAGAGAAGGTTAAGAGGTGATATGATAGTCCTGTTTAAATATTTGAAGGGATGTCATATTGAGGAGGGAGCAAGCTTGTTTTCTGCTGCTCCAGAGACTAGGACCCGGAACAATGGATGCAAACTCCAGGAAAAGAGATTCCACCTCAACATTAGGAGGAACTTCCTGACAGTAAGGGCTGTTCGACTGTGGAACACACTCCCTCAGAGTGTAGTGGAGTCTCCTTCCTTGGAGGTCTTTAAGCAGAGGCTAGATGGCCATCTGTCGGGGATGCTTTGATTTGGATTTCCTGCATGGCAGGGGGTTGGACTGGGATGGCCCTAGTGGTCTCTTCCAACTCTATGATTCTATGATTTCAGGGCGGTCTATACTGCCCCTATGTCACTTTGCTAACCCCAGCATTTGACAGTCATGCATTTGGCGTGTGGATGCCTGCAAGCACGTAAGTAACTATGACACTTAGCAATGCTGGGGCTCTTCTATTGGTGAAACCTCTTTATGGAAAGTGAGCTATCATAATTTGCTAACACTCATGCCTCATGCTGATCACCAAGGCAAAGTCTGCTTACAAACTCACAATTGTGCAGAGAACTTATCTGCATCCAATTACTGTAGAAATGAATATAAAATTACAGATTTTGGTAAACTATACAAGTGGTACACATTGGCAATTCTTCACATTTCATGTATAGTTGTAGCTGTTGTATATATATCGTTATACTATGGTCAGTCCTTACTATCTGCATGGGTTCTGTTCCTGACCCCCCTGCAGATGCCAAAAATCATAGGACCTCAAATCCTGCAGTTTTTAATGGTGGCACGCGCACGCACACAGCCTCACTTCCACTGTCACGTGTTGCCATTAGGGCCTATGGCGCTTGCCATTTGCAGATGCTCATATTTGTTGATTACAAGCCTGCGTTTAGGGAGGGAGGGCTGTAGCCTATTTTTAGTGTGATTGTTCGAAACCATAGGATGCTAGTGATGATTTCATAGATGTTACGTGACTGTGTACATAATTATCTGCCACATCAAATATACATCTCTCCAAATACATGCACAAGACCACTCGCATAAACGTTCCTTCTTTAGTCTTGCAGAGAGAGAATGAGAGAGAGAGAAAGCGAGGAAGAGATATTCTGCTTCTTTCTGTTCACAAGCCTCTTGTCATAGACAAGTAGCTGTGTCTATGAGCAACCTCCTCATCCTGTCCTTCATTCATCTGGTTTGCCATAGGTGATGCAGCAAGCCAATATTTTCTATTTCACTGCCTGGAGGAGACAGAGAGCAAATGAGTAGAAGTGGAGTTGGTTTCCATGGGGGCTCAACAGACCACCCCGAAAGAACAGACTGGAGGCACCTGTTTTGCTCCTGAGAGGCGCTGAAGCAGCCAAACCACATGGCGTCCCTCAGCACCAAAAAGAACCCACTAAAAGCAGGCTCTTTTTTGTTCCTGCAGCGGATGCCATGAGTGCATCATGTCGCATATCAATGATGCAAACACGGTGCCGTGCAGGTGTGGTGCTGTGCTTGAATCATGATGGTGGCCCCCATGTGGATGAGAACTCGGGAGTGTCCGGATACTCCACACTCCTGAGCCCTAATTTTGGTCCCCGGCCACTGCAAACCAGCAGTCTGTACTGGGCCATGGACTTGTATACTCTGGCGCAGCCATTCTGTGGAGAAACTGATCTACTAAGATGCCCAGATGCCATGAGCAAGCCAAGGAAAGAACTTCTGAAAGGGAAAGCAGGAATTATGCCCTGTGACACTCAGTTAAAAAAATAAACTTCCATCACTCATCAGTCATTCAGTCATCCTTCCTTCCTTCCTTCCTTCCTTCCTTCCTTCCTTCCTTCTTTCTTTCCTTCCTTCTTTCCTTCTCTCTCTCTCTCTCTCTGATTCTTCCTCTTGATTCACCGGCATTATCTTTGGGTGGCATGAGCCAGGACCTCCTAGTCTGAGTAAGGAGGCACTAATGGCCACTCCTTAAATGAACCACTGTTTGCTCACTTGCTTGTTTTCCGTCTCTAAAATCTGGTGACATAGTAGGCAGTACTGGGTCCAGGTCCACTGCTATGTACAAAGAAAGTGCAATGGTGAGTTACCAAGAGGAAATGATGTCTCCTCATTGATCAGGCAATCACCCTACTCGCTTGCACATCTCCACTCATTCTTGATTGTGAGGTTTTGCACTCAGCTGTAGTGCTTGGGAAAATAGGTATGTAAGTGCTTCAGGAGCCATTCTCCTTTAATGTTGTCTAGAGAGCAGTGGCATCACAAGGGGGTTGTGAGGGGTGCAGGGAGTGCAGACAGCACCAGGTGATACCACTGCTCTTCAAATACCTGCCTTTGGGCAGAAACAGGCTGTGGCATTCACCTGTGTCCCATTAAAATGGTGAAGAGATGGGGTGAGTGGAGTGAGGCTGAGTGGAAGAAGAGAAGCCCCAGGTTATTTTTTTAAAATATATTAAAATTTCAAGTTTCAAAAGTTTAATTTTAATTTTATGAAAAAAAATTAAAAATATTTTTTGAAAAAAATTCTTTTAAAACATCACATTTTACCAGATTTTCACTTTAAGCACATGAAACTATGTATATGTAAATAAATTTAAACTTTACATATGATAGGTAAAAGGTAAAGGTAGTCCCTTGACATGAATGTCTAGTCGTAACCAATTGTAGGAGATAGTGCTTATCTCCCTTAGTAAGCCAAAGAGCCAGCATTGTCCAAGGACTGCTCTGGTAGTCATGTAGCTAGCATGACTACAACGAATGTTGTTACCTTCCCACCAAAGTGGTACCTATCTAGCTACTTACATTTGCATGCTTTCAAACTGCTAGGTTGGCAGAAGCTGGGGCTAGTGACAGGAGCTCACTCCATCATGCAGCACTCAGGCCTCGAAGTGCCAACCATCCGATCTTACAATTGTCAGAATTGGTATCGTAACAACTAAGCCAGTCATCCCCTTACAGTACGTATGATACTTTAATTTAAAAGTATAATTTTAATTGTGCTAGTTGTTTATGTCACAACGATTACCATTAGATTCCGTGATATGCAGGAATTATGATTTATAAGTAACATCAGTACCAAAAAACCCCCCATAACTAAGAATCTGTACAGTGTGGGATGGGAGGAAGTCAATGGAGGGTTGAAACTGCACTGGGTTGATGCCAACTCTATGAAGCCACTGGTAGAGAGAGAGTGAGGAAGCAAGGGCAGAAGGGGCATCAGCTTCTCTGGCAAGGCAGCCCCCCAGGCACCCTCCCCCCCCTGCCCCAAGATCCAGAATGAAGGAAGATGAGCAGGCAAAGCAGGGACCTTTCTTCTTGCTCCCCTTTACTGCTTGGCAAGTGCAATGGTAATGGAGCAGTGCACACTTTCCAGAGGAGAGAGCAGCTGAGAAGTTGGGGGATGAGGCCTTAGTTCCTTGTGACCACCATGCAGGGCACAAGGGCAGAACCTGCCTCTAGCATTGGCTCCAGGCAGGAAGGGGGACTCAGGAGGGGGGCTTTTTCTGGGCTGGAAGTACCCCCATCACTCACCCAACTGAACTGAAATTTTTCAGGGGCAGCCACAGGCAGCAATAGCTTCTTGGTGCCAATGGGCACTCCTGAGAAGCAGGAGTGGTGTTTATCACACGGAGCTTTTTGGAGATTTTGCAGCTCAGATCCGGGGTGACTGCGGGTCCAACGGTGCGGTTTCACGTTATAATGTGAATGTGTTATCAGACAAGATTCCTTTCTATGGAAGCTCCTTCCGTGGAGCTTCTGCAGTGATTCCAAAGTGACCCCTTATTTTGGTGAAATCAGAAAAAAAGGGAATTCACAGAATTTGCTTTCAAGCTCACTTCGATTTCACTTCAAATTGGTCTCATGTGGAAGATCACTCCAATGTCGCCCCCCTTGGCCCCCTGCGTCCTACTCCTTCATCCCCCTCCTTCTCCTTCATGCCATCTCGTCCTCTCTGCCACCCTGCTACCCATCCCATCATCCCCTAACTGCTCCTGCATCCCCATCTCATCTTCTCTGCCATCCTTTGATCTATCCCATTATCCCCTGCCTGCTCCTTGAGCCCGATCCTGGCTCCAGTGACCCCCTGCGACCTATCCCATCATCCCTTGACTGCTCCTTGAGCCCAACCCTGGCTCCAGTGACCTCCTGCGACCTATCCCACCATCCCCTGCCTGCTCCTTCAGCCCGATCCTGGCTCCAGTGACCCCCTGCAACCTATCCCATCATCCCCTGACAACTCCTTCTGCCCAATGAAGGATGACAGCTAAGGAGGGGGCAGGGAAGGAGGATGTGCAAGAGTCCCAATTCGAATCATTGAATCCACATGGTATGCACTGGTGTGGTAATACAATTTGCACTCACTCCACTTTGTGTGAATCTGCATCAGTGACTTGCCTTGGATTTGATTCCCCCTTGTTTCGGAAGGGCAACGGAAGGGCAACCAGGTGTGATAAAACATTCACATTACGATGTGAATTCGCATAGCTGAACCAGGAGTCACCCCGGATCTGAGCTGCAAAAAGCCCCATGTGATAAAACTCAGTGGCATCTGAAGGGGTGCAGACTGCATCAGGTGAGACTCTAAGAAGAGGTAACACCACTGTTCCTCAAACATCTCCTTTTTAGCAGAAACAGGCCGGGGCATTCACCTGAAGAGATGCTGTGAGTGGGGTGAGGCTCAATGGGAGGAGAAAGGAGAGACCCCAGGTTTCTTTTTAATTTTAATTTTTTAAATTTTAATTTTAAAATGTTTTTTAAAATTATTTTTAAAAAATAAGATAGTCTTTAATTTTTTCTTTAAAAACATAATATTTTACAAAAATTTCACTTTAACTGCATGAAAATATGTATATAAATACATTTGGGGTTTGCATATGAAATTGCAATTTAAAAGTGTGATTTTAATTTTGCTAGTTGCTTACATTGCAACTGTTATCATGACATTCAGCAATATGTAAGAATTATGAGTAACATTAGCAGGAAATGTATGTAGAGAGATCTTGTAGCACCTTTGAGATTAACTGAAAGAAAGAACTTGACAGCAGGAACTTTCCTAGACTTCAATCTACTTCCTCAGATGCATTTGGATGTAGACTGAGGTAGTAGACTGAAGTCTACAAAGTTACTCAACACCTTCTTTGCTTCAGTCTTCTCAGAAAAAGCAAAGGGTGCTCAACCTGAGGATAATGGAGCAGAGGACAGATTAGGGGAATTTCAGCACAGAATAAGTAAAGAGATAGTAGAGGAACACCTGATTAATCTAAATGAATTTAAGTCTCCAGGACCAGATGAACTACATCCAAGGGTACTAAAAGAACTGGCAAAAGTAATATCGGAGCCATTGGCAATAATCTTTGAGAACTCCTGGAGAACAGGAGAGATCCCAGCAGACTGGAGGAGGGCAAACCTTGTCCCCATCTTCAAAAAGGGGGAAAAAGAGGATCCCAACAATTATTGTCCAGTTAGTCTGACATCTATACCAGGAAAAAATCTAGAGCAGATCATTAAACAGAGAGTCTATGAACATCTAGAAGGCAATGCCATAATCACTAAAAGTCAACATGGGTTTCAGAGAAACAAGTCATGCCAGACAAATCTGATCTCTTTCTT
Source organism: Sceloporus undulatus (assembly GCF_019175285.1). Classification (NCBI taxonomy): domain Eukaryota; kingdom Metazoa; phylum Chordata; class Lepidosauria; order Squamata; family Phrynosomatidae; genus Sceloporus; species Sceloporus undulatus. The sequence continues at coordinate 132,460,182 of NC_056525.1, read as the reverse complement.
GGATAAAATTACCAGCTTGTTAGATGAAGGGAATGCTGTGGATATAGTATATTTTGATTTCAGTAAGGCTTTTGACAGGGTTCCCCATGACATTCTTGCAAACAAGCTTGTAAAATGTGGGCTTGACAAAGGAACTGTTACATGGATTTGTAATTAGTTGACTGGCCGAACCCAAAGGGTGCTCAACAATGGCTCCTTTTCATCCTGGAGAAAAGTGACCAGTGGAGTCCCACAGGACTCTGTCCTGGGCCCAGTGCTATTCAACATCTTTATCAATGATTTGGATGACAGAATTGGGAGCATACTTATCAAATTTGCAGATGACACCAAATTAGGAGGAATAGCTAATACCTCAGAGGAGAGGATCAAGATGCTGTTTTAATTGTTTTATCTTGATGTATTTTTTATCTAAATCTGTACGCCGCTTTGATCAAAAGTTGGAAAAGCGGGATAGAAATAAACTTTTTATTATTTATTATTAAGATTCAAAATGACCTGAACAGACTAGAAAACTGGGCCAAAGCTAACAAAATGAATTTCAACATGGAGAAATGTAAGGTACTGCACTTAGGGCGGAAAAATGAAATGCACAGATATAGGATGAGGGACACCTGGCTGAATGAAACTACAGTCAGCCCTTCTTATACACGGATTTGTTATACACGGATTTAAGCATACACGGTTTGAAAATGTCCCAAAAAAGTATACATTTACCTTGATTTTTCATTTTTTATAAGGGACACCATTTTGCTATGTCATTATATTTAATGGGACTTGAGCATACATGGATTTTGTTATACACGGGGGATCTTGGAACCAAACCCCAGCGTATAACAAGGATCCACTGTACATGTGAAAGGGATCCAGGAGTCCGATTAGACCACAAGTTGAATATGAGTCAACAGTGTGATGCAGCAGCTAAAAAGGCCAATGCAATTTTAGGCTGCATCAATAAAAGTATAGTGTCTAGATCAAGGGAAGTAATAGTGCCACTGTATTCTGCTTTGGTCAGGCCTCACCTGGAATATTGTGTCCAGTTCTGGGTGCCACAATTCAAAAAGGATGTTGGGGTGTGCAAAGGAGGGCGACTAAAATGGTGAAGGGTTTGGAAACCATGTCCTATGAGGAACGACTCAGGGAGCTGGGGATGTTTAGCCTGGAGAAGATAAGGTTAAGAGGTGATATGACAGCCCTGTTTAAATACTTGAAGGGAGAGAGCAAGCTTGTTTTGTGCTTCTCCAGAGACTAGAACATGGAACAATGGATGCAGGACAAGAGATTCCACCTCAACATTAGGAGGAACTTCCTGACAGTAAGGGCTGTTTGACAGTGGAACACACTCCCTCGGAGTCTCCTTCTTTGGAGGTCTATAATAATAATGATGATGATGATTTATTATTTCTATTTCCTGCCTCTCTCTACGGATCACAACAAACCCACATACAATCATACAAATATTGAACATGAAGCAGAGGCTGGATGGCCATCTATTTAGGAATGCTTCGATTGAGAGTTCCTGCATGGCAGAAGAGGGGTTAGACTGGATGGCCCTTGGGGATCTCTATGACTCTTATTTCAGTTTGTCTCAAAGTGGTGACAAGATCTCCCTGACTCCATCTCCCAGAACTCCATAGCCTTGAGCCAGTAATGCGGTGAAAGCGGTTTATTCCTGCAGTGTGGATGCAGCCAGGGAGGCATGGTGCAAAGAGCAGCGGGGGCAGGGAAAGGGTCCTGGGGAGGGTACTCACGGCGCCCCTCTCGAAGTCGTTGTAGAAGGCCTTGTCCAGGAGGTGCCTCTCGCTGGAGCCCTCGGAGCCCAGGAGACTCAGGTAGATGTAGTCGTCGGTGCCTGCGAACCACTGGCTGCCCGTCGCCACTGTCACCGAGTAAGAAGAGGGCATGGCTGCTGGTGCTGCTGCTGCTGCTGCAGGATGGATCCCCTCTCTGCCTCTCCCTCTCTGTCTGTGGGGCCCCAGGCTTTGGCTGGACTGGGCAGGAGGAGCCAAGGGAGGGAAGGGCTGCTGAGTGAGAGGCCCCACCTGAGGGAAGGATGGTCCTCCAGCACCAGCACCACTTGGGGAGGCATGTGCCATAGAAGAGACCACAAGGGCCACCCAGTCCAACCCCCTTCTGCCATGCAGGAACTCTCCATCAAAGCATCCCCATTGACAGATGGCCATCCAGCCTCTGCTTAAAGATCTCCAAGGAAGGACACTCTGGGGGAGTGTGTTCCACTGTCAAACAGCCCTTACTGTCAGGAGGTTCCTCCTAATGTTGAGCTGGAATCTCTTTTGCTGCAGTTTGCATTCATTGTTCCAGGTCCTGTTCTCTGGAGCAGCAGAAAACAAGCTTGCTCCCTCCTCAATGTGACATCCCTTCAAGTATTTAAACAGGGCTATCATGTCACCTCTGAACCCCAAGGGCCACCTAGTCCAACCCCCCCTTCTGCCATGCAGGAGCTCTCCATCAAAGCATCCCCAGAGAAGCCTTCAAAAGCCCATTGGCCACTTGCAGCCAAGAAACCAGGAGGAGGTTTGTGCCCCAGCGAATGCGGAGGGACAAGTGTATAGAAGTTAGAATCGTGGAAGCCATTGTATCCTTCATTACCATGTATGGATGTGAGCACTGGAGAGTGAAGAAAGGAGATAGGAAGAAAATTCATTCATTTAAGGTGTGGTGCTGGAGGAGAGTGCTGAGGGTACCATGGACAGCCAAAAAGACAAAACAAATGGGTCCTAGAACAGTTCAAACCAGAACTCTCCCCGGAAGCCAAGATGAGAATCAAATCAAGGTTGTTGTGCTTCAGACACATCATGAGAGAGCACAGCTCTTTGGAAAAACAATGATGCTGGGGAAAGTGGAGAGAAGTAGGAAGAGAGGATGCCCTCATGCCAGTTGGATGGACTTCATCAGGGGAGCCACTGTCTGAAGGGCCTGAGCAGAGCAATGGAGGACGGGGGGGGGGGGGGGGACAAATTTTGGAGGTGTCCCATCATCCACAGGGTCACCCTGGATCACTTTGCCTTGAAAGTAGCCAACATCAACAACCATCCTATCGACTTCCATCCGTTCAGTTTCATAAGATCGCAGGGCAGCGGCTGTTCCTTCTCCCCTCCCTCAGTGATGGTCTGGCCACAGAGGGCCACATTAATAACTTTCGGCAGCCATTTGCTCCCTTCGCTTCTCCCAGTTGTTTAAAAACCAGAGTGAAGGCAAGGTAGAGTCAACTAGGCCTAGCACCACACCTTCACAGACCCCTGTTACAGATCTGAAAAACCCTCTGAAGATTTAGGGCAAGGGCCATGTGTTGCCTCCTTCTGGATTCCACATCCATTCCGCCCCACCTGTGTGCATGTGCTTGATACCTGAGCTCTTACTAGCACTCTGTACTGCACCTTCATATCCACCAAAGCTCACGCAAACTCAAAACCAGTCTTCAAGGTGCTGCTATGTTTCCCCCTCTCCTCCCCTTCTTCCCCTTCCTTTCCTCCTTTTTATGATGGAAGAAACTAACACGGCTACTTTGCATCTACACTGCAGCAACAGTCCAATTTGACACTACTTTAACTGTCATGGCTACACGCTCTGGAATTCTGGGAATTGTTTGATGTGGCACCTGCAGTTAAAGTGGTGTCAAACCGGACCATTGCTGCAGTGTGGATGTAGCACTTGAAAAGGTCCTGGTTCCATGGCTACCACTCTCCCCCTTGTGGTGAGATGATGGGTCATGGGAGAGACAGCCTATTCATCTGGACAGCTTTAGAGGCCCAGTTGGCATCAAGATTTATTCTATTGGATGCCTGCCAAGTAAAAACAAGGACTGTTTTGTTTGATCCTTTAAACGGGCCATTGGATTAATTCGATTTGTTATTTGTTCTGGCTTCCAATGTTTAAAACAAGCTGTAGGACCTGCTGTTTAATTTGCCATATTTTTAAAAATAGGGGTTTTTAACCCACTAAATCACTCCTGTTTTAATTGCCAAGAGATCCTGTGGCACCTTTGAGACTAACTGAGCAAAGAAGTTTGTAGCATAAACTTTTGCAGACTCTGTCTCCTTCCTCAGAGGCAAGGAGTGGCCAAAGTCCTTTCTGGGCAGCCCTTCATTCCATGCATCTGTGGAAGGAGATCAGTCCTACAATAGCTGATGCTACAACTTCTTTGAAAAGCACAAGGCCTGGTCCAGCACCTCTTGGCTCTCCTTCGGTTCTGGCACAACTGACCTCTTTCTTGCTGCGTGGTTCGCCATCTGCGACAGTCCGTGCCTTGGGATGTTTTGGCGGCTTTGGCTCTTGGCAGGATTGGTGGCCTCTGCCTCGCTCAGTAGCCAGATGGGCTTTCCAGTCTTCTCTCCATTTCAGGCCTGGTGATCATCAGGGCCTGAGCCTGGAAGAGTTAAGAAGGATCGGCTAAATGGATTTTGCTATGATCATTTGCTATGATAAGTCAAGGGTAAAACCGTAGGGCCATACAGCAAAGGATCTAAAGGATGAAGCAAAGCAAAACAAGGCAAAGAACTGATAAAATTCCAATCAGACTTAACTCTTGCGCTACTCTTAAGACTGAATGGATGAGAGAGGAGAGGAGTCAGTGCTTCACGTATTATACTCTTGCTTTTCACCAGGGGATGGTTCCTCCTTTTAAATAAGAGTTAAGAACAGTACTTACACTGACCCCTGGTAAGTCGACTCAGATTTTTTCGATCAAATTTTTGACCTACATTTCTAGTCTTATACTGAGTATAACAGCATGTTCATTCTACATTTTGTATTCTAACCACCTTGAGACCACTCCTGGGAGAAACGAAATTGAAGAAAAAGACAACCAACACTTGAACCAACTAATGAAGGACTGTTTTAAGAGGATGCTATCAGTGAGCTCAAGCAGTCCACCTGGTTTAAAGCAAGGCCTTCCCAAGCAGTAGTACTAGCATTTAAATAAAGAAAGGACTGGATGCACTTACTGTGAAGAGAAAACGCCAGAGAAAGCAAGAGAGCTCTCCAACGATCAATGGCACCAGACCAGTTCTTGTGTGTCCATCTTATACAGCTGTGCAATTCCTCGCGTCAATTCGGGTAAACTTGGACACAATATTCACAGGTCCGGAAATAAAATGGATTGTTATTTTCCCTTTGTGCTTGTCAAGTGCAAAGCAGCCAAAAAATAAAGTAACCATGCGCAGAGGGGTAAAAAGGGCCCTCGCCCTGGAAACAGCCTGGTGGCCACGGAAAGTGGGCCAAAACCACACACACCCAGGATGTAGGTGGCATGGGAAGCAAAGGAGGCAAACAGCGGCCTTCAACCCGATACGTGGGGCACACGACTAGACCAGTGACCCAAACGGGGCCTTCAGGTCACAACAGAACCCCAGAAGCAGACAACAGGGGGAATGGAGAGCTAAGGTCTAACCTCCAGAGGATGAAAGTCTGGGAATCATCGGGGACTAGACTGAATGGCAGTACAGAGCTGGTAACAGAGTGTTGCCACAAAGTACCACAAAGGACATGGCAAATACTCTCATGCCATCTCAGCCCCATAGGCAACAATATTCATAGAAAATAAGAGCAGCCAAAGGATTGGTGATGGGGAAGGGGGTATTCTATCGGAAGAGAGCCGGGCTAGCGGTGCTGAGAACAAAATAATCACCCATGCTGCAAAATGTTGTGTGCAGATCCCATTTGTGGCTCCTAGAATCCATGGGGCCATACTAGAGCATAAGGAAGGACTTCGATGCAGCCAGAACAGAAGCCCCTCTATCCAAGTACCCCTCTACTTAAGCCACTAGTAATCCCTGGATGGTAGGCATGGGTTTGATGTCTGATTCTCCTTTCCTTCCAAAGTGGGCCCCCCAACGGAGGCCGTGGACTTTGCTGCCTTGTTTGTTGCTCCTCTGGGCTTGGCTGTTATTGTTAAACCTTGAATTGCGCAGACAGAAGGACGCTGTGACAACCATCTGCAGCCTCGTCGAGGGAGCCCGGTAACACCTGGGGGAAAGTCAGGGAGGGGTGTGCTCCGGGAGAGCGCACACTATAAAGCCTGCTCACCGCACCCTTCCTTCTCTGCCCCCCCAACGGAGGCCTGTGGACTTTGCTGCCTTGTTGTTTGCTCTCCTGGGGCTTAGCTGTTATTGTTAAACCTGTGCAATTGGGAGCCAGAGGACGCTCTGTCACCATGCTGCAGCAATTGACGGTGGCACAACTGTGCAGCTGTGTGTAAACGTGGGTTTTGGTAACCGCCAGCGGAGCCACTGTATTGAGGAATAATATAACATTGTTGTAAAGTCTTCCTCTGCTGGGCTCCTTGATGGTTTAGAGGGGATGGGCTATGGACTTGGGGTTGGATTACATGGGGGAGGTGGCTGGGCATGTTGAGGTTGCAACTGGAGCTCCCTTGGAGTAGTGGGGGGCAAGGGAGAATGGCGGTAGGAGAGGGAAACTCAGAGGAAAGGAAGGCGAGGTCGATGTTTAATACATCTCTCCTTCCATCCACTCTCCTAGCCAAAGAGAACTGAGGGTCAGTCCAAGTGCCACAAACCCTGTCTCTGCTCCTGTGCAATGCCAGGTCTATTAGGAAAAAAAACCACATCTGTACGACTTATACAAGATAAGAACTGTGACCTGGCTTGCATTACTGAAACCTGGCTAAGGCCTGAGAATGAAGCAGTGTGGGTACAGGCCCTTCAGCTGGGTATTCAGTGAAGGACCAGATCAGGTTAGTGTGGGCTGGGGGGGCGGTGTTGCCCTTGGGTCCATAATAACACCCTTCCTTTGAAAAAAAAACGCAGGAAAAACCAATGTCCCGTAGAAAAACCGTGATTTTCCCATCCGAGTTTGGTTGTTGTTGGGTTACCTTAACCCCCTGAAAAGGAATAAGGGATAGTCCGGGGGGGGGAAGTACTTGTTGGTTTCCTATAACCCGTCCACCCCTGGGTGGCGCTAACAGAACACCCCTCCCCGGTGCCGAGCCGCCCCCTGTGAACAACAAACTAATCTCGGAACGTGGGCTTGGTTGGAGGCCCTCCCCCCCCTAGGCCTCCTGGTGGTCCCCCCCACACGTGTGTTCCCCCCAAGATCAACCTTTGAAAAACTCCTGGCAAAATCGCGTGGGAGTTGGGCACAGAACGACAGACGAATGATGGTGTGCTAGGGAGCGGAACGGAGTGCGTCGAGACATCGGAAGGGACAGTGACGCAGGTGCGGTGGTTTCCATGAGCGTAAATAACAGCCGGTATTTGCGATCGCTAGCAGCAGATCAGCTATCTGTACGTCAGAAATTTATAAGCTACGGGTGCACCAGAGCGCCCACTGAGATGGGGGAGCGAGCGGCAAGCGAGGGCGCGCTGTGATAGGCGGGCCGAGACGGGCACACATCGCCCGATGCCGCGGCAGGGCGGCGGAGTGGAGACCGACTCTCGGTCGTGTGCGGAGGCGGGCGAGGCGGGTAGAGCGGCGCTGATGGGATCCCTCGATCCGATAGGGGACAGAAAGAATGGTGGTCCATGGCCGCGAACAGTTAGACAGAGGAACGAACACGGCGCAGCAGCTCGGCGAGGGCCCAACCGCAACAGTCGGCGTCGAAGCTCGGGTGGCGGCCGCAACATGGAAACGCAACCGAGGGGGCCCCGTGGTCCCCGATCCGAGCTGAGCGCGCGGGCACATGCCACGAGAAACGAAAACGTAGCCACACCGGGCTGGGGAGAGCGCAAGAGCGAACACTGAAGACCCACGCGCGGGCGACGCGCGTGAAACGCGCCGCCCGAGAAGGAAGAGCAGGGTAGCGACCTGCGGGGAAGAGCCGCGGGGCGCGCGCGACAACCCAAGGACGCGGGTATCGGGATACAAGCGACGCAGGGAGCCAGAGAGGGGGAACCGGCGGCGATGAGGCAGCACGCGAGCAGGAAACGACCGCAAACGGGCGAGGCGCCAATGCAGAAAGCAGCAAGCACATGGAGCAGGTGGGAATGGCGACACGCGCGCGCGCTGCGGGAGAGGCATACGAAGAGGGTGCAGGACGCGGATCACGGCAGCAAGCCGAGCAAGGGGGCGGGGGCGTGCTACCGGGGGGGAGGCCGCGAGCCGGAACCTTGGCCGGCAGTCGAGCGGGGGAAGTGTAGTGGGGGGAGGAGCGGTCGGAGGCCCGGTTGGGGGGGGAGGGAGGAACACGTGCCAGCGGGGCGGTAGAGGAGCATGCCAGAAGCGAGCTCCGAGGGGCCCGGAGGCATGGGCGAGACAAATGTTAACCGGCGGGGGGGCCCCGGCCGCCTAGAGGCGTAGGGGGAAGAGCCACTGATAGGCGGAAACGCAGCGGGTGCGGAAAGGCGGGGGGCGGCAACGGTGCCGAAGGGGTTAAGCGGCCCGCCACGGGCCCGGAGGGGCGGGATGGTCCGCGATCGGGCCAGGCGGAGGCACACCATCCAGTGAAGGCACCGCCAGCATTAAAAGGTTGGGCAACGGGGACGCGCGCACACCGGGAAGGCAGCCAACCGACTAAGGCGCGCGTCCAGTAGTGGTGAAGGGCGGTGGATCTGAAAGGCGTACGCGCAGTGAGGTAATCTTGGGAAGCACCGGATATAAGGCCCCAGGAGCCACGCAGGTGTGGCTAAAAGGGGAAGGAACGTCGCCTGGAGGGTACAACTAAGAAAGGGCTGAGAAAGAACAAAAGAAGACATAGACACAACGCAATACGGGAAAAATGTCCACCGAAATTTGGCGTTAACTAAACAGACCCAAGTGAACTAGACGGCCCGCTGGTCGGAGGGTTTTGTATCTGGTACAAAGAGCCAGCAGAAAAAAGGGGGTTGATGGATTAAACAAAGAAAAAAACGAAAGCCCACTTAGTAACAAGAACATGTCCCCCTTGTAAAAAAGGGTTTCCACTTCACTTGACAGATCGAATTTAAAATATCAAGTCCCACAGGTCACCGACATATTGCGTGCGATATGGCATAGGTGTGGGGGGGGGTTGATGTTATAATTTCCTTTTGGACTGAATTTTTGGGAAAGTAAGCACGGATGTTGTAATAAGGACGTCGAACTGCATGGGGTTGGTATCATGCGGTGGCCATTCATAAGGTTAGCAGATCTTTGGAAAAAAGGTTTGGTTTTAACGAATCCAGCGACAAGGTCGGGATAGCGACAGCACGTGTCACATGACTGTTGGGAGGCCCCGACTCGGTATGTGCTCTACGATGCGGGTTACCGGGCTGAGCCCCGACAAAACCACGTAAGCTAAGTGCACGAGTGTCGGAGGTGGCTGTTGGCAGCTGCCCAGTTTTTTGGTGGGCGCTAGAAAAATGGATCCCGTCTAAAAGGTATCCATCCCCGTATTCCACTGACCGGCTTAATGTGTAAAGGTCGCGTATAGGAGGGGGTGTGCCGGGGGGTGGGGGTTGGGACACGGGACTGTACCGATCTAATGGTGGAAGAGCGATTATAGAATAGTGACGGGTTAAAACTACTCGACCCGAGGCAGCGAGCCCACTAGCACGTCACCTCGGTTCTAAGGTGGATCTCAACACCTCAAAAGTACTTATTAGAGCAAGCGGGGGGGGGGGGTGGGAGGGGGTGGGGCGGGCCCGGGGGGCGGGCAGGTGGGGTGCGTTACCCCGGGGGGGGGCCCGTGGTGCCCCGGGGAATACATAAGGAAAAATCCACTGAAGAAACTTGAAAGTTACATACTAAGAGCCATGTAAATCCCAACCCCTCTTTGTCTTGCAGAGAATATACAAATAGGAAATTCAAGAGAGAAAATGAAAGTTTAGTATACTAATAAAGGGTCCCCCCTAGATAGGTGCCCCAACCCCGTCTTTCCCGGCCGGCCCGTGAGACGGGCAAGAAATAACATAGATTTTGCCGAGAGCCTGGAAAATTTACTACTAAGGTTGATAGTGGCCATCCCTCGAGTTGGCCGTGTTGGGTAGGGAATTAGCATAGGGGTCTGAGAGCCCTGGGAGTTTTAACTACTAAGAAGGGCCAATTATAGGGACCTGGACCCTCCCCTTGGGCCGTGCCCAAGGAATAACATCGGAATCCGAAAGAGCCTGGAAAGTTACTAGCGAAGGGTCAATATAAGGACCCCAACCCCCTCTTTTTCGGCCGTGCAGAAATACATAGGAATCCGAAGAGCTGGGAAGGGTTTTCTTACTTAAGGGTCCCACATATAGGCCCCAACCTCCGTTGACGGGTGCAGGAATACATAGGGATCTTAAGGAGCTGAAAAGGGTTTACTAAACTAAGGGTATATAAACCGCCCAACCCCTCCAGTCGGCCGTTTGGGCAAAGGAATACAGATAAAATTCAAAAGACATTGGGGAAGGGGAAAAAAATGTTACTGGGGATAATTGTAGAGTTGTTGGCCCAATGGAAAAGGAAGCCCTGAGGACATTGGAAAGGGGAAAAAGGAAAAGAAGAAAAACCCGGTACAACAAAGTATTTAAAAGCCCCTTTTGTTGGGACTGGAAGAAAAAAATTGGAGTCAAAGGTCACCCTGGAAGAAAAAAAACAAAGCAAAGTGGCAAAGTGGAAACACAAAACAAAATTAACTTATTTAAAACATAACCGAAGTTGTTTATATGATAAAAATAACCAGACTAAAAAACCCTGTCCACTTTCGCCAGCCCCCGTTTGGGGGGGGAAACCCTTATATCCTTGGCTACTCCTCTCACGCCTCCCCGCTGGCTGTTGTTTTCCGGTTTTTGTTGTTGTTGAGGTTATATGGCTTCTCTTGTGGGCCCAAGACACGCTGCTCGCGGCCCGTGGGCTCATCACCACAGGGCCAGCTTAGGTTTATTCCATCCTCATCTCCCCCCATGTCCGCTGCCCAGGCAAGCCCAAATTAGCAAAGGGCCCCATATGAGGACAAGGAAGGAAAAGGCAAGAAGGAGGCATGAAGGACACGGACGGGGACCTGCGATTTCCCCCCCGAGACTGGAGGCCTGCCCCCCCCTCACTGGACAGAAGGAGGGGGAATTTGGCAAATCAGCAGAAGGAAACAAATGCAAGTCTCAAGGGCAACCAGCAAGAGGACCCTCATCAAGTCCCTCTTGCCCCTGTGGCCCTGGCTGTCTCAGAAGGTCCTAGTTGTTCTCCCTCTGTGGATTATGGGGAGCCCCTCCCACCATCTTTCATGGAAAGAGAAGGGGGGGAGAGGGGGAAAAGGGGGAAAAATGGGGGTAAGAACGTGAAAAGGAAAAGGGAGGGGAGAAATTTGTTGGAAAAGAAGTTAAAGGAAAAAAAGGCGGTTATGGGTACATGGTGGGAACATTATTTAAGGGGGGATGGATGTTCAGTTTGAATGAGGGGTACATAACCAGAAGGCACTGCAAGAAAAAATACAAGGAAACAAAAAACACGGAAGGCGGGAAAATGAAACGTAAATGGAAAAGGCAGGAAACGAAGGGGTAACAATTCAAGGAATGTAAAGAAACTTACTAAAACCTAAAAAGAACTAGCAGTTAACGTAAAACCTTGCCCGTCCCTTAGTTGCGTTACTTTAGCCAGTCAATGCATTACCTTGAACTCTCCACGTAACTATTCTTTTTTGGATTGTAACCTACCCCCTCTCCTTTTTAAATAACCTTAAATACATCCTCATCACGCCCTTACAGTCGTCATTTTTTTTTCAATTTCCACCCCTCCATGTTTGTCCAGTTTTCCCCCCCCCTTTCCCACCCTAAACTGTGCCATCCCCACCTACAACGGTCCTCTTTTTTTTTGTCACTTTTGTTTTTCTCCATCCCCTAACGCCCCCCCATCCAAAAAATTTTTTTAACAGTTAAAATTCATCTCCTGCTTTTTGTGTCCTCCACCAATCAAAAAGAACCATACCCCTAACATTCCCCCCAAAAGCCCCACTTGTGCTTATCGGAAGTTCCCCTTTCTCTTGTTACCCTTTGTTTTACTGTTCCTAGACAGCTTTCCCGGGCCAGGTTTTCTCACTGAATTTAACGCCTTCTCCCTTGGTTTCCCCGGGCCTTAATTGTACACTAGGAAAAAAAACTAATTTGTGTCACTAACGAAACACCCCCTCAGTCAGAAATCACACATTTTTTTTTTTTCCCCTAACCCTCTTACACTTCCCACCCTTTTCAATGGAAACTTTGTTAGAGAAAGTCTCCCCGACAATGAAAGTCCCCCCCAAACCCCCAGCACTTGGTGGGAAAACCTTGGGCCCGGGGCCAAAAATTTGGGGAAACAACAATAATAGATTTTTGATCAGTGGGGGAGAAAAACAGAAAGTTGGAAGAGGTTTAAAAGTATAAACTGTAAGTTTGTAAATTACACAGAAAATTGGGAAATTGTAAGATAGTAGTTAACAATTTAACGTTTGGGTTAAGAAAGCCCCCTTTGTTTTAAAAAAAAGAGGGCAAAAATGGTGTGTGAAAACAGAACCAAGAAAAACATTGGGGTTTTTGGAAAAATGGTTGAGAAAAAACCTGGGGACTTTGAAAACGAAAAAAAAAAACTTGGGAAATGAAGACCGAGAAAGTGCAATAAAACAAATTACATGGAAGACAGAAAAGAAAGAGAAAAAGGAACCCCCCAAAAAAATGGAAAATTTTACTGTAATAAAAAGTTTAAAGGCTTCAGAGGAAATAAAAGTAAGAACCAAAATTGGGGGGAAAAACTACTATTTCATATGATTTTCAAGCCTGGCAGAATGGTGTTGTTACACTCAGAAAAAATGGAAAAAATGAAGATAGACCTCAATGTAAAGGACTGGGGTTTTTTTGTTAGTAAAAATTTTTGTCTGAAAAATGTGTGTTTAATAGAAAACCTGAAAGTGAATTAAAAGGACATTTATTAAAGAAGAATTTGCAAATGAAATTGTTGTTGAAAAGCCAATGAGAAAGCCCTTGTTTTGGAAATAAAAAATTTTTTAAAAAACAGAAATGAAGAAAAAAGACCTTACTTTTGGGAAACTTGGGGAAGTGATAAAATATTGTGTAAAATAAAGTTTAGTAAATACTTTTTTTTAAAAAGCAACAACCACAAAATAGATGGGAAACCTTTAAACAAATCATGTAAGGCGATTGGTAGATACTTGTTTTTTGTTTTCAAAAAAATGGAGTTCTGTTGGGTTACCTTTTAGATTGTTAAGTAATATAACAGTTCCCAAGCACCAGTCTTTCCTTAATTTAAACCACAGGATTTTTTTTTTTTATACAAAACGGATTTAAGCAACACAATGCAAAAAAAAAGCGGTTGTTTTGGGAAAAAAGGTTTCGCCAAAAAAAAAAATAGACATTTTATAACATTGATTTTTCCCCCCGGTGTCGCTTTTATTTTACTTTTAGGAGGGAAACAAAATGGATCATAGCTGAGTAATAAGAAACAGACCCTCGGGAGCAACTGGCCAAAGGGGAAGGGTAACTACCACCCCAATAAAGAACAGCGGAAACAATCTATCCCTATGAGGGGCTTACCAAAACGAATAGAAGAAAAAAATAAAAACCAGAAAAGCTCAGAAAAAATAACAACCCGAGGAAAAAACCAAAAAGAAGCCAAATGTGTTGACTAGTGTCCAAAAGGGTAATAAATTGTAAAAAATGGGGGAACTGGAGCAGTACAACAACGGGGAATGTGTGTGGGGTTATAACAACCGGAAAAGAAAATCTTGGAACCAAAAAACCCCAGCGTAAATAACAAGAGCGTCCCTTGCCCCCCCCCCCACCTTTGTGAATTTAGTTTTCACTGTTTATAATGTCTGGAGACCTCATGTTTAATACTCAAAAGGCAAAGGAGAAATCTCAAAGGTAAAAAAAAAGAAGAAGAAGTTTGTGAATGAAAATAGGTTTTTTTAGACATAATAAATGTAGAATTTTTCTCTGTGGTTGTTTTTTGTGTATGAAAAGAAAAATGAATTGTAAACAACAATGGTGGGTTGGTGTTTTAAAAAGTGTTTATATAATTATATCAAATTTAAAAATTTTAAATACTGAAATATATATCTGTGTAAAAAAGAAAAAGAAAGAAGAATGATGAAAGGAAAAAGAAGGGAAAAGAGGAGGAAAGGAAAAGGCAGAGAAATGAAGAAAGAGAAGGAAGAGAAAGGGAAGGAGAAAAAAAAAAGAAGGGGAAAAAAAAAAAGAGGAAGAAGGAGATAAGGGGGAAGGGGAAAAGAGGGGAAGAGGAAAAAAAGAAGGAAAAAGGAAAAAAGAGGGAAGAGGAAAATAGGGGAACAGGAAGGGAGGGAGGAGGAAAAGAGGGGAGAAGGAAAGAGGTGGAGAGGGAAAAGGAGGGGGGGAGAGGAAAAAACAAAAGGAGGAAAGGGTGGGGGGGAAAAAGGAAGGAAAAGAAGAGAAGAAACTTATAATCCCCCGGCAAGCCCCTGGCCCACCAATGCCCTTATTCCCCATCCCCCTGCCCACTGTGGGCGGGTCAGTTTTGGTTGGCCTATGCCACCCTCCACCCCTAAGGGGGGCCCAGGCCCCAACTGAAAACCATCAGTGGGGGCCCAGGATGGGGGAAGGGCCACAGAGTAAAGGCAGGGGCGGGACTTTGGGGGGAGAGTATAGTTGCTCTCTTCAACCTTTTCCTGTCTTTCGGCACCCCCTTCCCCCTCCTCTGTCGTTTTACCTTGTACTTCCTACTTTTTGGTTTAAGCCGAGGTTGGGAAGCCCGCCCGAGCCCCTTTTTCAAAAAGCAAACCTGGGCCCTTGGGACGCCCCCCACTGAGAGTTTTAAAGCCCCCCAGAGGTTCACAAATCCAGAACACCCGGGTTTAGGGGTGGCCCTAAGTGGCTGTGTCCCCTACCCCGTCCTTTCCCCCAATCGGGGGGGGGGGGGCAGAAGCTGGGGCGTCCCGTTCACAAGTGGTGAAACCCGGGCAAAGGTTAAGCGTTCGACCTGGATGGCCCAACAAATTTTTTAAAGAGCCCTGGGTTGGGGAAGCGGTGGGGATTGTCCCCCCACCACCCCTGCCCAAAAGGGGGGGAAATGGTCCACACCCAACGTTCCCCTAGTGGCACCAAAGCTTTGGAAAAGGTAATGAAAGTGGCAAATCACCCCCCTTCCCCCTCCCTAGCCAACGCCCCTCCTGCCCCTGCGGCCTGGCCCCCCTCTGCTGGCCCGTCCCGTGGTGGCCCCCCCCTGCCACCCCCTTGGAGTTGTTGGGGGAAGAGGGAAAGGCCGGGTTTTTGCTTCCTTGGGAATTGGCTGCGGTGGTCACCCCTTTTCCCTGGAGGGACTTGGGAGGAATGGGGCTTTTTGAAGCTTCCCCCCCAACTCCCCCTGGCCCCCCCCCCACATGGGGCACCCCTCCTCCGCGGGCCCCCCACTGGGACCCCCCTTCTTGCCTGCCCTTCTTTGCCCCCTGGGTGTGAGGGGGCCCAAGAAGAAAGGGAAAAGGGTCCCCCTTGCCCCTTTCCCCCCTTTTCTTTGCTTTTCTGATTTGGTCTTCCTTCCCTGAGGGCCCCCTGTAAAGGGGAGTGTCCCTTTTTTTTTTGGAAGCTTTTAACCACTTCCCCTGCCCCCCGATTGCCCCCTCCTGCTTGCTTCCCCTCGCCTTTCTGCTGCCTTTCTGTTTTGTCCTCTGTCTTGTTGGCTTTTTTTGGGGTAAAGAGGAAGGCCGTTTTGGCCTTCATTTGCCCGTTGTTGGCCTTTTAAATGGGTCACTTTCCTGAGGGGCCTTTTGTATGAATTTGCCCCCTTTTTTTAAGCTTACCACTCCCCCTTGCCATTCCCTCCCCTCCCCCTTGCCTTTAGCCTTGGCCCCTCTATGCCCTTCCGTTCTGTTGGCCCCCTGTTTGACAAGGTTTTTTTTGGCCGGAAAGAGGGGAAAGCCTATTGCCCCCGTTCTGGGCCTTTGGCTCCCTTTGGGGTCCCCCCCCACCCGTTTTGTTCCCTAAGGGGCCCTGTGGGAAAAATGTGTGGGGCCCCCGTTTTTAAAGCTTAAACCCCAACTGGCCTGCCCATGCCCAATACCTGGGCCCGACGCGTGCCCCCCCCTGGTTACCCTCTGCTGCCCCTTTCACCTGTGGGGCCAAAATGGTTGGTGGTTGTGGTTGGAAGGGGAAGAGGGAAAACCTTGCTTCTTGGCCCTTGGCTGCTGGGTCCCAAAAACCGAAAGGGAGTGGGGAAGGGGAAGTGGGCCCTTTTTAAAAAAAAAGAAAGCCGTTTCCACTCCGCTAGCCCATGCCCGGCCCTTCCCTTCTGCTGCCCCAGCCCTAATGTGCCATGGACCTTGGCCTGTCTGGGAAATGTTTTGTATTTGGGAGCCCTCTTTTTTCAATGGAAAAGGGAAGAGTAAATTTTATAGGTGGAAGGGGAAAGTAAGGGAAGGAAGAATGAGGGTACCATTTCTTTTCGTGTAATATGACATTTTAAATCACTTTGCAGCACACCCCCTTCCCCTCCGTTTCCTTTTTTTTGCATTTACCCGTTTCCCCTAGACCCCTTCCTTCCCGTACCCTCACGGGTTCACACTACAACCCTCTTCCTTCCTGCAGTCCCAGGCACGACCCTCCTGTTTACTGACCTCCAAATAAAGAAAAAAGGGAAAGAAGAAAGGTAACAAAGTAAAGTAGTAAGTATGAAAAAAATAAAAGAAGGGAAAATTGAAAATGCCAAAAATGAACAAGAAAGAAAAAGAAACAGAGAAGCAACAGTGAAATTGAAAGCGATGAGAAATGAAACGATCAGACATCCCCCAACGGGTAGGGAGTACCAAGACCCTAAGCTATGCACTAACAAGTTCATGGCAAGTCCAACGTCAGGTCAACCAGATACTCCAAAAAGCTACATAAAAACAGAAAATACTCTTGGAACCCCCTTCATAGGCTGTGACGACGATGTCGCCCCTTTAGCACCTGTAAGCCCGGAACGTAGGGAACCGGAGGGGCCACCTATCGGAGGGCGCATACCGCCGTGGTCACCACGGCGCACACGAGGCGTCCAAACCACCTAGGGCTCCGCCGCATTCGCGGATAGAAAGCAGCGCTGCGCCCTAGCTGTCCTGCGCCCTCAGAAAGCAGCAGTATGCCAACGGTGAGGAGAGGAGCAGTGCACATTCAGTGATGAAAAGCAGGAAAACGCAAGCCGTGACCCCAAAACAGAACGGGAGGTAACCGGGCTAAAGACGGGAGGGAGCCGGCGGCCAAACCGGCCACCGCAATAGTTTCGACCCAGGGGACCCGGAAGGGGTTTTTTGTTTACGCCCGCCCGCGCGCGGCCCGACCGACCAGGAGCAAGGCACAGGCCACCGGCACAGGCCCCACCCCACCACGGCAAGTAGAGTAGAGAGGGGGATCCATCGCCCCAGGAGGAGCCACGGCGCCCGCCCGGCCCGTTCAACGCCCCCCCACCCCCGCCACCAGCGGGGCCGGCTAGCCTGCTCGCCCCTGCCCGTACAGACCAGGAGGGCAGGGCGAACCCGGGGGCGGCCCCGCC
Organism: Sceloporus undulatus; assembly: GCF_019175285.1. Lineage (NCBI taxonomy): Eukaryota > Metazoa > Chordata > Lepidosauria > Squamata > Phrynosomatidae > Sceloporus > Sceloporus undulatus. The sequence goes on along the minus strand of NC_056525.1, from coordinate 132,442,797 downwards.
CCCCGCCCCCGCCCGCCCGACCACGCAAGCTACGGGCAGGCGAAAGGCCGGCCCAGGCCGGACCGCACCCCTGGCCGGCGGTCAATAGAGTTAAACAACCGGCCGGGCCGTTTACGCCGGGACAGCATCGCCAGCCGCGCGGGGGCAGGGGAGGTACAACCACCGGCATGCCGGCGGAACGGCAGAGGGACGGGGGACCGGCACGCGGGGCGCTGCCCGTGGGTGCGGAACCCGTGGGGGGACGCGGCCCGCGGGCGCCGGCACACGGGGCACCCGTCCCCAGGCCGGCGGGCGGCGGCCCTCCGGGGGCGGCGGAACACGCGGGGAAAACGGTGAGGTGGCCGGGGCCGGCACGGCACCCAAAGAGGACTAGATCTCCCAACAGCAAGCCCCCTGCCCCCCACCAATGCCCCCCCTTCCATCACGGCCACTTGTGCTGGTTCCAGTTGGCTGGGCCTTAGGGGAAAGGCCCAGCAACCTGACCAGCAGGTGGCCCAGAATAGAGGGCCAAAGAGGGGGGGCAGAACCGGCCTGCTGGGAGGAGAGTAAAGTGTTGTTTTCCCTCTCCTTCCTTCCCCCGTCCCCGTTTCCACCACCCATTTCGCTCTCCTTCAAGCCTGGGTGTACTTTACGACGGCGAGATCCCTTCCGCGTAAATTAAGGTGTAACGAACCGCGAGGGTTCGAAGGACACGTAAGTGGAAAAAACAATTGCGCAAGCCCAAGGGAAAAAAAAAGCTCCCAAGAAAAAGAAACCCGTCAGCCTATGCCCCCCAAAAAGTGCACTGGGAGAAGTGGGTTTTGGAAGGGGCGCCAGGCCAAAGAGTTTAGTGCAAATGGGCAATCCAGAAAAAAACCCCCGGGTAGTTTGTGGAATAGGTTTAGGTTAAGTCTGGGGGCCCACGGGTTCGGTGTCCCTTTCCCGCCTTGGGATGGCAGAGCTGGGCGGTTCCCGGGTAAACTTGTCATTTTGGGAACATGAAGACCGCGGGAGGGCAAAAACGAGCGCCTGCCCTCGGCAACCCGAGACATGAGTAATAGCCCGAAGCACCATAAGGAGGAGATGGGAAGGAATCGACAAAAAAGGGCACTGGGACGAGGGGTTAGAGCGGCGGGCACCTGAAATTGGGAGGACAGCTTCGAAAGAGGGGGGAAGGATTACACGATACTCCCGAGCCACCGAAATGCAACGCAACGGCCCCCCAAAACAATGCCATGGACCGCCGACCGGAAAAATGACTGGGGAGACCAGAGAATGTATGTCCCAACCTCCGCCCTGAGACAGGGGAGATGCAGAAGAGCCGGGACCACGCAATCCCAGAATCATCGACAGAGCGCCCCCACCGGGACCAGAGACCTGAGACATTGCAAGTGCAGAGAGCAGAGACACCGGGCGAAAGGACAGAAGACCCGAGAACCCGACCAAGTAGGGAAGTCCTCTGGCGATAGGGCTGTAGTCAAAATCACAGACCGAGAGATCCGTGGAGAGGGAACTAACACAATACGGATATCAGTGAGAGGGTCAAACAGACAACTCAACAAAACAGATCAGCCAGCCCAGGGGCGACGGGGGAGATGGAGCAAGAGAGTAAGACACCCGAAACCGGCATACACATAAATGCAGCGGAAACCGGACGACGGCCAATCCACAGCAAGGAGAAAGACGACTCCCGAAGGCGAAGAAGAACACGACCACGGAAGCAAATGAAGCGGGGCTGGGGCGACGAGCCCGAACGAGAAAGACGACGGACCCTCAGAAAACCAACGAAAAGCATGGGGCTAAACTCACGAGCATGCAGCAAGGCGGGGCAGGCCTAAAAGAAGGCCCACGGCACATGAGACAACCGAAATCCAACTACAAGCTCCCAAGGGACTAGAAGGGGAGAACGTGCCACCGGTGATCTGGCCACCACTTACTGTAGAATGACCCCGCTGGGTGGGAGGTTGTGGGCGAAAAAAGAAGGTAAAAGGCGTGCTGTCTGGGCCCCTTTGGCTGACAGGGTCTTCCTAAGGGCGCTTTGAGGGGAAATGGCCCTAGGGTGGGTATGGATGTTGATTAAAAAGCGATTGCTAATTCCCTGGCAAAAAGCCCGTGGTATCCTGCTGGCACCCCCCCACGTAGGGGGCCATGGCCCTCTACTTACCTTCCCTGTGCCCCCTGATAGGAGAGTGTGAGCGGGGTGCATGAGAGACACATGGCGAAGAGACTGCCTATCGCAAACGATCGATCAGTCGCGGAGAGAAGCCGCCCCCCTCAGCGGTTGGGCAATTTGAGAAACCCAGCGGGGATGCATGAGTGGGATCGTTCCTAGGAAAGAAGGACGAAAGAGGGAAGTAGGGCTCGTGGAGGATCAACGACCTTGTGAGTTGAAGCTGAAACGGCACACGTCACCCTTAAAGGACAACGGTTCCTTTGCGCCGCTAAAGCGCTACCGCGATTGCCTTCGCCCTGGCTTTCCACTTGCTTACGACTTTCTGTTTTCCTCTTGTGGGAAGTTGGGGGAAAAGAGAATTTAAAAAGGCTTGCTTCTGCCCCCCCTTTGTGGGCTTTGATTCGTCCCTTCCACTGAAGGAAAAGAGCCGACCCCTGTCCTTTTGGGATCTTAACCCCCTCCCGGCCCAATGCCCCCTCCCTGCCCTGACGTGGCTTTAAGCCCTTCGGTGGGCCACCTGGTGGGAAAGGTTTTTTAGAGGTATGCGGGAAGAAGGGGCAAGGAAGTTACCTGTGCTTCCTGGGCTTTGGCTTGGCCTGGTCACTAATTCCTTCCTGAAGGAGGGCAGTGGGGGAGAAGGTGGAACCGGGTGTTAAAAAGGTCTTTACCAAAACTCCCTGGACCACAAAGAACCCTCCTTCTGCTGAATCCCGCGATGGGCCCGTAATTGCTGGTGGCCCCAGCCTGTTAAAAAAAAAAACCCCCGGGCCGGGAGTTTGGTGGAAAAAAGAGGGAAAGGGCTTTTGCGCAGCTTATTTTTCCTTTGGCTTGCCCGCCGTGGTCCCTTCCTGGGGCGCTGGCCCTGTAAATGCGAGGCGATGCTGTGCTTACCACCTCCCTGCCCCTGCCAATGGCCACTCCCTGCCTTGCCCCTCGAACCGGAGACTAAGAGAGCCATTGGGAAGACAACGCCACAGGACTTTTTTCGTTGCCAGGCGCCCAGCTGGGGGGTGGGAAATTGTTTGGGGGAAGAGGGAAAAGGCCACCACCGGTTTGCCCGCCCCTTCTGGCCCTTGGCCCACTTGCTGTCTTCCCCTGAGGGCTGGAGGAGTGGGCCGGTTTTAAAGCTGTACCCAACTCCCTGGCCCCAACGCGTCTTCACAGCTTATCATGCTGGCCAATGGCCCCCCACTCTCAGAGCTCGAGGCCAATCTGGTAACCCCTGGTGAAGTGTGGGGAAAAGAGGGAAAGGGCGTCCGGTGCCCCTGTTCTGGCCCTTTGGCGTTTTTTGCTTGTTCCCCCCCCCTGTCCTTGAGGGCTTTTGGCACGAGAGGAAAAGTGGACCTTTTGTGAAAGCTTATCAACTCCTGCCAATGCTGCCCTCCTGACTGCGTGAACTTGGGCCCCCTCCTGCCCTTTGCCCTGTCCGGGGCCCCTGGTGGAAGGGTTGGGGGGGCCAAGAGGGAAAGGCCCCCCTTAGAATTTCTGGGGCCCTTTTGGGGTTTGCTGGTTCTTCCTGAGGGGGCCCTTGTAGGGTACAATGGGGCCTTTTTTTAAAAGCTAACAACGTCCCCCCTGCCCACGCCTCTCCCCTGCCCCTTGACCCTGGCTTTCCTCTGCTGGGGCCCTTTTTCTGTTGTCCTCTTTTGGGAAGTTTTAGGGGAAGAAGGGGAAAAGGCCTTAGATTTGTCTGGTTCCGTTCCCCCTGTCTTGAAGGCCCGTCCTGGGGTTTCCCCCCCCCTTTCCGAGGGCCTTAGAGGAAATTGGGCCCTTTTTGAAAAAGACTGAACCCAACCTCCCTGTCCCCCAACGGGTGTCCCCCCCCCCCCTCCCTTCTGCTGCCCTGGCTTCTTTTGCTGCCCTTCTGTTGTTTCCTCCTGTTATTGGAGTTGGGGAGAAGAAGGGAAGGGGTTTGTTGCGGGCTGTCTCTGCCCTTGGGGGCCACTGATGGGCCCCCCCCTTTCCGGAGAAACCCCCTGGCCCCCCTTTTGGAAAGAAGCTTACCACCTCTTGCCAAATGCCCGCCGCCCCGGCCCCTGCCCTGGCCCCCCCTGTGGTGGTGGCCCCTTCTGTGAAACCCACCGGTGTGAGGGGTTGGGGGAAAAGAAAGGGAAGGGTTTTTTGGGCGTCTGGGCCCCTTGGCCCCCTTTGGCCCTGGGGTCCTGGGCCCTGAAGGGCCCTTGGGAAAGGGAGTGTGCACGTTTAAAAAGCTTACCCCTCATGCACATGGGGCCCCCCTCACTGCTGCCCTTGCCATTTACCTCCGCTGTGCCCCTGGTGAAAAAGTTGGGGAAATAGGGAAGGCCTGTTGCTTTCTGGAGTGGCTGCTGGTCCTTTCCCTGAAGGGCTTGGAAGGAATATCTTTTTGAAGCTTCTCACTCCTGCCCCCCCATGCCCCACTTAAACCTTGCTCTTCGTGACCTGGCCCTCTAAACAACAGTGTTGCCCCTGGTCCCCCGGGTGGAAAAAGTTGGGGGAATAGGGGAAAAGGCTAGATTTCTTGGGCGCTTTGCCTTGCTTGGTGTCACCCCTGTCCCCACTGAAAAAGACCTTGGAGGGAGTTGGTCTTGTGTTGTTTTATGAAAGCCTTGACCCACCCATGGCCCACGGTAACCTTTCCCTTTCCCTGCTTGGCCTGGCTGGCCTGCCCTCTGCTTTGCCTTTCCACGGTTTGGTTTTTCCGCCTGATGGAGTTTTGGGGGGAAGAGGGGGAAGGGCCCCTTTTTTTGCCGTATTTCTGGCTTGGGGCGATGGTTCCCCCTTCCTGAAGGGCTGGTTATTCTGTATGTATGTGGCAAGCTTCCCCTAACTCCCCTGCAATGCACCTCCCTGGCACCCGCGGCTTGGGCCTGGGCCCCCACCCCTCCCGCACTGGTCTTCGGGTTTGCCCCCCTGGGGTGGGGGGGGGAAAAACTTGGGGGAAGAAGGGGGGAAGGGCGTGTTTGGCCCCTTCCTTCCTGGACTTGGGACTGGCTGGTTTTCCCTGTTCCCGGAAGGCCTGGGAGGAACAGTGGGGGGAGTTTTTTTAAAGTTTACCCCGCCTGCCCCCCCATTGCCCCTCCCCCCCTGACCCGGCTTGTGCCCTGTACCCGGTTACACTGCCTGCCTTCTTTTGCCTGGCCCCCTGGGTGAAAAAGTTGGAGGAAGAAGGGAAGGACCGTTGTGCCCCGTCTGCAAATTTTGGCTGGCCCGGGTCCTTCCTGAGGGCTTGGAGGAAAATAGCCTTTTTTTGAAGCTGTGACCCCCCCCCACTCCCCTGCCCATGCCACCGCCCTGACCCTGGGCGGACTGGCCACTCCTGTTGCGTTTCGGGGGCACCCCTGGTGGATTGGGGGGGGGCCAAGAAAGGGAAAGGCCTAGAGAGTTCCTTGGCGGTGGGCTGCGGGTCCTGTTTCCCTGAGGGCTGGGAAGGGAGTGGGGGGTGGCTTTTTGGAAAAAGCCTGACCTCTCCCTGACCCACGCCGTCTCCTTCTGGCTGTCCTGGGCCCCTGGCCTGGGCCTGCCTTCACCGTGTTTTGTCCGCAAAGTTGGAGTGTGGCGGAAAGAGGGAAAGGCACCCCACTGTTGCCGTTCTGGTGGCCTTTTTTGACCTGATGGTCCCTTGTCCCTTGAAAGGGCTGGCCCCCCCGTTTTGGGAAGCCGTTGTACCCCTCCCCTGCCAATGCCCGACCCGTGGCTTGGCTTGCCCCCCTGGCCCTCTTGCTGGCCCGCCCACCCCCCCTGTGCCCCTGGGGTGGAGTTAAGGGGAAGAGGAAAGGCCGTTGCTTTCCTGGCCTTTGGAACTGATGGTTTTTCACACACTTTCCCTGGAAGGCTTTGTGGGCCCCTTTGGAAGCCTTTACCCCCCTCCCCTCCCTTCCCCTCCCGTGCGTGCCTTTGCCCTGTGCCCCTCTGCCTTGTGGGGGCGTTGCCTTCCCCCCTGTGCACCCTGGTGAGTTGGGGGAAAGAGGGGGAAGGCCTTGGTGCTTCTTCTGGCCGTTGGCCTTTTGTTTGATGGGGTCCCCACCTTTTATCTTAAGGGGCTTTGGTTTGGAGGGAATGGCTGTTTTGAATCTTTGGGGCCCACGTTCCCCTGCCATGCCCCGCTCCCTTTCGTGCCTTTGCCCCCACTGGCCGTTTCTGCCCCCCTGCCCTTCCCCTGTGGCCCCCTGTGGGGGGAAAGTTTTGAGGGGGGAAAGAGGGAAGGCGTTTTTGGGCTTCTGGGCTTTGGGCCTGAATGGGGTCCTGTCCTGAGGGCCTTGGTGGCTTTTTTGTTGAAAGCTTCCCCCCCCTCCCCTCCCCATGGCCCGCCTGCGGCGTGCCCTACTCTTATGCACCTGGGCCCCTCCCACGCTTTTCCTTCGCTGCCCCACATTGGCCCGTAAGCCCCCCACCCACATCCACGAAACATTACAAAATCCACATCCAACAAAAAGACCTCTCGATGGCCCCCCCAATGGACAGAAATTCTGTAGGACGGGAAAAGAATTTCCTTCTTCTACAGTTGGGGGGGTTTTTGGGTTTCTTGAAACCCTCTTTCAGGCGGAAGACCAACAACGGCGAAAAGAAACCAGGAAAGAGAGGAAGCAGACCCACCACTGGGAAATCCAGCCAATGTTTTTGTGCGCCCGGTGTTTTCTTCCCAAAGCCCCTAAGGCCCCAAGTTTGTTGGATGCCCAAATTCCCCCTGGAACCTTGTGGGATGCACCCAATGTCCACACACCCCCTGCCGTTCAACTCCCATGTGGGGAGTTCATAATAAACCCTCAGGGGGTTTGTTTTTTTTGTGTGTCCCCTGGCTGGGTGGGGCTGTGTCCCCAATGGGTTTGAAACGGGAAAACTTCAAGATATTGCCCCCTTTGTGTGTTTTCCCTCCTGTAAAAAAAAAAGCAAGTGGTACCCCCCCCCCCCCCCCCTCACAGCACCTTTGAGACCCTGGAAAGAGAATAATTGTCAGGGGGGGAGCTGTTTTTTTTCCCTAAAGTTTCCAATTTTGGCCAAATGAGGCCCCAACTCATGAAGGGCCAACAATGGGTGTGGGGGATAAAATCCTTGGTTCAACCCCTTTAAATAGGGAATAAGGACCGTAAACAATGTGGGTTTTTTGTTTTGTTTTTTTTTTTTTAATTGGTATTTGAAAATTAAAATCAAGTGTTTCCCGTCACCCCCCCTCCTTCTCCAGGGGGAGCCCTCCAAAACAAAACCAACTTAATTTTTTATTTTTTATAAATTTTTGTGAATTGGTTAAAATTTCTAATTTGCTAGCACTGCTTTGTCCCTCCTGGGTCCAGGCGTTATTGGCACCTTAGGAGTTGGGACTTGAAATCTTAAAAGGGCCCTTGAAGGGGAACAAAATGTGGAAAAAAAAACGTCCTCCCTTTCCTCTGGGTGTCAATTCCAGGGTTCCACAAAGGATGGGAAGCCCCCCCACCCCCTTGGCACAAAGTTTAAAATCCCCGGGTGTGGGCAGAATTAAAAGCAAAAGGCATCCGTTCCTCACCAGACGTTTAGCCAGAAAGGCAAACTCCCTTAACGCTGGTAAAAATACTATGTTCCCCCCTTCGCCTGAGTGTGTTGTTTGGAAAGGAAAACCAACCCCAACACGCGGCACCTCCTCCGAGCCTCCGGTGGGCCAAAGGCCAAAAACTAATCCATAGGGATTAAGTGGGTTTTTTGCCTTTGGCCCACCGTGAAAAAAAAAAATTAAAAAGGGTGAAAACGCACAACCAACAACAATTTTTAGGAAACTATTGCAATTCCCATGAGCCCCCTCAAAAGGTAAAAATTTTTCCCTCCTTAATGCCCATGGGAACAAATTATAATTGGGGGAAGCCCCCCCTAAGGCCAGAAAAGTAAAAAACCCTTCCCCTGGAAACCCAGTTAGCCTGATCCTTTCTTACTCGTCCAGGCACCTCCAAGGCCCCCTGGAATTTGATAACCAAAGGGGCAAGGGGCCCCACCGGAAAAAAAAAGAAGAGAATGTACGGGAAAGCCCAATCTGGCCCCTGTTTTTTTCAAACTTGAGCGAGGCCCAGAGAAAGAAGGGCTCACCTAACCAATACTGAGCCCAAGAAAGGCCAAGAAAGCGCCAAAAAACCCAAAAAAAATCCCAACGGACACGGAAGGCGGTTTTTTGTTGGTCGCAGAATGGGGCCAACCCCCCGAACCCAGGCCAGCAAAAGGGAAAGAAGGGTTTTGCAAGTTGGTGGGCCGGAAAAGCCCCAGTGAGAAAAAAGCCCAAGAATGGTGGCCTGGGAACCAGGAATTTGGTGGCTTTTCCAAAAGAAAGTTGTAGCAACAGCTTTTTTTTTGGTAGGAAAACCTTGGAATCTCCCTTCCCAACAAGATTGGGCAATGGGAGTGAAGGGCCTGACACCAGGAAAGGACCTGTTGGCCCCAACGCCCTTTGCCAAATCTGAGGAAGGAGAAAACAGAAGGCCTGTTGTACAGAAAGTTTGCCCAAAAAAATAAGTAAAGCGCCGTGGCTTGTTCCCCACTGGTCCTCTTTGGAGGGTAATGCCTGTTGTGTTAAAAAATGAATGCAATGCAAGACTAAAAAAATCTGGAAAGTATTGCCACTCCAGTGCTTCGTTAGGAATGGGGAGTTTGCGTTGGCCTGTAGCAAAAAAACAACCCTCCGGGAACTCCCGTGTAAGGACCCATGCCAATCCAAAAATTTGAAATAGCAAAAAAAATACCCTTCCAAAATGAGAACCCGAGCCAGCCGTTAAAAAAATTTTGGCAGTCCAGCCTTGTAAAACCAGGCCAGAAGTCCCCCTGCAAAAGTTTTATGCTTACAACTTTTCTTTTTGCTCAGTTGGGGTTTTAGTCCCCCCCCTCAAAGGTGCCCCACAAGGAAATCCCTCTTTGGCGCAAATGAAAAACACAAATAGTGATTTAAAAAAAAAAAGGAAGCGGGTGTGTTTTTAAAACCATATTTTTTTAAAAAAAATATGTTGGCAATTAAAACAAAAGATCCCTAACAGCCGTTTTTGGGTTTAAAAAACCCAAAGTTGGAAAGCCAGAACAAAATGAAACAAATCGAATTAAAGGTTTCCAAGATGGCCCGGTTGGTAAAAAGGAATCAAACCAAAAAGTTTCCCCCAAAGGTTTTTTTTTTACCTAACTCTTGGGGCCCCAAATCCCCATAGAAATAAAATCCTTGGATGGCCAAAAACTGGGGCCCTCCCTAAAGCGTGCCCAGAATGAAATGAGGCCCTGTCTAGCTCCCAGTGACCCCCTACGACAGGCTTGTTGGCCCGGAAGACCTCCTCCATAAATTCAAAAATGACTGTGGGGGAACAACACAACAAGAAAAAACAGCAAACCCCCCTGGTGGGTTTGGCCCCCGGTGTAATACGGACCGGACCCTTTTTTTAGATTCAACTTGGAAAATAAATTGCCTGAGGGTAGATCGGTGCGTTGCGATAGTGAACAAACTTGCGATTGCTTTCATCATTGGGGGGGGAATGGGATATCAAGGAAGGCAAATGTACAGATGTCTTGGGAGTGGGATATAAAGGCAAAAACTTGGTTGTTAATAGAGAGGCGATCCCCGCCAGCAAAGAGAAAATTAAAAGAAATATTGGGACAATCAAAAACCACCAACAAAAGCAAAGCAATTCCCCCCTCGATACACCCACCATACTGGGGGAAAAAAACGGAAAAAAGAGGTGGTGGCCATAGACAGGCCAAATACTGAACTTTGTGGGAGAATGAAACCTAAAAAATCCCCAAAATGTGTAGAAGAAAGCCAAGACTCCTGGCGCTGCCAAAGGGAGTTATGGTACCGATATATCAGTGCCCAAGTCAGCCCCGTAGTGGGTGTGAAAGGCAATTAAAAGGAATACCTTGTTGGTGCTATGGCCAAAGTAAACAACTGCCCCTTTTGTGTACAAATATTTTTTTTGTAAAATGTTGTTGCCCATATGTTTTTGGGGTGGGCTGGCCATGATGCCCCCCCATATGAAAATGCATTCCAAGTCAGGTCATTCACATTTTTAAAGGGCCCAAACCAAACCAAGGGGCAAATGACTATGCCCAACTTCCCCCGCCTTTCCCCTTTTGCAGGGGTCAGATCCGGATTTTGGTACCCCCCACACAACCCCTGATGTGTGGGCCGTTTAGGACTAAGCAAAGCCCCTGCCCAATTTTGTGCTTTTCCCTTTGGTTCACAGCCCAAAGAACATCCAAAGGCCCTGGCAGGCTGGAGGAGGTAAGGGTTTTAAACAGCTGAGAGCAGAAGCCCAACATCGTGGGGGGGGGGAAGTATCCGATATTTTGGGGGAAAGGAGGAGGAAAGGAGGGAGGAAAAGGAAGAAGGAAATCGATGTGGGAAGATCTTGGGGAAGGGAAGGAGAAGGTGGGAAAGGGAAACCGAGTCCCCTTTATTTTTGGAGGGATGGAGATAAATCGAGAATTCTCGGATGGAAGAAGATGCCTAAAGCGAGGAATCTCCGAATAGCAGAGGAAGGAAAAGAAAGATGGTAATTGAGGAAATCGGACGAAAGAGGTGAGGAAGGAGAGAGTAATTTGAGATTATCAGAACCCGAAGGAAAAGGGGAGGGAAGGTTAAAAGGAAGGAAGATCTCCAATGTTGTATTGTTT
>NC_056525.1:132430987-132432034 GCF_019175285.1 Sceloporus undulatus | reverse complement strand
AGATAAGAGCTTTTCTCTCTGCTAACTTCTGTCCACATGTGGGAAGACAGAAGGGAGAATTTCTATCTCATATGCTGCCATTTTTTCCACAAAAATCACCTTTGCTGCACTATTTTCTACCTAATTGTTGTTCCAAGTGCAGCACATCCAAACACTTTTGTTTATATACCCTCAGACCTACAGGTTGTGCATGCTTACTTGGAAGTAGGCCCTAGTGAATTCAATGGAATTTACTCATGTGAGTATGCAGAAAACCTCAACCTAGGCTTCCCAGTTTATTTGAATCAAGCAGACAGAAATATATTTCATGCCTTCTTGGCAGAACACCAAGAGCCCTTGTGAACTTCCTGATGTTATTCCACAAAAGAGAAGAGTCTTCTGTGATAATCCCTTTTTATAATAACTGTCTAAACAAAAACAGTAGGATAGAATTTTTGGAACTTTTCTTGCCAGCAGAAATTTTACCATATGGTTTCTATTTATACTGCAAATTATCTTTCCAGATATCACAAATATCCATACATGAGGACAATGAAACCAATGCAAAAACAAAACAAAACACCATTAAGACAACATCAGGTTACAACATACGCATGGAGTCATGTTGTTTCAGTGCTGATCCAAATAATTTTGGTGCTTGAGATCAAAAAATCTGAATAGCAAACCCTTCCCACTAATGAATATGGGGTGTATTCCACAGAGATGCTTCCTTATACAAGCCCCATTAAAATATGTGATATCAGAAGAAACGGAACTAAATTCTTCCCTTAGCTCTTTCCCCAAACTTTGTTTTCATAGTAGATCCTGAACAAAAATGAATGCAACACTGGAATATATCTTTACTTCCATATATTGTTATCAATTTGTACTTGTGAAGCATTCAGAAGTGTATACATCTTGCTCTTTATTGAACCATCCTATGTGTAAAAATTTCCATAAGTAAAACTATTTCCTTGTGTTCCAAACATTATCCCATAAATTCACATGAATTATTGGTGGCAAGGAAAAGCCCAAGGAAATACTGTAGGATTAAATAAATCCTTGTGC
>NC_056525.1:132429000-132430887 GCF_019175285.1 Sceloporus undulatus | reverse complement strand
CTGTAAATAAACCATATGGAACGAATTTATATTTATCTTAGCGTCTTCAGCTGTTATTTGGTAACAACCTCCATTTTCCTGGCATGTCCTACATTTGGCGAGGCCTCCTCCTCCTTTGAGGGCATGGCCTCTGGTCACCCTGGTAGTGGGCAACCCTCCCTTTGGGGGAGAAGGCCCAGGAGAGTTTAGTGTTCTGGCCTCCATTTGCCCCCTGTGACAGCTCAGTCTCTTGGCCTCTGAGCTCCAAGTGGTTTTATGCCTTGGCTTGTGATTTAGGATGTCCCTTCTTCTTCTGCACAAGGGCTTGGAGATTTCTATGGCCAAAGCACTGGGCAGAAATAGTCCAGTCTGAGACTGCTTTCACTGCCCTGGCTCAATGGGAGGGGATTCCAGGAACTGCCCTGCTACAGTATTTGCAGAGAGGACAGGCTGCCAAGTGGACAGGTTTTTCAACCAGGAGCAGCAAACCTGGTGCTGCTCAATGGGCTGCTTTAGGCTGCGTCCACGTGGCAGAAATAATCCAGTTTGACACCACTTTAAACTGCCAGTTGAATTCTGAGAATGGTAGTGTGTTGTGGCACCAGAGCTCTCTGTCAGAGAAGGCTAAATGTCTTCTCACAAAGCTACAGTTCCCAGTATCCCCTAGCATTGAGCCAGGGCAGTTAAAGTGGTGTCAAACTGGATTATTTCTGCAGTGCACAGAGGCCCAAATGGGGCGGATCTGTCCCTGACCAGTGCTCCTCCCCACAGAATTGGACACGTCGCCATTCCTGCCCCTGGAAGCTCTGCAAAGAGACTCATTTGCAGGCAATTGAAAGCCCCAGCATCCCCAGCAATCTTTCCTTCCCTTGTCCTCCTTTGGGACCCCCCCAAGGAGGACATGGCACCCCCCTCCCCCAAAAGGAGGACATGACCAAATCACAGCTGAGGAAGACCCAGCCATGCTCCTCTTCAGCCCTGCTCAAAATGGAGGACGCCTTGGGATCCCAACTGGAGAGGAGGACGGGTCCGGGAAAAGGAGGACGGCTAGCCAGCGGCAGTTCCAAGGAGGTTGCATGCATCCAGAGTGCAGGAATGATCCGCTTTGAGGGCGCTTTAGGTGCCCAGGCTCCCTGCTCTAGAACCCTGGCGACCCAAAGAAATTACCCTTCCCAGAATTCCAGAGCACGACAGCTGAAGCGCTTTCAAAGCGGGTCGTTTCTGCAGTCAGGATGCAGCCTTCCAATTTGGTCTGGGAAACCAGGGGAATCCCGGATTGAAGGGTTTGGGAAATGGAGCAACAAACTACACGTCCCACATGGCTGACTATATACAATATACACACACAGCACAGCAGTGGGACCTTGGTGTGTCTGTTGGAGTTGGATTGCAGGACCCCAAATCCGCGGATGTTCCAGCCCCACTTCAATGCAAGAGTCAAATGGAGCCCCTCAACACAAAAAACCCCCACCAAGGTTGACTTTGGGGCATGTGTCTATTTTTTTTGGGGGGGGGATATTTTGAAGCCATGGCTGGGCATTGAATCCAGGTATTATAATAATAATAATAATAATAATAACAACAACAACAACAACAACAACAACAACACCATACATAGTACAAATTATAGGATCCATAGCTCACAACGTGCTTTCCTCCCCTCTCTCACAAACAGCATTTGGAGGGAAAACATTCCAATTCAGTTAACAATCATTATCCGAAGTTGTGGAAAATATGAATATCTATCTATCTATCTATAACCTGCCCCATTTTCCCTGCCACTTTCTTAATCACCATTCCCCATGATTCTTCATTGCTTCCTCCAGTACATTTAAGCCTTCTTTCCCTAAGGAAATCAAATTTTATATAAAACTATATATATATATATATATATATACACACACACAT
>NC_056525.1:132425974-132428900 GCF_019175285.1 Sceloporus undulatus | reverse complement strand
AAGACGCTAAGATAAATATAAATTCGTTCCATATGGTTTATTTACAGCTAGCTTAAATATACTGTGTTTTATTATCCTTTTCTTATTTTTATAGTGTTTTATGATCACAGAATCCTAGGGTTGGAAGAGACCCCAAGGGCCATGCAGTCCAACCCCCTTCTGCCATGCAGGGACTCACAATCAAAGCATCCCCATTGACAGATGGCCATCCAGCCTCTCTTTTAAAACTTTCAAACAGAGGCTGGGGCCATCCTATCCTATCCATCTATTTGCAGAAAGGACAGGCTCCCAAGTTTTTCAACAAGGAGCAGCAAACCCGGTGCTACTCAATGGGCTTCTTAGGCTGCATCCATGTGGCAGAAACAATCCAGTTTAACATCACTTTAACCGCCATGGCTCAGGGCTATTGAATGCCGAGAACTGTAGTTAGTTGTGGCACCAGAGCTCTCTGACAGAGATGTCTAAATGTCTCACAAAACTACAGTTCCCAGAATTCCCTAGCATTGAGCCAGGGCAGTTAAAGTGGTGTCAAACTGGATTATTTCTGCAGTGCAGATGCAGCCACAGTCATGCTCAAAAGGGAGGACATTTTGAATTCCTCCTGGACAGAAGGCGGAAATGTGGAAAAGGAGGACACCAGGTCACCCTGCCCACAACCAGTGGATCTACAGGCCATTCCCCATATTTGTTCAGTTTCCCAATCATTGTGTATTTTTCGAACCTCATCTATCCATTCTCCTTTCCCCAATATTGATTTGACTCCTTCCACCCTGATGCCACTTCTGGCCTTTTTGAGTGCTTGGATGGGAAAATGGCAGTGGGGGCACCTGGATGGCAGTCTGGCCCTGATCATGAAAATTGTTACCTGTCCCTAATTTAAAAACATGTGAGAGCTGGACAGTTGAAGAAAGGAGACAGGAAGAAAATAAATAAATGAGGTGGTACTGGAGAAGAGTGCTGAGGATACCATGGACAGCCAAAAAAGACAAACAGATGGGTGCTGGAATAGATCAAGCCACAAATCTCCCTGGAAGCCAAGATGACAAAATTGAGGTTGTCATATTTCGGACACATTAGAAGAAGACACAGCTTAGTTTTTTGTGGGTTTTTCAGGCTGTAATGCTGTGTTCTTGAAGAGTTTATTCCTGTTGTTTTGCCAGCATCTATGGCTGGCATCTTCAGAGAATGCTGGCATGGAAGAGAGTGGGGTGCTGGTGGTTGAAGGGAAATGATTTGCATGTTGATCTGTGTATTGTTCTGCTGTTGAATGGCAAGACCTACCAGGTGTCCATTTACCTAATGATTCCTTGTCTGCTGGGAATCCCCCTCACTCTGACTGACCCAGTCTGCAGTGTCTCTCATGTTCCTGAATAGGGAAACTGATGAGGAAATATAACCTCTAAATGATCTACAAACTGACCAAACAAATGGTGTGCTCAGCGAAGGACAGGAGAGACCCTCTCACAGCTATAGGAGTTTACCACATACTGTGCAGCTGCAGACAAATCTACATAGGGACCACCAAACACAGTGTTCAAACACAAATCAAGGAACATGAGAGACACTGCGGACTGGGTCAGTCAGAAAAATCAATTAACAATTGGATCCCAGTTGGTCATTCTAACCAAAAATGGTTGTAAGTAATGGGATCTCTCCTTGGCATATATACAACAATCAAACAAGATATGCACAGTGTCCTCTATGACTGGAGCACCACAGATACATGTTTTTTCGTGGTAGAGTATTTTGAAACCCTCCTGTTCTTACCATAGAGTTCAGTTGCTCAAATCTAGCTCTGGTGAAAGCTATTCTCTGTCTCTATGTTAGGTTCAGCCTAAGGTACTTTTCTGAACCAAATGTTTTATTTTTGGCCAACCAGTTTAGAGACTTGAAACCAGCCAGCAAAGCTATGTCTGTTTGGGCACTGATATCCAAAACTCTTTGTTTTGATGTTTCCTGAGCTGTATG
Source organism: Sceloporus undulatus (assembly GCF_019175285.1). Taxonomy (NCBI): domain Eukaryota; kingdom Metazoa; phylum Chordata; class Lepidosauria; order Squamata; family Phrynosomatidae; genus Sceloporus; species Sceloporus undulatus. Next base: position 132,426,932 of record NC_056525.1, on the reverse strand, counting down.
ACCAGCGGAAAGTAGATAAAGAGGAGAGAAGCCTAGCTGGTACATTAGTTGGAATAACTGGCATATCCAAAAGTTTGGTCGTCCAATATCTAGCTGTTTTTCTAAGAAGAGTTTAGGGAGTCTCCCTGAGTCCATTTTGAAGATCCTTAGCCAGTAATTAAGATTTTTATCAAAACCTGGCACTGGATAAAATGAGCCCCAAGTTCTGCTCTAACTGCTTGGGCTGGAGTGTTCTTATCTGTTCCAAGTATCCTCCTTAGGAAGCACCTTGGGAAGATTTCATTCAGATGCCCCCATTCCAGCCTTAGTTTGGGAAAACTTATCAAGCCTATTTTGAGATCCCAATCAAGGACTTACAGTTGATTCAACAAATGACCACTTATCTTTAGCAGAATTCCCTTTGTGGTCTCCAGTTCCAGTGGTTGAAACTAAAAATATCATACAGTCCTTGAAACGAAATAAAACACCAGGTGAAGATTTACTTCCACCAGAAATTTTAAAGACCTACGTGCATTGGTGGGCTCCTGTTCTGGCTGGTCTGTTCATCTTTATTAACAACACAGGCCATTTCCCTTCTGGTTGGAAACTTTCCATCATTGTTTCCATATATAAAAAAGGTGAAAAGGGGGACCCTAAAAACTACAGACACATAAGCCTTATTGACATTGTGGCCAAAATAAATACAAAACACCTATTAGGCAAAACTGAGGATTTGATTGCTGATAAAAACTTGTTAGTGGAAGAAGAAGCGAGATTTAGATCAGGTAGATCCACCATGGACAATTGTTTTACTTTACACCATCTTATAACAAAGTACAGTCGGCCTTTGGTATACGTGGGGGATCCGTTTCGGACCCCCCCGCATATGCCAAAATCCGCGTACGCTCAAGTCTCAGTCTATCCTCCCCTCCTCTTTCCCTCCTCCTTCCTAACTTCCCTCCCTCCCTCCCATCTACCT
>NC_056525.1:132409355-132425949 GCF_019175285.1 Sceloporus undulatus | reverse complement strand
CTCAGGACTTGGATTTTGCAGCATAACCAGCTTGCCAGCCTTGATTTCCCTGTGCCTACATACATCTTGGCAGGCAGACAACCTTCTGATTGCGCCCACGCATTTCTCATCTGATGCTGTGATAATTAATTTGCATCCCACCTTTCCCAGAACTGGGCCAGAAGTGGCTCACACCATTCAACCACAATACTCGTACAATTTAAAAACATAGAAATCTGATTGAACCAGCGGTTTGGGATCCTAACACTAGGCAAGAAAAGGCCACTGTATCCCTGCATTGGCAAAATTCTCAGTATAATTTTCAACACTTTGATGGTAATATTATTACAGGCTTGTAAAACTATGGTATCCGCATAGAGCTTTTAAAAGGAGACGAAAATGAAGCCAATTTGACCCCAGCAGACATAGGCACTAGTGTGACAGAAGAGCTGTATTCCAAAATGGCTATGCCCCCTAAATTCGACCACTGGGGATGCCTTCGCCCTGACACATACAGCTAGAGCCCAAACAAACAACTCTCTCATGTTTAAGGACAGAATGAGCGAGTGTTCCGTGTTTGCTATAGGTCTTATGAGGAGGACTGGAAAACGCAACTGCTTTCTGGGAAATGCCAGTTCCACTTCAGAGGCCTAAAAGCTTTACCGCCTACCTTTGTAACTCTCTCTCAGTTTACTTTGCAGCAGTTCCTTTTCTTGCTCCATAGCAACCGCTCTCTTTTCCTCCAGCTGTCGTTTCAGAACAACACAGGTCACTTCGTCTTGCCTATTAGAACAATCAGAATAAAATAAGATCTGGCTTGAATCGAAATGTTTTCAGACTCTGTGACCTGCATGTCTGAGACACACTAGGTTCACTGACAGCTTACTGGCTACGTTTGTGCCTCATTAAATTCTCTCTTACAGACAGTTTCCTTGGCCCTGGACTGCTTAGGACACCAGCCCCCACACTGCATCACAAAGATTAAATATATATTGCTCCCTTGTCTTCGTGCCCCAAAAGCCCACTTATATTGGTGAGATAGTCCATTGATTTGACTGAAAATATAACCCCTTCAAAAGAAATAGGTCAATAAAAACGCCGCAGCACGCAAAATGAACACACCTTTGAAAATCCACCAACTTCAAGCACACAAGACTAGGGAAACAAAAGTAAAGAAGGGAAATACCGGCAACATTCTGGGCAGTTTATTACAAATGCCAAACCAAGCAGAGGGAATGATCCCTTTGGATCAGCACAACAAATTTTCCGTACAAGAGCCAAAGGATTCTATGAGTCTCTGTCGAGCCCTTGGATCTCTCTCTGTACTTGCCTCCATGCTCTGTATCCTATTCTCTGGAGCAGCAAAAACAACGCTTGCCCATCCTCAGTGGGACATCCCTTCAACTATTTAAACAGCGCTGACAAGTGATCACTTCTACAAACTTCCCCTTCATTCTCTACTCATGAATCCGCAGAACAAGTCCCAGAATACCAGCCCCAGCATAAGCCTGGACGATCTGCACAAGCTAACTGTACGCTCTTCTGTTCCGGGGTCTCCACCTGTCTCAAATAGCAGAAGCGTTGCAGGGCCTGTACAACCGCAATTTATGCCCACTGTGGGTGGCGCAGGCTCCGTGTCCAAAAACTTGCCCACTCCACCCTCCTGGCGCCATGATGTGCGCGCACCATTCCAGATGGTGCAGCCTCATGGCACCACCCCGGCCACTGCGTCCCAATGATGCAGCGCTAGGGGGCGCCACAGAGCCGCAACTCTGCAGCTATGCAACCCTTGGAGGGTGCAAAAGACTGCTATTGTGGCTTCTTTTTGCGCCCTCCAGGGGCTGGCTCAGGCTTGCGGCATGAGTTGCCTGGGCCCCCCCGATCCGACCAGAAGGCGGTGCCTCCCACCTCCTTTAGGGCAACTCGTCAGCCCCCCGTTGAAATACGCCTGGCAGCGTTTGTGTTAGGGGGCATAGGCTGGGAGGAGTATGGGACCTTCTCTCTTATCATACTGAGGGATTCGGCTTCTCCTCCAAATTGCCTCAAATTGGAGCAATTAGGGGAATCATCACAGCCCTGCTACATCACTCCCAGATTTGCTGCCCACGGCAGAAGGTCCCGATTGAGGGGAAACGCCAATTTGCATGGAACTGAATTTGTGATCACGCTCCTTCATGTGCTGCTTTTCGAGTAGTGGGCTTTCTCTCCCCTTCAGTAGGATTAGTCACAGGAGGGTAATTCATCTGCTAGTACATTTCTTCTCTGAAACCGTTACACTGAAATTCAGTCCTCATTCATAACATTAATTTCACGAACACCTCGTGCTGATTTAATATCATACACAGAGGATACTAAGTGTGATTAACATACCAACACTATGGCAGTGGACAGATCCACAAAGCTCTGGCACGTAAATACTTTATTTTGAAATAAATAATGAATTTATCTCCTAATCCAAGTTTCTCAGCTCTGCACAAGGCTTTTGATATCACAGGGCAATATAGACATCGTGACCTCACACCCACACAGTTTCCTTCTCATTTCAGCTGGCTATTCGGCGGGATACAAACCGCCATATGTACGTATTGCTATACCGGGTAGGAAGGGCGGTGCTTCCGCCCCCCCCTAACCCCTAGTCGCTACAATACGTACAAGATGGCGGTGCCCTCCCATGGCGCCGCCATCTTACGTACTGGCCGCATAGCGTCCAGACGTGTCCGCGGCCGCCTCTGCCGTCGCAAATGCCCAGCGGCGCCTCCGACATCAAGAGGCCGCGCCAACGAAGCTCCGAAAGGAGCTTCTTTTTGCTCCGCCGGGAGCCGCACGGTTTGGCTGCTCGGCCCCGCGCGAGCCAAATGGCGCCGCGGACGACCGCCTCAAAGCGGCGTCTTCCCGCCTTAGAGAAAGCTAAAAGCAGCATGAGTTTCTCTTTTTATGTCTTTCAATCTTCCCAGTGTCGGCATTCACTACCCAGGCCCTGGGAAAGGAACAAGCAAGAGGAACCTCACTGATTTTGGAGAGCTCTATAGTCAGTGTCAAAGCCATATTTGCATGAGAGGTCCAATGCATCTCCAGATGGGGAACAAAAGCACCTGCTGGCTGAAACCGCGACACTACTGCCGACAGTATGTCTTGTTGACAAAATGGCTAGATGAATCACTCAGTGTAAGGCATCGCCAGTTTTTCTATGAATAGATAAGAGCTTTTCCTCTGCTAACTTCTGTCCACATGTGCGGAAGACAGAAGGGAGAATTTCTACTCTATGCTCGCCCATTTTTTTCCACAAAAATCACCTTTGCTGCACATTTTCTACCTAATTGTTGTTCCAGTGCCGCCACCATCCCAAACACTTTGTTTATATACCCTCGCCCTACAGGTTGTGCAGCTTACTGGAAGTAGGCCCTAGTGAATTCCAATGAATTACTCATGTGCGTATCAGAAAACCCACCATCAACCTAGCTTCCCAGTTTATTTGCATCACAGCCAAAATATATTTCTGCCTTCCTGGCCAACACCAAGCGCCCTTGAACTTCCTGATGTTATTCCACAAAGAGAAGAGTCTTCTGTGATAACCCTTTTATAATAACTGTCTAAACAAAACGGTAGGATAGACCTTTTGAACTTTCTGCCAGCAGAACATTTTACCATCTGGTTCTTTTATACTGCAAATATCTTTCCGATATCACAAATACCTACATGAGGACAATGCAACCAATGCAAAACAAAACAACACCACCATTAAGAACAACATCGGTTACAACATACGCATGGAGTCCAGTTGTTCTCAGTGCTGATCCAATAATTTGGTGCTGAGATCAAAAAACAATAGCAAACCCTTCCCATAATGATATGGGGTCTCCACAGAGAGCTTCCTTATACAAGCCCCTTAAATTGTGATATCAGAAGAACGGAACTAAATTCTTCCCTTAGCTCTTCCCAAACCTTTGTTTTCAAGCGATCCTGACAAAATGAATGCCAACACTGGAATATACTTACTTCCATAATTGTTTCAATTTGACTTGTGAAGCATTCAGACGTGTATACATCTGCTCTTTATTGAACCCCCTATGTGTAACACACTTCCATAAGTAAAACTTTTCCTTGTGTTCCAAACAATCCCTAATTCACAGAATTATTGTGGCAGAAAAGCCCAGGAATACTGTAGGATTAAATAAATCCTTGTGCGATTAAATAAAAATTACATGGCGGGAGTTCACCCATTTGACGCTCCATCTTAACTAGCCGACAGGATGCAGTTGGCCCCCCAGTGACCAGGTTGGGCACTACCTCCCTTTTCTAACAAAAAACCGTCCAATGCAATTATCAACTACTCATGCGGACAACCCCCCTAGTAGCCATTACACTACCTGTTCACGTGGCATACTATGTAGAAAGAAATTACCGCATAACTCAACATAAGCAACCATATGTAAAGTCGAGAGCAGGTTTTGGCCCAAAATTATGTATTTTGACCTGACTGTGGATACGGCGGGTCAAACTTAGGGCATGGACTGCCTGGCCCTTGTGCGCTCTTCCACTGTCCGCTTCTATGATTCTACATAATGAGCACCCAGGAAAATGATGTGAAAGAAATACAAATTTCGGCGGCCATAACTGTTTTGGACTACCCTAAAGTTGGGTGGGAGATGAGGCGGGGTGTCAGGTTTCCAGGACACCAGGGATGTTTCCTTTTTTAATAAGAGTAATACAGTATTACATTCACCCAGAATAAGTCAACCACAGGTCTTGGGGGTCCATTTTTGGACTAAAATTTCTAGCCTAACATAGCATAACAGTAAATATTCACCAGAGCTTTGAATATCAAACGGTCTTACCATAGCCTGGCTCCTGAGCACCTCCTGCTTTCCTCAGTCAGGATTTCATCAGCTGCGACCCACCTCCACCCAAACACCATGCTGCTGTTATGGCAAATTAAGTCCTTGTATGGCCCAGAAAAGATGCCTCAGTATCTGTGGTACTACAAAGAGAAGGGGGGAATAGAAGTAGCGCAAATTTTAAAGCCACGTCCAAAATGATCTTTAAAAAAAAAAAGGTCCTGAAATCCTAGAATCATAGAGTTTGAATAAATTTGCGCATCTGTGCCAAAGGAGCTGCCTGAAAGCCAATGACATTTCAGCTACTTTATCTACTCTACATTTACCGGCTCAATTTGGGAAGCCTGTGGCTAATCTGCACAAAGAAATATCCAGTTGAGCTTTAACTGTATGCTAAGCCTGGATTTTGCGAAACTGTAGTTTTGTGAAGACATTTGCCTTTCTGTCAGAGAGCTCTGGTGCCCCACAAACCACAATACTCAGACTGAACCATGGCAGTTAAAAGTGATCAAACTGGATTATTTCTCCAGTGTTGATGCAGCTACAAATTCAACAGCCCCTGCCTAATTTTCTCCATCTTTTGCCATCGTCTTAAAGATTTTTGGGGATGGTCAAGATCGCAGCAAGTAGCCATGATACCGGGCTACCTCCTGACCTGACTCCGACTGACCTCCCCATAATCCATTTTAAATCAACCAACGCCCCCAAGGGACCGAATCTCGGCAGTAACTGGCAGCAGATGCTGAGGCTGACACCATCCAGCCCTCTCTCACCAGAGTGCCAACAGAAGCAGGGACCCCCTGGGACCCGTCCTCACATGGCTTCTGGTGGGAAGGGCGGATGAATCACCTTCAGCAACCTCTTTACCAGTGTCAAACAACCCATCCCCTTTTCTTCTCCTGCGATTCTAGATGGGTTTCAAGGCATTACAATCATGGCCATGCTACCTCTTGTCCAACAAAAGGTGACATTATTAATGAAGAAAGCATATTTAACTAAACTCATTCCAGTAATTTAATGTAGCAGTCCTCTAAACACCACGAGCTTAAATGCCAAAGAGCCTCACCCCAGCAAACAGCTTCTGAGTCATGTGTCCAGGAAGAACTGAAACGCTACAAACAAAGTCTATCAACCTCATCAATGATCCAAGCCATAACGTTAAACAAATCATCCGGACTGTTTCTCCTGTCCTCCTTGCAACATTATTGTAAAAGCAGTTTGTCGCAAAAAGGGGCAAACTGTAGAAGTGGTATCCATTTTCAAGGCATGATGTGAAGTCCAACATTCAATTTCCGTTCTATACCGCTCCTCCAGTTGCTGTTACATGGCCATGAAATTAAAAATACAATTTCTACTTGCAAGGTGAAATGTTATAGCTCATTCTCCGCATGTGTACATCCAAGAGAAATATAAGCCATGAGCCAAATATCACTGGAACTGTTTGTAGACAGTAATGAATGTTTCTCTGACATAAGATTCCATGTCGTCCTGCATAGATTATTGAACTAACATAAAGCCTCAGCAGAATGGCCTATCAAACAAATGTTTAAAACACCATAACATTTTTGAAGGCAAAGATTACGTTAAGAAGTGGACCCCCTCCTCATCACTAAATGTTTTTGCCCATCGAAAGCCCACATGTCAGAGCCCCGCCATGTATGCTCAACAGGGGTCCTGAAAAATCAGTTCCCAAGCTTATTCCGAGGCATATTGTAAACTGCCCCGCCCAACCGGGTGCCACCCCAATTTTTGAAATCATTGCTATGGCCCTGTCAGGAATTAGGCACTCTATCCAAAACCTGCAGAAGCACCAAGCTGGTGAAGCCTGAATATACAGTACTGTTTCTTAATGAAGTCTGCTTTACCCATGACCTTCCTAACAGAGGCAGAACTGAAAAACGAAGTTGCCACATGATCAACATTATATCCACCTTTACAGTGTCACAAGTAGTGCCCCCATATAAATAGGTACAACACAAATTACTCTTTATTTTATCTACCTTTGTTGTGTGAGCCACCTAATTTGGGTGAGTTTAAGATCCTTTTGTTTACACAATTGTTCACTCACGAGAAATATCTACGAATCCACAAATCAGAAAAGTCCACAGTAGATGCTGCTGTATATATGTCTGCCTGCCTCATTCTTATAACATTAGTCACTTGCATAATGTAGCCAACTGAAGCATTCTGAAATCATTGGTCTCAGTGGAAAATTCAAACATGCTTCGCGTGTCCCAGTGAAATCAACGGAAAGTCCCTGAAGAGGAGAAATCTCAGAAAATCTTCTTCCTAGATTTCTCATGAGGTATGGGAGAATCATCACATCTGACGTTTCCCTGTATATGTGGACCCACAGACAAGGAAATCATTTCAGACTCTATACAACTACATTATTCTCTTCCGCGACATAATCACACTACTGACAATGACCTATAACCTTTAAATGGACTACCTCCAGCGGTCTTAGGGTCTGAACGGCCCCTGCCTCATGCTCACTTCTGGCATTGCCTAAAATTTAGCTGGGGAGGAGTTCTGGTGACCACCAATTTTAGCCAATGTCCATCACCAAATGTAGGATCCGTTCATCAATATTTCTATATCCACAGGGACGTAGCCCAGGATTTAGAAGGTGTGTGTTCCAGACTAAGTGCCCCATGATGGGGCCTTGGGTGCGGGGCGCCGCCAGCCGCCCCATCATTTTTCATGGAAGGGAGGTCCGACCCCGGACCCCCCCCCCTGGCCGTCCCTGCTATCCCTCCCCTTAGTTGCTGTGACTGTCCAGAAGCGGATACCAAGAGGGCCCCCTTCAGAACCATCCTTATCTATTCAGTCTACCTACCCTCACACTCCGGATGCCAACCATCTAAAATGTGAACATCCGGAAATGATTTTAAATTGTATTCTCTTTGGATGGCTAAAAACGATAGCAAAAGCAGGTGGTGACTAACTGGTCTACATTAAACTCACCTATGTACTATATCAGTTTAACCCAACATTTTGAACAGCTGACTTACTTGATTCTTTCTTCTTTTCGCAACACTTTTTTCTTAGAAACTGCATCATGCTTTCGTTCCTCTTGGATTCAGAAATCCTTTTTTTAAGAGCCACTGAGCTAGTTAAGGGAGCATTTGGTAGTGTGCCAACTGGTGGAGGAGCACTGAGCCATTCTTTGGGAGCTATATCAGGAATAGGGTCTTCTGAGGCAGTAGTTGGAAGGAAAAATTACATGGCTAGAAGCCAGCTCATCTTCCCCACCTTCTTCTCCTTCTTCTTCTTGTCTTTAGGAGATGGGGCTAGCTTCTCACTTCTCCGGGGAAGGAGCTGAAGAAGCACAGTGATGACTGGAAGTCTGTTGGTCAATGACCAAACTGGTTCAGGCCGCTTGCATCTTATTATTACTGTTAGAACATCCAGATCCAAGTCTGGCTCAGGTATCTCCATTAGGTTTCTCTTCCCTTTTTTTGCCTTTAATTTCTCTCAGTAGGCTTCTCTTTCTTTTTCTTCTCCACTTTCGTTGCTGACTTTCTCTAGCTCTTGCGTTGCTTTGCCACAAGCTTCTTCATAAGAGTTTTCTTTCATAGAAAAGTGGACACCAGGATTGCCAATGGCTGAGACCAACATAATCCTCCAAAAACCATGACACCTAGCTTTGAGGGCAAAAAGATCCATTTTGGCTTCTGTTTTAACCTGCCGAGTAACAGAGAGATGTTAATGCTGCTATATAACAGATGGTGTTTAATTTATACGGAAGTATGACACAAGGAGCTCTCAAGAAAAGGCAATACCATCAGTTTCCTGTGTGCAGATCAGCTTCATTGTAAATCCGGGGACTGTATCTGGGCCTACCGCATACAGTGTATTCATCACTGACCTGAGGTTATGTCCAAATCTCCAACAAGTATCCCATCCCCTTTAAAGAGATTCCCACAACATGGCTTTTAAACTATGATATTCTTTGGAAGGAAGCAGCTTTGGCCATGCGGTGAATTGAACTGCACGGGAACTATTGAAAATAAAAAATCCTAAAGGCATGCTGGTAAGGTACAAGGGAGGTGATGGGGGTTAAGGTAGAGTTCAGAAGGGAGCACGATGGGGCAGCCAGTCCCAGTTCCATGAATGAAAGAATGCAATGGTGGCTGCTCTACATCGCTATGTTTCCATTTTATGTTTGCTTGCGTGACTACAGTGACAGAGGGGCTATCTGTGTGATAATCTCCTCAACTCTTCCACAAAGTCTCTCAACAAATAGACTGCAGCTTACTAGACAAGCACAACTACAGAGAACAAAATACCTTTATACACACACATACACACTTCTGTTGGCATACACACACACACACACACATTCCAACAGGAAGTATTTTCTTTCTGAAGTATTTAGAAGTAAAATGTTTAATACTACACACATTTGTACTATAATACAAATACTTCAATATGATAGCACGTCTTAGAAAGTACAAGTCAAATGGATGTATGTACTGTAATTGCCCCCCAAAGAAGCAAGCACCAGCAAAGTCTGAAGAGAACGAATGTGCCAAAGAGATAAATTATATGCTTGTATATGACGAGTAGGCTTCTATCCAATATAAATTTTTGATACTTGGCCTAAATTCACCTGAGTAGACCCATAAATTGCTGGTGAAAAATACACATTGTTGTAAATACCACTGTTAATTAGATCGATCAATTTAGAACTTTGCATCCAAATAGAGGAACATATCAGCTTAAGGTTTTGTGCTTCATATTTCCTTCATACTGAATGAGAAGTGTGGATTCACATTCCCTCCTCCTTATTATGAAAGGTTGGAACTTAAAGGGACAAATAGCATATGATTCACTTTATGGGGCATGGGAGCAAAATCAGGATTTTGTTCAAGTGGTTGTGAGTGGGAATCAGGAAGGAGTTGTTTCACTCAGATAATCAATAAGTTTGGCTGATTAAAAATGCCCAGATTATCATGTGTTACTAAAGATTCTATTTAAAAATATTTGTTTTTAAATGTATGTAACCACTTTAACATTCCCTTCTTAAAATATCAAGGGCCTTGGCAATGCATGAGGGGCCTGCACTGGATTAAAGCCAGAGGCAGCTGGTGTTAAGCTTCTTGAAGAGACTTTAAAAGAAATGTAATTCTAGACAACAACAAAATTCTAGCCTAATTCAGGGGCTCTATAGGACAGAAGAAACATCCAGGGGAAAGAGTAGGGATGCCACTCTATCAGTGTCCTCATTGCACTTTAAAGTTCAAAATGAACTTTATTGAGTCCCAGATTGTGATGAAAGTGGGCATCAAATGAATAAAACAATAACATTAAAACTTCTATAATCATGTAGGTCCTCTCATGCAGTTCTGAACCATGATTTTTACCACTTGAATAGACTGTTATTAAAGCCTTTTGGTTTTGAGCTAGTATGTTAACCAGAAAAAAACCAAAAGATTGATGTCCTATTCAATAGCCATATTTAACTGAATATAAATTACAAATAGGAAGAGAACTAAAGGTATTTTTACATTTACAGTATGCACTTCTCTTACACGGGGGATCGTTCTGGGCCACACACACACCCCTTGGGAATACCACATATACTCGAGCCCATTAAAACAATGGAGCTGTGCATGATGTGTTGTGCTGTGCGGTGGTGCACGCCATCACGGGTGCATGCCATTCCCTCTTCCGCATGTGGCTTCAGCATAAGGTGAAAGCTGCGTATGGGTGTGCCCACATATGAATGCGGTCATACTGTATATACACCCAGTGACAATGCTGGCTCTTTGGCTAAAGGAAATGAGCACCGCCCGCTATGGTCGGACACAGCTTGACAACCTTGTCAATGGGGGATAACCTTTATCCTTTTAACTGATATCTGGACAATAAATTAAAAATAAAATTTAAAATTAAATTACAGCATAAAAGGATAGCAGAGAATAGAATAACATTGTCTTTAAAAAAGAGCCCTGGTGGGGCAGTGGTTAAATGCCGTCCTACAAACCTGAACTTTGTAAGTTCGATCCTGGAGGTTCCAAGGTCTCTACTCAGCCTTCATCCTTTTGTTGGTCGGTAAAATGAATAGCCAGCTTGTTGGGGGCAATTGGCTTAAACATTGTAAACCACTTAGGGAATGTGGTTTACTGATAAGCAGTATAGAAATGTCCTGCTATTGTGTGTAGTGTATTTGCTAACAGTGTACCCCGGTTACGAAATTAATTCGTTCCGCGGCTAATTTCGAACCCAAAAACCTTCGTAACCTGAATTGCCATAGGCCCGCTAAAGAAAAAAAGCCGCGGCTCCGCCGCGGCTCCATTGAAACATAGCGCCCGGGTTTTTTCGTAACCCAAAAACCTTCGTAAGCCGAAACAATAAATCCCTATGGATTTTTTCGTATCCCGAAATTCGTAGCTGGTCATCGTACCCCGGGTACCACTGTATCAAACTCCCTACTCCAACTAAGCGATTTTAGCTTTACTATCAGATATTTAAAAAGTGTTTCCCTTGGCTTGCTTTGATGCCAGCAAAGCCACAAGATATTCATTTTCAGATGCTGTGGATGTGAGGTGACAGTTCACTTTGTCCTCTCTTTGCGGCCCGCTCTCTGACATCATTGAAGGGAAAAGACCCGAGACCCGGCACGTCCTAGGACCGACCAGGCTCACTACCCTTGAAAGCATCATTTTCGACCCCAGCTGCATAGAACTTCTTTCAGCAAGACGCAAATCTAAGACCTAGAGAGAGAAATTACATCCGCCCCATCAGACATGATCCTTTCAACATACCATTCAGACATGTCCTTTCAAAACTGTTAACATTGTGCATTGACCATAATGTGATAGAGTGTTTTACTAGCTAATAAAATCACGACAACGGACGCGTGTCCCCTTAGGACTTATCGCACCTATTTTTAAATGTTTTGGGAACTGAGGGATGCCTCTGTGCGTGCATCTGGCAGAAACGCGTTTACGCACACAAATACGCTCCCCTCACAGCGCCCCATTCTGTCCCCAGCCCACACCCGTTCCTGTCCGTCCAAGGCCGGATTTGCCTGACCGACTACCAACCGCCCACCACCCTGCTGTTGCCAGAAACATCCACTGCTAAAATGTACGAGTATATCCTGACAGATGGCCACCAAACTCTGTTTTAACAATCCAGCATGCCTAGTGGCTCGAGTGTTGGACACACTCTGAAGACCTAAAGCCCTCGTGTGCAGTGATTAATGTGGTTTGCAGCCATTCAAAGCCACAAGTTGTAGTTGGATTCCTGCAGGGCTCCAGGCTCTACGCAGCCCGGCATCCTTCCATAGTAGCAAACACCGAGTATCCCACCTTGTTGGGGCAATTATCTTACACGTAACCGCTTAGGGAGCTGATTAAGCACTCACGCGGTAAGAATGTACTCGCTTTGCTATGCTATTGCTTCCTTCTGTTTTACCGCCAGACGGTTGCTGCCAACCAACTGGAAGACCCCTTACCACCCAGTTTAGACCTATGGTTAAAAATTTGAACTTTAGTACTATCCAGAAACGACCTACATGCCAACGTCAGATGAGCAAATGAACAGAAATCTAATAATACCTTTGAGATAATCTGGTTCCCATTTATTTCCTATGTAACTCAACCTAATAGAAAAGAAGTCATATGCCTCCCCTATGGTTCCGTTTGGAAGGCTTAATCCAAAGAACAACTATGGAGGGAGCTTTTCTTGCATTTCAAGCTCAGGATAACATAACTCATGTCTGTGTAAGCATTGTCCAATGTTTGTGCGCTGATCTATCTTCTCATGCTATTCCTTTTATGAATACCCCCTTGTATTTAGTTATTATTTATTATAAAACAACCAGGCTCGATTCCCAGCCCACCATGAAACCCACTGGGTGACCTGGGCATCACCCCTCTCCCTCAGGGAAGCAGACAAACCACCTCGAACAAATCTTGCCAATCCAAAGCCCCTATGGTGCCTTAGGGACACCATACAGCGGATGACTTGAAGCACACAACACACCACACCACTTACAATCTTCAAAGTCGGTTTCAACATTTCCAGGATCAAACCACATACGCAGAGATGAGGTAATATGAACCAGATTGGATATAATAAAAATGTTTTACTAAGGCGCAAATGAGACTACGTAGAATCCCTGGGTCACTGACACTCGAGAACCGTTACAGATAGTGTCTGTTCCCTGTTACTTATAAAGACTGTCTCCTTTATTTTCCTCAGGTCCTAAATGACATAGGAGTTTAAAAAACTGGGATGACTGAACGAGAACAATCTGATTACTCATGACACACTTAGCTACGACTCCCAACTGTCTACACCTTAACATTCCTTATTTTTTAATATATCATTACAGAAGTCCATGTCGAATAGCCCAGACTCTTGCTGGGGCAATACGCAGATGCACAAGCATCTGCCCTTTCTCAGAGCTTCCAATTGTGGTGGTCCCTAGTGGAGCCAATCATTTAGCAAGCATACATACACAGCCCTCTGGAGCAAATAAACCATTACACAACAGGTTTGCTCAAAGGCTTGGTGCTGTGTTGCAAACAGTTGTACAGTTGTGGGATCCAATGTTGTATATAATAATAAGTTTTATTTATAAACCGCTATTCCGTATTGATCATAGAGGTGTACAGGTAAAAATTGCAATATCAAATACAAAATACAGGATAAAAATTGCAATACATAAATAAAACTTCAATAAAAAACATTTCAAAATACAGATGAAAACCATACATCAAATATATTTATGCTACACTAGAAATGTATAGGATGTCTGCTCCAAAAGTGGTACTTTCATATGTCTCCATGGTTCTGCTCCATATGATAAAACAGGCATGTTTTTAGCCTTACACACTTTTAAGATATTATTATTATTATTATTAACTTTTATTTATAAAGTGCTGTAAATTTACACAGCACTGTACATACAATCTTTTTAATTGGATAGGGGTTAAACTAGTGGGATGGTTATAATTTATCAATTTGTAAAGTACACTGGAATTAGCTATAGCTCTCTGTTTGTTTCTTCTAAGGAGGTTTGTCCATTTCCCTGTATTTGAGAAGGACAACCCTAGATATAAATAGGAGATAACTTGCTCAATCGGGACTCCCTTCAGGAACCAATTATATTATTTGTACTTTTCTCCAAATACCACCCCCTTAGGCTTATCTTTGTTGATGGTTAAAAAGTTAAGGGAACAGTAAGTGGCTAGGTTCTGTAAGAGCCATCTCAAACCTACCTGCGAGCGAGCAATCAGAACCATGTCATTGGCATAGAGAAGGACATTAAGAAATGTATTGCCTATCTTTGGTGTGTTGACTCTTGTTGAGAGAAAAAAACCTGGGATGTCATTGACATATAAATTAAATAAAGTACGGGCCAAAATACATCCCTAACTCCTTTAGGCACATTGACTTTCTTGGATGGAGAACCGCTAGCTCCAATACGCACTTTAAAGCAGGTATCTGAATGAAGAGCCTTAAGCAGATAAAGGAGTCTTGGCTCCATATTCAATCCTGCCAGTTTGGACCAGAGGATATCTCTGTGAATTGTGTCAAATGCTGCTCTGAGATCAATAAAAGCTGTGAAAAGTTGTTTTCCTTCAGACATATACAGTCGGCCCTCCTTATACACAGATTTGCCATGCACGGACTTGAGCATATACGCATGGCAAACCCAGAAGTTGTCCCCAATGGCGGCGTGCATGCACGTGCACCGCCATTGGGAACAAAGGTCCCTCTCTTCCTCCTCCTTCCTAACTTCCCTCCCTCCCACCCACCTACCCACCTACCTACCTTCCCTCCCTGCTTACCTGCTGGGTCACTGTGCCACTGCCGCCTCCGCGTTCTCGCTGCTGCCGCAGAAAAAGCTGGTTACTGCTCTTGGAGGCCAAGAGGCCTCCAGGCTGCACCCGGCCCTTTCATGGTGGTGGCGGCGACAGCGTCGAGGAGGACGAAGCTTGGCCTCGTCCTCCTCGCCGCCACCGCCGCCGCTGTACAAGGGCCAGGTGCAGCCTGGAGGCTTCTTGGCCTCCAAGAGCAGCACCTGGCCATTTTGTGGTGGTGGCGGCAGCAGCAGCAAGGAGGAAGAGGCTTGGCCTCCTCACGGCTTTGGCCACCACCGGTGAAAAGGCCGGGTGGTGCTCTTGGAGGCCAAGAGGCCTCCAGGCTGCATCCGGCCCTTCTGCAGTGGCGGCAGCAGCAGCGGTTAGGAGGACGAGGCTTGGCCTTGTCCTCCTTGTTGCCGTCGCCGCCGCAGAAGGACTGGGTGGTGGCCTGGAGGCCTCTTGGCCTCCAACACCAACACTCGGCCTTTCCCGCAACAGAGGCCGAGAGGAGGCCAGGTGGCAGTGCAGGAGGCCTTGAAGACCTCTGGCACTGTTGCTCTGCCTCCTTGCCATCATGGAAGGGCTGGGTGGCGAGGAGGTGAAACAGCAGATCCAGAGGCCTTCAAGGCTTCCACCTCACCACCTCGGCCTCCATGGGAAAGGGCAGGTGGTGCTCTTGGAGACCAAGAGGCCTCCAGCCTGCACCAGGCTTTTTCACAGCTGTGGCGGTGAGTAGGACGAAGCTTGGCCTCGTCCTCCTCGCTCCTCGCCCTGCCGCCACTTTGCCGCCACTTCAGAAGGGCCGAGTGCCAGCCTGGAGGCCGGGCTCCAAGAGCCCACCCGCCTTTTGCGGGGCAGAGGCATCGGCGCGAACCGCAGGAGGCGAAGCCTCGTCCTCCTTGCTGCTGGCCGCCGGCGCAACAGCCAGTGGTGCCTTGGGGCAAGAGCTCCAGGCTGCCGGGCCCTCTACGGTGGCGGTGGGTGGCATCGAGAGGAGGGGAAGCGTCGTCCGCCTCGCCGCGCCGCCAGGGCCGACCCACCGTGAAGGGGCCGGGGCACCTGGAGCCTCTGTGGGCCTCCAAGACCCCGGCGCGGCTTTCCCGCGGCATCGCGAGACTGGAGGCAGTGGGCGGCGTGGCGACACCGGTGGGGGGAGGGTGGTAGGTGATGGGGGAGGGAGGGAGTTAGGCGAGGGGGAAGAGGGGTGCGGATGACTGAGACTTGCGGACGCGGATTGTGGCATGCGGGGGGTCGAAGGATCCCGCCAGCGTAACCAGGCCGACTGTACTTGTTATAGATTGTGTGAAGTAAAACAATTGTCCATGGGGTCTACCTGAGCTAATCTCGCTTCTTCTTCCACTAACAAGTTTTAGCAGCAATCAATCCGCAGTTTGCCTATAGGTGTTTGTATTATTTGGCCACAAGTCATAGGCTTATGTGTCTGTAGTTTTGGGTCCCCCTTTTCCCTTTTTTATATGAAACAATGTGAAGTTGCCAACGAGGGAAATGGCCTGTGTTGTATAAGATGAACAACCAGCCGAACATGAGCCCACACTGCAGTAGGTCTTTAAATTTGGTGGAATGAACTTCACCTGTGTTTTGATTTCGTTTCAAGGACGTATGATATGTTTAGTTTCAACACTGGAAGGAGACACAAAGGGGAAGTTGCTAAAGATAAGTGGTCATTTGTTAATCAACTGTAAGTCCGGGATTGGTCTCAAAATAGGCTTGATAAGTTTTCCAAACTAAGAGGGAATGGGGGCATTGAATGAATTCCCAGGTCTTCCTAAGGAGATACTGGAACAGATAAGACACTCCCCCAACAGTTAAGCAGAACTTGGGGCTCATTTTTCAGTGCCAGGTTTTGATAAAATCTTAATTACTGGCTAGGACTTCAAAAGGGCTCAGGGAGACGCCCTAAACTTCTTAGAAAAACAGCTAGATATTGGACGA
>NC_056525.1:132407701-132409330 GCF_019175285.1 Sceloporus undulatus | reverse complement strand
TGATTTACATGTTAATCTGTGTATTGTTTTGTTGTTGAATGGCAAGGTCTCAGGGTGTCTATTTAATTAATGACCGTTCCGGATCCCTCCGTGTAAGGGGAATTCCGCGTGTGCTGGAGCCCCATTGGAAATAATGGGGCTTGCGCTTGCGGCATTTGCATATGCTGGGTCTTGATTTTGGTGTTTTTCAGGACTACTAGCCAAACTTTGTTTACTTTAAGGGTTTCTTTAATTTCTTCTTTCCTGTTGAAGTTGTCCAGGTGTTTATGGATTTCATTGGCTTCCCTGTCTGAACAAGCGACCAAGAAAATCCAGCAAATGCTGCGCTCAGTAATGGACAGGAGAGAACCTCTCATGGCTGTAGGAGTTTACTGCATACCATGCAGCTAAGGACAAGTCTATATAGGGACCACCAAACACAGTGTTCTACCACGAATCAAGGAATATAAGAAATACTGCAGACTGGGTCAGCCAGAAAAATCAGCAGTAGTAGAACATGTTATAAACCATCCTGGGCATAAAATGCTGTTTGAACACACTGAAATTCTGGACCATGCCAACAACTATCAGGTCAGAATGCACAGGGAAGCCATTGAAATCCATAAACGCCTGAACAACTTCAACAGGAAAGAAGAAACCCTTGAAGTAAACCAAGTCTGGCTATCAGCCCTGAAAAACACCAAAATCAAGACCCAGCAAATGCAAAAGAAAACCATCCAGGGTGAGGGGGGTTTCCCAGTAGACAATGGATCATTAATTAACTAGACACCCTGAGACCTTGCCATTCAACAATTAACATGTAAATCACTTCCTCTCTACCAACAGTATATATAACCTCTCTTCCATGTCAGCATTCTCTGAAGATGCCAGTCACAGTTGCTGGTGAAACATCAGGAATAAACTCTTCTAGAACACACACTAATAGCTCGAAAAAACTCACAAAAACTATTTGCATTCCTTCATGTTTTCTGAGAATACTTTCAGATAAAAAATTATTGAGCCAAGCTAACACAACAGGGGCTTCCTATTTCTCACATTTGAAACAAAAAGTTACAGGAGCAACTTGATTAAAAACTTTATAACCACAGAATATTTACCATCTATCCCATTGTGCTGCTCATAGCTTCTCTTCCCCAAAATAGTTGGTGATCCATTGTTAATCACTGGAGCAAACTTAGTACAAGACACACTGTTGAGGGAGCCAGACAAACTCTTAGCAGGATCAGGTTTCAGAGGGCAAGGATGAGACTCTGTATAGAGAGAGCAGTATGTTAGGGCCATGTTGCAAAAGCTGGTGACAATATAGCATATGGACTGTTGTTCCAACCTGGGACAGGGAACCTGCATTCCAAAGAACATTTCATTTCATGAGACCTTCAGTATCTTCTGACTCTGAGGCCTGTGTCCAATTATATCTTGTACTAGTGACTAGGTGCTTTCACCTTTTGAGCAACTGCTTCAAAACATACATTTGCATAGGTATAATTCAATGGCACTAGTTAGGATTTTCACTCTACTATCAAAGTGGACCTAGGCCTTGCTCTCAACTTTTCCTCTCCTATGCGTCTGCTTTATATGTGTTTACATGTGCACATGCACACATGTGAGCAATAAAGTAAAGGAAAAAAA